>NC_041234.1:79732323-79878914 GCF_002837175.3 Physeter macrocephalus | reverse complement strand
ATCTTCTTTGGAGAAATGTCTATTTAGTTCCTCTGCCCATTTTTGGATTGGGTTTTTTGTTTTTTTGTTATTGAGTTGCATGAGTTGCTTATAAATTTTGGAGATTAATCCTTTGTCAGTTGCTTCATTTGCAAATATTTTCTCCCATTCTGAGGGTTGTCTTTTGATCTTGTTTATGGTATCCTTTGCTGTGCAAAAGCTTTTAAGTTTCATTAGGTCCCATTTGTTTATTTTTGTTTTGGTTTTCAAGAGCACATTCCTTCTGTAAAGCCTACTAAGCCTGCATCAGCCAGTCGGCCTTCAGCAAGGGGAAGGCAGGCAAGTGTGCCATCTTGGTGGGGTAGTGCCAAAGCCACACCTAGGTCACCCCAAGCCTCTGTATGGGGACATCAGCTCCATATTATCCTGGCATTTAGCTCCTGGTGGCTAGTGTCTAATGCCTCCAAGTAAGAGGAATAAAATATTGATTCATGTAACAAAGTGGATGAACTTAACATTATGTTAAGTGAAAGACACAAAAGGCCACGTGTTGTATGATTCCATCTACATGATATGTCCGGTATAGGTAAATCTATAGAGATAGAAAGTACATTCATGGTTGCCAAGGGATGGGGAAGGTGGAAATGGGGAGTGAGTGCTTAATGGGTACAAGTTACCTTCTGGAGTGATGAAAATGTTCTGGTACTTGATAGTGGTGATGATTTCACAGGATTATGAATGCACTAAATGCCACTGAATTGCACACTTTAAAATGGTAAGATTGGGTTTCCCTGGTGGCGCAGTGGTTGAGAGTCCGCCTGCCGATGCAGGGGACACGGGTTCGTGCCCCGGTCCGGAAAGATCCCACATGCCGCGGAGCGGCTGGGCCCGTGAGCCATGGCCGCTGAACCTGCGCGTCCGGAGCCTGTGCTCTGCAACCGGAGAGGCCACAACAGTGAGGCCCGCGTACCCAAAAAAAAAAAAAAAAAAAAAAATGGTAAGATAGTAAATTTTACATTATGTATATTTTACCACAATAAAAAGAGAAAAAAATTACATTCATCTTTTAGTTCCATTTCTAGTAATTCTGTTTGGTTCTTTCTGATATTTATTTACATCTTCCTTGTCTTTTTTACATCTTCTCAATTATTTAAACATGTTAAACATGTTTCTAAATAGTTTGCATCTGATAATAACTTTGGGGATCTACATCTTTAGTTTATTGTTTGTACTAATAGTGGCTTTTTTAGAAATTGTGTGTATGTTTGACTGGGCTTTATCTGTGAGAGTCTTGTTAAAGTCTTAGGGGTAGACTCCTCCATAAAGGACCAGATTTGCTTCTGCCACATGTCTGGATTTGCCACTAAAAATGAATTGGGCTATGCTGATAGTATTCATTTGAACTCCAAAACCACATGAGGCCAGGCTTGTGATTACGAACATCAAAGGACCCTATTAAGAAAGTGAAAATAAAATGTACACTTTTTGGAAGTGGAAGAAAATATTTGCAAATCATGAAGAGTCTAGTCTCCAAATATATAAAGAACTCTTACAACGCTTTAACAAAAAGACAAACACCCAGTTAATAAACAGGCAAAAGGCATGAACAGACATTTCTCCAAGATATATAAATGGCCAATAAGCACATGAAAATATGCTCAACATCATTAATCATCAGAAAAATGTAAATCAAAACCACAGTGATACCACTTCACACCCACTAGGATGGCTATAATTTTAAAAAACCCTGAAAATAACAAGGGTTGGCAAGGATTTGGATAAATTGGAACCCTCATACATTGTTGGTAGGAATGTAAAATAGCGCAGCTGCTGTGGAAAACAGTTTGGTGTTTCCTCAAAAAGTTAAACATATGACCCGGTAACTCCACTCCTAAATATATACCTAAAAGAATTGAAGACAGATATTCAAACAAAACTTGTACACGAATGTTCATAGCAATCAAAGCAGTGCTATTCACAATCACCAAAAGGTGGAAACAACTCAAATGTACATCAGATGCAAATGAATAAACAAAATGTGGTCTATTTGTACAATGGAATATTATTCAATCATAAAAATTAATGAGGTACTGATACATGGCACAACATGGTAACCTCAAAAACATGACACTAAGTGAAAAAAGCCAGACACAATTGATCACAAATATTATGATTGCATTTGCATGAAATATCCAGAATAGGAAAATCCATAGAAATAGAAAGTACATTAGTGGGACTTCCCTGGTGGCACAGTGGTTAAGAATCCACCTTCCAATGCAGGGGATACGGGTTCAATCCCTGGTCTGAGAAGATCCCACATGCCGCAGAGCAATTAAGCCCGTGCACCACAACTACTGAGCCTGTGCCCCAGAGCCTGTGCCGCAACTACTGAGCCCATGCACCGCAACTACTGAAGCCTGCACACTCTAGGGCCCGTGCTCCACAAGAGAAGCCACCGCAATAAGAAGCCTGCGCACCACAAGTAAGAGTAGCCCCCTTTCGCCACAACTAGAGAAAAGCTCGCATGCAGCAATGAAGACCCAACACAGCAAAAAAGAAAAGAAAAAGAAAGTACATTAGCGTTTACCAAGGGCTGCTGGGAGGGAGGTCTGGGAAATGACTGCTAATGGGTATGGAGTTTCTTTATAGGATGATGAAAATGTTCTTGGATTAGATAATAGCAACGGTTGCACAACATTGTGAATATACTATGACTGAAATGACTGGTATATTAATTTTTTTTAAATCATAACAGCTACCATTATTGAGCATGTTCTCTCTGCAAAGCATCATTCTAAGAGGGTTCAAATCCAAGATCCAACACTTACTAGCTGGGTGCCTTTAGGCAAGTTACTTTATCTCTCTGTGACTCGATAACATCATCTGTAAAATGAGGATAACAGATGTATCTACCTCCATAGGGCTGTTATGAAGATTAAATGTGTTAATATGTAGAAAGCACTTTGAACAGTGCTTGGCACACAGTAAGAATTAGCGAAGTGTTAGATACAGGCACACCTCGTTTTATTGTGCTTCGCTGTATTGTGCTTTGCAGATATTGCATTTTTTACAAATTGAACCTGTGTTGTCAGATTATGGTTGGCAGTTTTTAGCAATAAAGTACTTTTAAATTAAGGTACATGCATTGGTGTTTTTAGATGTAGTGCTATTGCTCACTTAATAGAGTACAGTATAAGCATAACTTTTATATGCACTGGGAAACAAAAAAATTTCTGTGATGCTTTGTTATTTGCTTTTTTGCAGTGGTCTGGAACTGAACCCACAGTTTCTCCATCGTATGCCTGTACTGTGATCATTTCAATGAATTCTCACAACAACCTCATGAATTAGGTACTATTAGTTATTCCCATTTTACAGATGAGAAAACTAAGGCACAAGGAGAATAAGCAACTCACCAGGTGAGCCAGCTAGCAAGTGGCAAGCAAAGCTAGGATTCAGACACCAGCAATCTGGCTTCAGGGTCCCTGCTCTCAACTACTGCCATGCTCTACCTCACATAAATTCGGTACATCAAGCCCTGTAATTCATAGCTGTTTTTGCCTAGGATGAGATTCAATTAGGTATTTAAGATTTTCAAAAAGTGAATCAATTTAAGTAAATATGTTGAGTGAATATTGCCATGGCTGGTACCCAGGCATGGCAAAACTTTCAAGGGCACATGAATGACTGAGGTTTAGAAAACATTGGAGTAAACCATGGAAATCTAAGATATGACAGAATATATCTGAGCTGTTACCAATGTACTAGGTAGGCTACTGCCCACCGTGATTAAAATCTGTATGGGGAATTCCTTGGTGGCCCAGTGGTTCGGATTCTGTGCTTCCACTGCAGGGGGCACGGGTTCGATCCCTGTCTGGGGAGCTAAGATCCCGCAAGCCACTCTGCATGGCCAAAAAACAATAATTTTTTTTAAAAAACCTGTATGGATCTCTTGTGTGATAACTTGTCCCAGGCCATAATTGTTCACCAAGTATCTAGCCAAAAGAGAGGGAATCCTGCAGAACTCAGCGAAAGCTGCCCTGAGGAGGAAACATCTTGATTACAGTTGGAGAGAGGTTGTGGAGGTGCCATCCCTTGACATCTGTTTGAAAGTGAATTGGTCAACCAGCCATCTATTCCCTGGTTTCCTACCCACCACCCCCTGGGAACATGAGGCACAGCAGTCACAGTGCCCCAAAATATTTTAATTTCTTTTTAAATTAAAAGAAAAAATTAATATGATCCAGCCCAAATTATATTCGTCTTTATACCAACAGGTGTAAAATATAATTTTAAAAAGGGCTTCCCTGGTGGTGCAGTGGTTGAGAGTCCGCCTGCCGATGTGGGGGACGCAGGTTCGTGCCCTGGTCCGGAATGATCCCACGTGCCGCGGAGCGGCTGGGCCCATGAGCCATGGCCGCTGAGTAAGAAGGCAGAATTGCCCAGGGCCCACAAAAGTCCTAATGTGGCCCTGATACTGGGGTGGGTCTCATGACCTCTCCCTCCTGACTGTGTCTTGAAGGAACCAGTTCAGAAGCCAATGCACGCAGCACCCTGATCCTGTTAGCATCCCCTCAGTATTGAGAAAAGTAAAGGGACCACATTTGGGAAACCCAGCACTTCTGGATCCCAAATCTCTGGCTTAGGGAGACTCAGCCAAGGCCCTGGTGCAAGGGGGGAGAGGCTTGAACCAGCGCAGGAGGAGGTAGCCCAGGAGGAGGTGGACTGGCACTCAGGATTTTTTTTTTTTTTTGGCCACGCTTTGCGGCATGTGGGATCTTAATTCCCTGACCAGGGATCCAACCCGCGTCCCCTACAATGGAAGCACGGAGTCTTAACCACTGAACCGCCAGGGAGGTCCCACTCAGGATTTTTAAAGACTGCCCAATGCCCTGCTTCCCCAAAATACCTTTCCCCCTCCTCCACTCCTGCCTGGAATCACACCATTATTTACTCCTTTGAAATACGACAGCAAGAATATTGTGAAAAGTGCACAAACTCACTCGTATGCCCATGGTCAAGTTGCCTGGCTTCCCGGGGGCACAGTTTTCTGTGTAAAAAGAATGGGGAGATAATAATGGTGGTTGTAAAAGGAGGATAAATTATGCACAGTGCTAATAAGCAGAGGACTCATTTTTTTAAGTGATTCTTTTCCAGCTCTTACTTCCCCGACCAGGGATCGAACCTGTGCCTCCTGCAGTGGAAGCGCGGAGTCTTAACCACTGGACCGCCAGGGAAGTCCTGAAGAAATGATTCTTACAATATGAAGGACGTCAAAACGTCCTGGAACACCTGCAAACACTTCTTGGAGGAAGAACCACAATCTTTATTCGTGGCCTGGCCCTTTTTTTATTTGACACATCGGTAGGGAAAACAGCTCAGTAAGATAACTCTAGAAAAATGGAGAGAGAGGAGAGGAAGCGGCAGTGGGGAAGGCAGGAACTCTTCCCAAGTCTACAGTACCCACCCGGGAATAAGGCACGCTTTAGGCCCCTGCAGAGGCGGGTGCCTTAAGTTGAGCAGCAACCCAGAACAGCAAATGTTGCATATGCACCAGGAGCTGACCTTGCAGCACAGGCATGATTGGATACATTAAGCACTTGGCAAGTTTCTATATTTGCACTCTGACGTGGGTTCGTTACTAAATATCTAATGTCCTTGGAGCTTTCTCAAGAGGCACGTGGGGCTTCTTGCAGGATGCATGCATCTGAGCACCTGGACTACTTTGCAAACCTAACCTCAAACTCCAGGTCTCGGAATGCAGGGTGGGATCTGATTTCAAAAACCCCGTGCAAACAGCCCCCACGCCAATCATTTCGTCTTAACCACTAGCTGGATTAGCGGATTTTGCGCGCGAATGTAACAAAATCAGATAGTCCCATCCATTCCACCAACTTCTAGGAAGGGTGAACCTTGCTCAGAGCCCAGTGCAAGATAAACTAACTTCGCTTTAGCGCGCTTTGTTTTCTGGGGTCTCGTGCTTTACCCGGCTGTATCTCTCCGCCTTTTCCTCTGGGGAAGCAAGGAACACCGCGACACTGCCGGGTTGTGGAACATCGAGGGTTGGGCGGAAGAATATTCTCCAAACTCTAAACAAGCTCCAGGAGCTAGTGTGAAGTCTTGCCCCCCGCCCGCAAACTGCTTTCGCAGTCCAGCACAGCCCCTTCCCCCAATCATACACCTCGTACCAGTTGGAAGCAGTCAGTTAAACGAATCACCGTTCCCCGAACAAGCGTGCCCACTACCAGCACCACTCACACGCACTCGCCCTATTTTTTTTTTACACACCCTGGCCGCGAGCGCGCTCCCAACGAGTCCCACCGACCCCCACTAGAGGCAATGTGAATTCAGGTAGGGGGCGTCTAACCAACGCAAGCGGATATGCTTTGAACCCGCGGAAGCAACATACCCCTCTATATAAGGCGCGCAAGCCCCAACGTCGGCGCCAGAAGAGGTCCCGGCACCAGAAGAGCAGCCCCCGAGGAAGTTGCCACGGTCCCAGCGAGGAGTCGGCTGAAGCGCAAGGTTTCGTCGACAGCATCCAAGGCATGGCGTGCAGCCACCGTGACACCGGCTACCGCAGCCTGGGGGTCGACGAGGACGAGGAAAAACTGAATAGTCAGTGTCTAGACGGGGACAGGTGCTTCGGCAAATTCCAGAAAAGGAACTTTCCCTGGGAAGGGCAGGTGGACGGGACGCTGAGCGGCAGCGGCCGTCCTGCAGCCCGCGCACCGTGGGCTCTCTCGCCCCGTCTCTCCCTTTTGCTTTTCTCTTTTCCCAGATGCGGAGCCTACCTTGACCTTGGAGACTGTAACCGGAGGAGAGAAGGAGGTTACGCTGTCCGAACCTGAGTCCGGAGAAGCAGCAGCAGCAGCAGCAGCAGACTACTTTGATGCGGTCGGTTCCAACCTCTTGGACGAAAACTGCGAGGACGGCGACGGCGGTCTTGAGCCCCCGCAGCAGGAGGAGGAGCTGCCCCCCCCGGCCGCTGAGGGGCCACAGATCGTACCGAGAAATCGGCGCCGCTGCCGTACGACGTTCACCAAATTGCAGCTGCGGGAGCTGGAGAAGGCTTTCCAGCGCACTCATTACCCCGACGTGTTCGCGCGGTAAGTGGCTGGCTCCGGAGACGCCTAGTTCTCCAGGAGCCCGCGATCATCCCAGGGCGCCTTAGGCTCTTTCCCAGGACCCTCCCCCTCCTCTCCTGGGCCAAAAGCTACTTAGGAGGCTCGAGGGCGCCGGGTCCGCCCTAGCTCTCTGGGCGTGGGGCAATGCCTATAGAGCTTGCGGGGGTGCAAGACAGGAGCGGAACTCGGGTGGAGCAAGGAAGGCAGTGCCGATTAATCCTGCTTAAATTTTAAATCTTGGTAATTTGTTCATCATGGAGTTTTGCATTCGTTTTTTACATTTTGAAAATTGCATTAAAATATTTATCGTAATTACTCAGCTTTTTCACGCTCTTTAAATTTTGCGCACGAGGCGAGCGCCTCATTGGCCTCACCCTAGTCTTGGCCCTGCCTCGTGGAGCGCCTTTCCAGGCGAAAGAGTTTCGAACATTAGAAAGCCAGTGACTTATTCCCGTCGCTTACCTTCTCCGGAGGCCTTGTGGTCCAGACAAGGGGAAGGCCTGTTCTGGCCCGGTAGTAATGGGGGACGAGGACAAATAGGTGTGAGGTTTAGGGGCGCCCTTTCAGGTTCCGTTGTATTCAATCTTCGCCCGCTAAAGAGCAAAAAGAATTTCCCTTGATCGCTTGGCCAACGTGGTTTGAAGTTTCTCCTTGAGAGTTTATCACTTCCTTTTACAATAAACAGAAATACTCTGGTTCAGAACGCCGCTTTTTTGGTATTTTGGCGTTTTATTTATTTATTTTATTTTATTTATTTTTAACATCTTTATTGGAGTATAATTGCTTTACAATACTGTGTTATTTTTCCACAAACGGAAAAATTAATTGAGTCATATTCAACTAACAGATACACTATCAGGAATTTTAATATGTATTCCCTTTTTATATTTTATTTAACAGACGAGTTGTCCATGGGAAAACCCTCCGTAAAGTAAACCTCTAGCTGTTATTACAGAAAACTGCGGGGAGGGGTATAGAAATGTAAATGATATGTTTTATCCACAACTCCAAATACTGAACATTTGCACTTTTCACCCCCTCAGAGAGGAGATTGCAGGACGCTTGAATTTGCCTGAAACCAGAGTGCAGGTCAGTAAATCTTAATTTTAAAATTGGCAGGGCAGCCATTCTAAAACATGCTTTAGGTTTTGCCCTGGAAACTCTCAAGTTGGTGTGTTTTGTTGTCTTTTCCGTGTTTAGCAAATAACTTTTGAACAATGGGCGCTTTGGGGGTGGGAAATAGGACAAGTAAGTTCGAGCTTATGGAAATTGTACTTTACCAGAGGGAATTCGATTTCCTAAAGGGAAAAATATAAAACACACACCTCTCTCCTCCTCTCTTTATACACACACACACACACACACACACACACTTTTTTTCCAATAAATAAAGTTAATCTCCCTCTTAACACTGGCATCCTTTAGGAAGGACGTTAGTACTCCCTAAAGGAATATTTCTATGTGGAATTTATTGGGGCTCAGTCTCACCTGGGAAGTATTCAAATGAATACACTGAAGAGCTAGGTTATAAGAAAGTTCAACTGTACTAAATTATTTAAAATACTTAAAACCAGACAGAAGCTCTTGGCTAAATGAGTGAACTTATAAATATTTAGACATTGGGGTGAGGGAGTAATTCAAACACAGAACATAGTACATGAGTAACTAATACACATTTAGTTAAACTGAAACTGATGGCCGGGCGTGGCTAAAAAGTCCAAGTCCCAGTGCCTAATCCTCCTGCTGCTGTTTCGTTTTGTTTTGTTTTTTTGCGGTACGCGGGCCTCTCACCGCTGCGGCCTCTCCCGTTGCGGAGCACAGGCTCCGGCCGCGCAGGCTCAGCAGCCATGGCTCACGGGCCCAGCCGCTCCGCGGCACGTGGGATCTTCCCGGACCGGGGCACGAACCCGTGTCCCCTGCATCAGCAGGCAGACTCTCAACCACTGCGCCACCAGGGAAGTCCCCTGCTGCTGTTTTTAAGTGTTTTGCAAATCAGTGTAGAGACTGGCAGTCTTAAATTCTAATTTTTTTGGAAGACTTTGATGTCAGCCTGAAGACATTGCTAAAATATTGCAGTTACGGTGATAATGGGAAAAGGTTTGTAAGCTTTGGAAAATTATCCTCAAAAAATGAATCCAAAAAAGAGAAAGAATAATTTTGAATAAAGTTCCACTGACCTAAGAAGGAGTGAAAGGTTAGAGAAAAATCGTATACATTCAAATATATGCATCACAGGTGACGTACAAATTCCACTTTATGAAACTACTAAATGCATAAGTGAATATTCTCTTGAAGAATTTTTAACATCTAAGATTTTTGTATCCTTTTTGGTGGTATTGTTTTGAAAAGGTGGGTTTCCGGAATTTGATTGGTTGTGAGGGTGATCTCACTTCAGGCCAGATTCTCACCTGTGCTAATTTAAAATACTTTTTCATTTATTCAGGCAGTGATTACAAATTTGTAGATCACGGAATCAAAAAGTGACTATTTGAGGTCATAGAACACCATAGTTACATCAAAGAAGTATTTTCCCCCCTCAATATAAATATATAAATAAATGAATATACATACATATATATATCAGATGGCTTACTTGTTTTGCCCCAGAGCACATGCATGAGTACAGTGATGGAAACATACTGCCCATCTGTCCGTGGCATGCAGAAAAGCAGGCCACTGGATGGTGGCATCCTAATGCCACAGGCTGGACCAACAGTCAGGCTTGGTCTCAGGACGAGTCTCAGACAGGCAAGGTAAACCCAGAGGAAAAGAAAAACAAGGTTTGTTGAATGGCTTTTCCTCATGCCTTGGTTTACATAGTCCTCTTAATGGATATCTGAAGGGAAAATGAGCCAGAAGACACAAGTAAGGAAGAAGACAGTGTTCTCATAAATTTCCAAACACTACAGCATGAATTTCCCAAGAAACCCTCACCCATCTTGTGCAAATATAGTAGATCTCTTTTATGAAACCAGTATTGGGAATATGGACCTAATATTGGCCCATACCAAAATTTGCCATGCGTGGGCTTTTGGTTATGTTTGGGGAGATTAGACCCCAGGTACATTTGAATCCCTCCAAAATGAGCTCTATTACAGTGGCCTTCTTCAGACTATATATCCATGTAGTAGAAGGACACCAAATCCTAGAATAGGAGAGAGAGAAGGTGGCTTCGGGCAGGCAGAGAGAAGAGGCCATTTGTCTCCCTTAAAACCTGCCATTTGGGCACGTCCAAAAGGATTAAACACAATGTAAACCCCGTCAACTAGTACACTAAGAGGACACTAAAGTCTAATTGATAGCTTGTTTGTTTGTTTGTTTGTTAATAGTTGGCAAGCATTTAGGGAGGAGCCTCTTTTGTGACCCCTGTCCCCACAGGATTGAACATAATTGGACCTTCCTGCCTTAGGAATGAGTGATGGGATTGGGGTCTCCTGGTTAAGGAGTGGAGCTGGCAGGGCCTTGGGTACCCTAACACTCTGGGTAACAGTGGCTCCTGTCCAGCATCCTGAAACTGAAGCTGGGACCGAATGAGCTGACCTTGTCCTGAGCCCAGAAACGTTTGGAGGGTAGGGCAAACTGGAGAATACAAAATTGACAGTGGTGACAATAGGGTGCCCAATATCTTATCTGGGGAAAAGGATTTGGGGTTTAGTGAATTTGGATTTAGTTAAGCTAAACTTTCCTTAACACTAACGGCTGAAATATCAAGGCAGTGTCCAGGGCTTCAGCACCTCTCATGTCCCAGCAAGACAAGCCACAGAGTCCCTGGGACCCCCATGATCAGGCCTCCGTTGACATACCATCTGTTTTAAGTCTTATGAGGTTTCAGAGAAAGAATGATCTGTTAAACATCATTGAAGGAAACCTTCTGTCTGAAAGTGCACCATGCCCCTATGGATTAGTTACTTCAGACTGAAGATGGGCTTTTCAAATAGGGTATGGTTCCCCTCGGTATGACTTTAATTGGACCCATCTTTATCCCACACTCAGCTTCCCTCACATCCATGATGACACTACTCCTGGTGAGAAGGGGGTGGAGGCAGCTGGACAGCGATAGTCCAACAGCAGGGACCTGGTGCAATTCATCAGCTAGGCCTGCATCCAAGACTTGGGAAAAACCCATTAAGGAATATTAAAAATGAGAGACAAATCAATGTGCCAAAGTCTGGACTAGGCTTGGTTCACTAAGGGTTAGCTGAGGGAGGTGTGCTGTTTGCTTTCCTAAGATATTTTAGCAATAAGGGAATAGTTTCTCCTGCTGCAGTGTAAACTCTCAATGGCAGACTTGCATGGTGTGTGTTTTCTATTATGACATTAACTGTTCAATATACTAAACCAATCTCTTTCTCCCTCTGATTGAAGGTTTGGTTTCAGAACAGAAGGGCCAAGTGGAGAAGACAACAGAGGGCACTGATGTTCAGAAATCTGCCCCCCATTGCCGTGGGCCCCCATATGGGGATAATCTTTGATGGGCCCTATCAGGCAGTCGCTGTTATGGAGCCTCCATGGAGATGTGTTCCTGCAGTGCCACGGCCAGTCATTCCACTCGCACCACCTGTGCTACCCGGGCCACCACCTCTGCCACTTGGGCCACCACCTCTGCCACCCGGGCCACCCGGGATGCCTTTGCCACCCCCACCACCTGTGCCTCCATTTGCTGTGGCCCCTGTAGGTATGGCATGGGGCCGTGTCATCAACGGTCATTTCGCAGGTCCCATTTTCTGAATATGGTATTCAGGACAGTTCCTCCATAGTATCTTTCTGCCAGCTAGAAGTTGTTCAGAGCACATCAAAAGTAATTCACCAAAATCCTGTTAGATGAAATAAATAAATGGACAGAGTCAGTGCCTGTTGTTTTTGGAGAGCACATTGTCTTTTCAATAAAGATGCAAGTTAGCAATATATTGATTTTTGGTGTCAAATGGACTAAGTTGGGTATGCATGGGAATGGCTAAGGCAATGCAATTCAAACAGAATGTCGAAGAAGCTTCCTCTCATAATGTAATAGCTCTGAGTCACCATAGTAGGTAACAGAGTCCTCCCAGGGCCTGTGGCAGGTTTACACTGACCACACGTTCTCCTCCCCGCATCGCCATCTGTACCCTGACCCGTTGGGAGCACATACACGTGCAAGATGGGGAGGGATGACCCTCTGGTGAGTGTACAGTGTGTTTCCAGGCAGGGACATGTTCTAGTCAAGGAACTCAACAGCCATGGACTCTGAGGGAATCTTCCTAACAGGCTGCTCACAGGGCCGTAAGGAAAGGAGGTGGCAGCCAAACATCCATCTGGTACTCTCCAAATTCTGTTCACTGCCCTCCATTTTATGGAGGTGATAGGGGAATAGGAACTATTCTGGTTCCAAGACACAAGAGGGGGCTCCATTAAGATCAGAAAATGGTTCTCTGTTTTCTCACCCCACACTCCCAGCCCAAAAGAGCCTATTATTGTAGCTTCCCCAGCCCAGAGGCAGACAATCACACCTTGAAGTGTATTTTTGTCACCCTCAACATCCGAGAGATGGTCCCCTGAACAGAGTTCCAGAATAGGCACTCACTAAAAAGAAGCAGATCTTTGCTTTACCCATAATGTCTTCTTCATGTAAAACTGCCAGGTGAGAAAAGAAAAACAAAAATGGGAGGTGGGAAAAGGAGGCCAGGCCAACTATTTTTAAAATATTACTTTCTTTTCAGTAGAACTCATGCTTCTGATCAATTTCTAGCAATGTACAGTGATTTTATGAACAGTCATGCGATGAAGTGACTGCAGTGACTTCAGATAGGGGTGTCACAGTGACACCAGGATTTCCTCGCACAGGAAGTGGGTTGGGGAGAAGGGGCTTATCAAAGACAAGTTTCACAGCAGTTACATGTTCCTAGTTTGAAGGGAGGCTTTATTTTCATGGAAAAGCATATGACTTTTGCAGTATTGTCCAATACTTTGCATTCCTTTCTTCCCTCCCTTCACACATATGGATGCCAAATGTCAGCAAGGTGGTTGTATCAAATGTGGGATTCCTGCAGAAAAGAGGCTATTGCTACTGCAGAGGCCCCAGCCCCTGTCGGGAGTGAGGGACATCCAGGATGCTCCTGTGCATACCCATTGCCATCCTCCCCCAGTGATTTTGAAACAACCATTCTCATTTTCCATTTTTGCCCCCTTTCCTTCTTGTTAAACATCAGGTTCCTCAATGCTGTAAGTCCTCTTGGAACTACGGGATCTGTACAAATTGAAGCTCCAGGACCCCATACAGCCTTGCCACCCTGAGACTCAAACAGTACCCAGTGCACAAATTCCACAGTTCACTCTCAGATGCAGTCTGACAAACACAGAACATTTTTTCATCTCAGGCTGCCTGGAAGAAGCAAAAAGGTAAATACCCTTCCCCATAAGTGGATGGGGTCTTCAAGAGACATATATACTATTTTAAAAAACATAGGACTTCCCTGGTGGCTCAGTGGTTAAGAATCTGCCTGCCAATGCAGGGAACATGGGTTCGAGCCCTGGTCTGGGAAGATCCACATGCCGCGGAGCAACTAAGCCCATGTGCCACAACTACTGAGCCTGTGCTCTAGAACCTATGTGCCACAACTACTGAGCCCACGTGCTGCAACTAATGAAGCTCGCGCACCTAGAGCCTGTGCTCCGCAACAAGAGAAGCCACTGCAATGAGGAGCCCGCGCACCGCAATGAAGAGTAGCCCCCGCTCACCGCAACTAGAGGAAGCCCGCGCAGAGCAACGAAGACCCGACGCAGCCAAAAATAATAAAATTTAAAAAAAACACACACACATCTACTTCTTCCAGGTGCCAGATGATTTAAGGAAGGATGGTGGGATGGGGGCAGAGGAAATATGCAAAACGTTTCTGCATGAGA
The DNA here is from genome assembly GCF_002837175.3 of Physeter macrocephalus. Classification (NCBI taxonomy): domain Eukaryota; kingdom Metazoa; phylum Chordata; class Mammalia; order Artiodactyla; family Physeteridae; genus Physeter; species Physeter macrocephalus. Next base: position 79,864,929 of record NC_041234.1, on the reverse strand, counting down.
TAGGTTCCCCTCAGTCTAGGTTTTAAAAGGGAGAGGTCTTTTAAAATAATCTCACAAAAAGTATCCTCTTAAAGTGCATTTCAAATATCCCCAAAGCATAGATCAGGAATTAATTATTTTAATATAAGGAAATTATTTCCATTTATTAAAAATCATTAGAAATTGACTATGGGCAAATATATTTACCTGAGATAGATGGTCTATAAAGACCTGGCAGTTTGGGGTGATAAATTCTAAAAACATACTCTCAGGAGAAGTACAAGTGCTTCAGCATTTTACAGTAATAATTCTGGATGTGCTCTTTATTTCTAAAGTTGTTTCACATTGATGAACACATGACAGTTTTCACAATAGTCCTTTTCTTAAATTTTTATTTTATTTTTGGCTGTGTTGGGTCTTCGTTGCTGCGCGCGGGCTTTTCTCTGGTTGCAGCGAGCAGGGGCTACTCTTTGTTGCGGTGCGCTGGCTTCTCATTGCGGTGGCTTCTCGGAGCATGGGCTCTAGGCACGCAGGCTTCAGTAGTTGTGACACATGGGCTCATTCATTGTGACTCGCGGGCTCTAGAGCGGAAGGGCAGTAGTTGTGGTGCATGGGCTTAGCTGCTCCGTGGCATGTGGGATCTTCCTGGAACAGGGCTCGAACCCGTGTCCCCTGCATTGGCAGGCGGATTCTTAACCACTGCGCCACCAGGGAAGCCCACACAATAGTCATTTTTGTGGTCAAATTAAGCAGGGAGAAGGTATGAGGTATCTGGGGGGAAAGCAAGCTTTTTTGATTAGAATTAGAATTATGAAACCTGGATCTTGTTTCAAACAAATCTAGTCAGAACCTTGGAGGTCTAACTTGGAAGAGCCTGAGAATCAAAATCCCAGCCATCCTTTGGACTACAAGTACTTAGGAAAAAAGGGCAAGGAAAGGAGAGACTAGAAATAATTATTTGGTTGAGAATACAAGGATCTTCCTTGAGATTGGTGTGAGAAGTGACTTTTTAAACAAAGAGTTACAGTACTGTAAGTGTATTTTTTTTATTTATTTATTTTGGCAGCATTGGGTCTTCGTTGCTGCGCGCGGGCTTTCTCTAGTTGTGGCGAGCGGGGGCTACTCTTCGTTTCGGTGCACAGGCTTCTCATTGCGGAGGCTTCTCGTTGGGAGCATGGGCTCTAGGCACGTGGGCTTCAGTAGTTGCAGTGCATGGGGGGCTCAGTAGTTGTGGCTCACGGGCTCTAGCTACAGGCTCAGTAGTTGTGGCACACGGGCTTAGCTGCTCCGCGGCATGTGGGATCTTCCCAGACCAGGGCTCGAATCTGTGTCCCCTGCATTGGCAGGCGGATTCTTAACTACTGCACCACCAGGGAAGTCCCTGTAAGTGTATTTTTATAAAGGGGAAGAGAGTTTGATCTGAGTTGTTTTCAAAAAAACAATCAGACATTTGCTTGCCTTCTGAACATAGGGTAATATGCTTAAAGTTGGGCATGCTCTGAACACATACAGATATACTGTTTTCCCACCCAGACATTTAGTGCTGCTATGACTCTCGGAATTGATGAAAACCTGAAAGTAAAATACCAGAGTCCTTCCCTGTATTTCCTGATTGGTAAATCCTACTTTGTCTAATTTGAATCCTGTAGCCCAGGGCCTCCTGTTGATGATGGTGGGGGAGCTGGTATAAAGTGGTACATAGACAGGGGTTCTCAGACCTTGAGTGGACACTTGCTGGAGGCAAATCATATCATAATCTAACTCTCATCACATACCCTTCTTCCTAAGAATGTTACACGAAATTATCATTTGGGGATTCATTTCAGGCTTTCCTAATGCTCCCTCCCTTCTATAGTCAAGGCAATAGAACGTCACAAAGACAATGAACTCTTGCGTCAGACACCTCCTCTTCTTAGCAGACACTTTCTCATCTTCCTTTAATGTACTTCCACACAAGGTCACGTTAATTTGGCAAATGAGACAAATGTTCACAAGTCCTGCAGTCAAAGGACAGTGATGACAGAGAATCAATCCAGTCATTTCATGCCACTCTTCCAAGCCAAGTGCCTTTCTTTTTCTGAGGGACACTCGGCTTAGAGGAAGTGACCCTGGTATTCACTCTGAACTGGAGGGGGCTTTCACAGTCATCCAGTCCACTCCCTTCACTTTGCAGATGAGAAAACACAGGCCCAAAGCAGTGGAGTGGCCTGCCTTGGGTAGCATGCACAGTTCATCCTGGAGAAGGCCAGCCTTTGTGTGGCCATACCCTCCCCTGGGCCCAGGATTTCCAAGCCAGGGGCAGCACACACCAGGCCAGGTTCAGCTCCTCTGTGCTCATCACCTCCATCCACCCAGAACTCTTTCCTTCAAGGGGCTACAAACTCAAGGCTCCTTCCCAAGCTTTGGCACTGGGCCATTTTACCTCTAGGAAAAGTAAGCAGCTTCCCCTGAAGGCATGCAGTATCCTGGTGTCTACTCTTGAGCACTGAACAGCAGGGGCTTGAGAGAGTGATGCAGTTTGTACCCTCCTCACAAAAGGCCAAGTGTGCTTCCATTACAATAACCAGCGTTTCTCCCAATCCCCTGGCAAAGCTGTGCCTGCCAACTGGCAGCACAGAACATAAGCCATAGCCAGCTCTGGGCTTGTGTTGAATTAACTTTTTTTGTAAAGTAGGCTAATAGTTTGGAAACTGTCATTATGCAATTAGTATTCATTTTGAAATGTGGTTATTTATGCTTTGCCTTGATCAATGTCACACTCTCTCCTTCTCAGATGTCACTGCAATGCTCTGGGGCAGGGACCCAAAGTGCAATGGTGTAAATTTAATTTTCAAATGCACCCCGATGGTCTGCATGCCTCCCCATGCAAAGCGTAGATCTTAAGGAGACTGTCTGGATTCCCAACATTTACATGCAAATATTTTTAGACTCTAGGAATACAAAAGACTCCCTCTGAAAGCACACTCTGTTGTGCTTCACAAACAAGGGGACACGAGTGATTGAAGAGGCGGCACCCAGGCATGGGCAGCATAATTGATACACCTGGACCCTTCTGAACCACAGCCCCCAGACAAAACTAGGGCCTCTCTGAGAACTGCAGAGCTGGAACACAATTTTCTATTCTTGGCCCAAGAATCTTGGTTTAGGAAAAAACAGGAGGCAGGGTAGAGATTAACGAATAGTCTGACCAGTTCCCCTTGAACAAGGGAGACAAAGAGATGAAGCAAAAGATGTTTTGAAGTCAGGAGTGGAAAGAAAAGGCCTTGGTGACCCACGTGCATGGCTGGGCCCTGAGCTGTTGCTGGGGAGTAGGGAGCTGGGGAGTTAGTGGGCACTGGCAGCTGAGTAGTGTCTCTGGGAGGTAGCCAGTGGGGCACAAGGAGGTGGCCCTGGCCAGCTGAGCTTTACAAAAAGAAAAAAGGAAAAACAGAACTCAGGTTAATATGCAAATCAGTCCCTAATATCTCCTTCCATAGTCCCCATCACAAGATAAAACAAGGGGGCAAGCCTTTCTCTTTTCCTCTCATCTCTACATTCCTTTAACTCAAATGATCACTTCAAGGGGTCTCACCAGGACTGAAATATTCATGAGAAAAGAGGGAAAGTCAGCACAGAGAGGGAACCCTACTACCATGTGATTGCCCCTGGCCCAGGTCCCCAGCCCCAGCACCTCAAAATAAAAACAAACAAAAAACCCACCCAAAATGGTTCTATACCTTCATTTTATCCTGAAGGAATTTCTAAGGATGTCCAATGAATTCCATGGGCTCACCTACCATGTCAAAACCTCAACTCCAACAGGGAGTCAGATGGAAATATTGCAGGGTGCTAAGTTGGTTCTTCTGTTGTTTATTTAACACAAAAGCTTAGACTTCAGGAATCTGCATGGCCAAATCTGTTCTTGCATTAGGTGAACATATTCTATACCCTCATAACTCTCTCGGCTTAACACTCTATTTAAGAGAGTGATAGTTTAATTAGGTCCCATTTGTTTATTTTTGTTTTTATTTTCATTACTCTAGGAGGTGGATAGAAAAAGATCTTACTGCGACTTATGTCAAAAAGTGTTCTGCCTATGCTTTCCTCTAAGAGTTTTGTAGTATCCGGCCTTACATTTAGATCTTTAATCTATTTTGATTTTTTTTGTATGGTGTTAGGGAGTGTTCTAATTTCTTTCTTTCACATGTAGCTGTCCAGTTTTCCCAGCACCACATATTGAAGAGGCTGTCTTTTCTCCATTGTATATTCTTGCCTCCTTTGTCATAGATTAGGTGACCACAGGTGTGTGGGTTTATCTCTGGACCTTCTATCCTAATTAAACTTAAAAGCTTTTGCACAGCAAAGGAAACCATAAACAAGCGAAAAGACAACCCTCACAATGGGAGAAAATATTTGCAAATGAAGCAACTGACAAGGGATTAATCTCCAAAATATACAAAGAGCTCATGCAGCTCAATATCAAAAAAACAACCCAATCCAAAAATGGGCAGAAGACCTAAATAGACAGTTCTCCAAAGAAGATATACAGATTGCCAACAAATACATGAAAGAATGCTCAACATCATTAATCATTAGAGAAATGCAAGTCAAAACTACAATGAGATATCACCTCACACTGGTCAGAATGGCCATCATCAAAATATCTACAAACAATAAATGTTGGAGAGGGTGCCAAGAAAATGGAACCCTCCTATACTATTGGTGGGAATGTAAATTGGTACAGCCACTATGGAGAACGGTATAGAGATTCGTTAAGAAACTAAAAATAGAGCTACCATATGATCCAGCAATTCCACTCCTGGGCAGATATCCAGAGAAAACCATAATTCAAAAAAATACATGCACCCCAATGTTCATTGCAGCACTATTTACAATAGCCAGGACATGGAAGCAACCTAAATGTCCATCAACAGAGGAATGGATAAAGAAGATGTGGTACCATATACAATGGAACATTACTCAGGCATAAAAAGGAACGAAATTTTGCGATTTGCACAGATGTGGATGGACCTAGAGACTGTCATACAGAGTGAAGTAGAATATTAGTCATAAAAAAACAAAATAATGCCATTTGCAGCAACACGGATGGACTTAGAGATTGTCATACTGAGTGAAGTAAGTCAGACAGAGAAAGATAAATAGCATATGATATCACCTATATGTGGAATCTAAAAAAGTGGTACAAATGAGCTTATTTACAAATCAGAAACAGACTCACAGACGTAGAAAACAAACTTATGGTTACCAAGGGGGAAAGGGGGGGTGATAAATTGGGAGATTGGGATTGACATATACACACTACTATATATAAAATAGATAACTAATAAGAACTGACTGTATAGCACAGGGAACTCTACTCAGCACTCTGTAATTGCCTATATGGGAAAAGAATCTAAAAAAGAGTGGATATATGTATATGTATAACTGATTCACTTTGCTGTACACCTGAAACTAACACAACATTGTAAATCAACTATACTCCAATAAAAATCAATTTTTAAAAAAGTGATCAAACCATTCATTACAAACAGAAAGTTAGGAAGCTGGTTACCAGCTGTGATCCTAGTAAACATGTGGGACATGAAGAGATGAGGAAGTCATCTTCACAAGTCATGAGATCGCTGTCCAGGAGTAAAAAGCAAAGTCAAGGCCAGAAAGCAAGGTCCTTTAGCCTCACCCTACTCCTCCTTATCATTTCCTCCCCTGCGAACCATGAGAAAGCCTCAATTCACTGGCAAAAATCAAAAGGTATTTTTTTACATCCTTATCGGGTTATAATTGCTTTACAATGTTGTGTTAGTTTCTGCTGTATGACAAAGTGAATCAGCTATATGTATACATATATCCCCATATCCCCTCCTTCTTGAGCCTCCCTCCCACCCTCCCCATCCCACCCCCTATGTGGTCACAAAGCAGCTAGCTGATCTCCCTGTGCTATGCAGCTGCTTCCCACTAGCTACCTGTTTTACACATGGTAGTGTATATATGTCAATACTAATATCTCAATTCGTCCCAGCCTCCCCTTCCCCCGCTGTGTCCACAAGTCTCTTCTCTACATCTGCGTCTCTATTCCTGCCCTGCCACTAGGTTCATCAGTACCATTTATCTAGATTCCATATATATGCGTCAAACGATATTTTTAATAACTCTTTTAATACCTCCTCTGCTACATTTCAGGGACCTGTGCACAAGTGTAGCTTCTTCTCCCATATAACTGATAAGCCTTATAACATTATACACCATCCTCTCAATTAAATAACATCACATTTGCAAGGAACTTCAGTTTATCAGGAATGTATATTTATTACAGGAAAAAACAAATTGCCAGGAAAGTCTTTTTTTCCCTTTTCTCCGTTTTTTTAAATTTTAATTTTCCTGGGATTTTTTTCCTGTTGCTTTCATTGTGTTATGCTTTGTATAATCTTTTAAAGAAAGTCCCAGGGGTCAGCACACATTCAGTCTAATTGCCTACATCTTTTTTTTTTTTTTTTTTTTTTTTGTGGTACGCGGGCCTCTCACTGCTGTGGCCTCTCCCGTTGCGGAGCACAGGCTCCGGACGCGCAGGCTCAGCGGCCATGGCTCACGGGCCCAGCCGCTCCGCGGCATGTGGGATCCTCCCGGACCGGGGCACGAACCCAGTTCCCCTGCATCGGCGCTGTGGCCTCTCCCGTTGCGGAGCACAGGCTCCGGACGCGCAGGCTCAGCGGCCATGGCTCACGGGCCCAGCCGCTCCGCGGCATGGCATGTGGGATCTTCCCGGACCGGGGCACGAACCCGTGTCCCCTGCATCGGCAGGCGGACTCTCAACCACTGCGCCACCAGGGAAGCCCTAATTGCCTACATCTTTTCCAGTTACTGTCTCAGCAAAGAAATTTGATCTCCAGAATGACGAGTCTGAAATACTACAACCTCACAGCCTATCCTCAGAACATGCCATGCTCATTTCTGACCCTACATCCTTGCTTGTACTATTCCTGTGCCCTTCCCTCATCTAGCTGAATCATTCAGGGCTTACCTGCTTCTCTTTTGCCTTTTCCTCCTCCTGTCACTGCTCCTCCCTTTCCTAATCCCGCCTACCCAGCTGTTGCCTCCCTTCCCTACATTCCTGTAGGCTTGAGGTATGGATCAGAACCTTCATAGCTTCTGGCACCTCACTGAAACTTAACCATTTCATAGATGCAATTCTTATATCCCTTACCTGCACAGGAAGCACCTGAAATTTCTGCCCACTGCGTCTCCTATTTTATTGGTCCCCAATTGCACTGAGGATGTTGCAGAATTCAAAAAACAAAACAGTGGTAATGGATGGTAACAGCTAAAATTTCCTGAGGGCTTATGATGTGCCAAATACTGTGCTGAGCAATATGCATGGATTATGATGATCACTATTTTGCAGATAAGGAAACTAAGACACAAAGAGGATAAGTAACCTGCCCCAAATAACACAGCTGATGAGTGGCTATAATGGAATTCAAACCAAAGTCTTTTTCACTTTGAATGTATACATACTCATTGAAGTAAACATTGAATTTTGTTTACTATGCTCTAAATTTGAGAGGAAAATGGACTAATGAATGTTTTCACAAGTTTTTCAACAGAAAAGATGGAAATACACAAAAACATGATTTTCTTGTTAAATTTCAATTCATCAGAAAGCTCCATTAAGAAGAAGAACCCCATTTCTTGGACACTCTGATGTATTAAGCATTTACTTTAATATATCATCATGTAATTTTCTGGATCAAACTTAAGCAGGTAAAATCATTCTGTATCAACCTGACATTTTTTTTTTAATTTGTTCTTCTACCTGAACTATTGACTATTTAATTGCATCCCTTTTTCTCTGTTTTAAGCTGTCCTTTTTAAAAGAGAACATGATCTCCCTTTCTCTGGGTGAATTATAAGCAGTCTATGAACACACAGTATCATTGGAATCTGGAAGTGTCATACTTTAAAAAGAAAGGCAAAATCAGAGCATGAACGTGACCAACTCTCTCCTACTTTGAATCCAATGCTTCCAAAATGTTCCTATTTTAGTGGTTTTGTGTGTGTGTGTGTATATGTGTGTGTGTGTGTGTGTGTGTGTGTGTGTGTGTTTAGTTTATTGGTACAGTTTGTCTGGCAATACTTATAAAAGCAGTTTGTGGATCACATATATGGCCAAATGATTTTTAGCAAGGGTGCCAAGACCATTCAATAGGGAAAGGACAGTCTCTTCAACAAATGGTGCTAGGAAAACTGTATATCCACTTGCAAAAAAAAAGAAGGTGAACTCTTACCTTACACCATATGCAAAAATTACCTCAATGTGGATCAAAAACCTAAATAACCTCTTCCCTTAGGGACCTGTTGCACTCAAATGCTCTGTCCTAGTCATGCTCTGAGCTCTGCATTATTGGCACTTCTCTCTCTTTTTTTGGCATTATTGGCTCTTTTCTCTTTTGCACAAACGTGCACGTGAGATCTTTAGCTTGAAAATAGCCCAATGGTCACATCAGTCTATTTCATTCTGGGCTTCTTTTGGGCATTAGAATGTCCCCCAGTAGCTGCCGAGTTGCTCCCAGTGAGGTCAAACGAGAAACAATTGTCCATTTATGGCAGAGTTTTTCCAATGTGAAATTCCAACTGGCTAACCCAAAGAGTTCGGGAAATATTTCGTAAATCTAGTGGCCTAATACAGGGGTCCCCAACCCCCGAGGCGCAGACCGGTAGCGGTCTGCGGCCTGTTAGGAACCGGGCCACACAGCAGCAGGTGAGCGGCAGGCTAGAGAGCAAAGCTTCATCCATTGCTCCCGTCACCGCCTGAACCATTCCCCTCTCCGCCCCGCACCTAGTGTGGAAAAATTGTCTTCCACGAAAACCGGTCCCTGGTGCCAAAAAGGTAGGGGACCGCTGGCTTAATATCATCAAACTCCTTCTATAGAAAACATGAACAATTCTTCATCAGAGAAGAAAGCCTGGTGAGCCAGGGACTGACAAAGCCATCGCCCAGAAGGGTGCCCCTGCTCACAAGTCTGCATTAACTAAGAGGTATTCAGGAAGGAAATTTTTAAAAGTCCTTTCAAAAACAGATTAATGATTATTTTTTTTTTTAGTCTTGCAATCGTTTAAACAATTAGTGGCATAATTGGTAAGGACTCACATATTCAAATGGACATAGACTATAAAAAGCCCCACCCCCACCCCTACCCCCGCTCCTCCAGTCCCACCCCTACCCCCGCCCCTCCAGTCCCACCCCCAAACCTCTGCCTTGGGGCTCTGGGTGCCAGCCACAGCCGCTAGAGGGTCTCAGATTGAAAAGAGGGGTAGCGAATGGAAGCCGAATGCCCCCGTAGCCCACGACACACAGTGGTTTAACTTCAGCGAAAAGGGGATCAGTGTAGTGATTCTGTAAATGAAAATGATTCCATCCTGTGGGCTGAGCTGAGCTTCCACTGGAACCGCCCGCGGCAAGCGCGCCTACACAGGTCGCCCGTGCCTGCCTGCCTGTGCGCTCTGCACCTGATTTTAACTCAGTGAAAATCCCAGCTGAGATCATTTGTGCCCTATAGTAGGAGATGTGTAGTTCTAATTTTTTCTGCATTGCTATCCAGTTGTTTCAAAGTGCTTACTTAATATAAAATATTTTGCTCATTGCTTTATGGTGTATATTTGACATCTGTTAATGTTATATATGCTAAAGCTACTTCCAACCTCTCTCCTCTGTTCCATTGATAAATATCTCACTTTTGAGCCAGCATGACAGTCTTAAAGATTACTGCTTTGTAGCTTGCTCTAATTTGTGGTGAGGTGAGTCTTCCTTATTACTTTTAAGACTATTTTTTGGTTTTCTTGATTATTTTCCCCTTTTAATCGAAATTGTGTTAAAGTTAGAAAATCATTGGGAACAAATTGTCATACTTACAAGTATGCTATCTTCCCATTCAAGAGCAGGTGTATAGCAGGCCATTTTACAAATAACACCTGAAACTTAAATAGTCTGTTGGTATTGCTGAAGTCCCACAACTGTCCCTAATCTATTCTCTCTTTAGTAAGAGGGGCCAATTCTCTTTCTAACATTCAGCAGCTGTGGTAAGCAGAATAATACCTCCTCCCAAAGATGTCCATGTCCTATTCCCTGGAACCTGAGAATATGCTACGTTATATGCCAAAGGAGAATTAAGGTAGAAGATAGAATTAAGGTTATTAATCAGCTGACTTTAAAATAGAGAGATGATCTGGATTATCTGGATGGGCCCAATGTAAGCACAAAGGCACTTAAAAGTAAAAGAGAGAGGCAGAAGAGTAGGTCAGAATGATGAGATGTGAAAAGGACTCTGAATGGCCTTGCTGGCTTTGAAGATGGAAGAGAGGGATCATGAATCAAAAAAAATGTAGGCTGGAAAAGACAAGGAAACATACTAGTCTCCAGAGCCTCCAGAAGGGAATGCAGCTCTGCTGACACCTTGATTTTAGCCTAGTGAGACCCATGTTGGATTTCTAACCTACAGAGCTAAAAGATAATAAATATGTATTGTAAGCCACTAAGTTTGTGATAATTATTTACAGCAGCTATAGGAAACTAATACATTAGCTAAGTGAAACCTGTGCAAGGATTCTCCTTATATGGACCCTTGTGCTCTCTGCCCTTAACCTTATTTCCCTGAGGCCAGTAAAATTTAGCAGGCCTGTCCTTGGCCCCCGCCTTTTTGGCTCCCAGAACATAGGCAATATCTTTCCAAAAATTAGTTGTTTCTGTTTGGTATATTCTATGACACTTTGTTTAGCCCACCCACTTTTGCTCTTTGACCTCATCACTAAAATACTTCGGAATCTGTAGGTGCTAAGAAATGGGGAAAAGTGAACAGGGGAGCTTGAAATCACCCTCCCATTATACCACCTCCCTGGGGTGGGGGGTTGGCGATTGATCAGATTTGTGAAATGTTTACACCATCCCAAGACTTTCTCAAACATACGTCTTCCCCTTAAACTCCAGAAAAGATTTCCAGAATCACTTGGCCCTAGTTTTCAAGTATCTGAGAAGTTAGCTCTTAGGATGAAAAGCCAAGAGGCTTTGTGGCAGACTGGATTTGGAATTTCCACATCAAAACTGTTGTGCCTTTGACAATTAAAATCTTTAGAATTAGAATGAAAAACGCTCTCTCATTTCAAAGTATAAAGCATACTTTCATTTTACTTCCCATATAAAAATGTATAGAAACACCAATCATGAACCACATGTTGCTGGGAGAACGTAAGATAGAACTGATCCTTTTGCTGAGGCAGTTTGGTGGCTATAGTACTATTATAAACCTCCCCCTTTTGGTAGCTTTCATTTATTGAGCCTTTACTCTGTGCCAAGTGCTGTGCTAAATAATTAAAATGAATGATCTTATTTGATCGTCCCATTAATCCTAGGAGTTAGGTACTATTATTTCCATTTAAGGATGAGGAAAAAAATAAATAAATGAAGATGAGACAATTGTTGCCCACAGTCACAAAGTGAATAAAAGCTAGGATTCGAAGTCAAGTCCGTCTGACTCTAAAGCCCTTCCTCTGTCAAGATTAATAATGTGGTAAAGCACTGGGATGCTAGTGTTAGAGTGATCTGGCTTCCAATCCTAGCTCTGCTGGTTGTTTGTTCCAGCTATTTGTTCCTGAGAAAGTTACCTAACCTTTATGTCTTCAGCATTCTTCTCTGTAAGATTGGAGTAATAGAGAACTGATGAGAGGAATAAATAATATAACATAACTTATGTACTTATCACAGCCCCTGGCCACAGAGTTAGTGCTCAGGAAAGGCTCACTACTATTACTCTATACTGCGTCCTATCATCACATATGCCTTTTATATGCGGCACAACAGAAAGAGGCCTGACTACGAGTCAGGTGGTCTGGGTTCTTGTGGCAGCTCTATTACTATCTCTGTAATTTGCAAAACCCACTTAACCCATTGTATCTATGTGGTTTCATACAAAATTGTGAAAGCGAAACCCAGCCCCATGTAAACAAAGTTGTTCTAGGGAGCAAGTGAAATCAGACATATTTTTTTAAAAAAATCAGAAACGTATAAAGGGATAAAGATCTCACACAGACACAAGGAATCATTCTATCTGTTACCTTCTAGAGAACAGGATATCCTAGTCATATTTCTACTCCCATTCCCCTTTCCTAGACCAACCCTTCTTATTCTTATTTCTCCTCAAAGAAAGAGAAAGGAAATCAAATGAAGTGAGTAACATGGAGAAGAATTAAAATGTTAGAGTGGATACTTGATGATAATAAAGAATTGGTCATGCTTTGCCTGTGATAGTAATACTATGGTTCTGTGGGTAAGAAGGGTCTATCTTTTAGAGACACATATTGAAATATTTACTGATAAGATGATATAATGTCTGGATTTGCTTCGAAATAATCCAGGGGTAGGAAGTAGCAGTGCTGGAGAATGGGTGAGGGCACTGATGTAACAAGATCAGCTATGAATGCAGTTGTTAAAACTGGATGGTGTGTGCATGGGAGTTCATCTTATGATTCTCTCTACTTTTGTGTATGTTGGATTTTTTCCATAATAAAACTTGAAAAAAATCAAGGGTTGCAAACTCACATGCCTACAGAGCCAGGCAGGTAACATAAATAAGTGAAGCAAATTGGATGGGAACTGTGGAAAACTGGGAAAGAATATGTCTCATCCAAAAGGGACGGCGGTACTCAGTTCCAGCTGACTGTTGCTGGATGGGAACGTGGGCCTGGGCAGCCAGATTTTCCAATTTTTTTCAAGAGAAGCCAAAAATAAAAAGTTTTATATGAAATCTTTCAATCCTTAAATGTTGGTAACTCATTCAAATATGTTTTATAGATACTGTGTTGGCCAACTAAAACAAGTTTGAGGACCAGATCCAGACTGCAATTGCCAATTTGTAACCTCTGCCTAAAAGGCTAACTTTCGGCAAATTTCACAACTCGGAAGCAGTAGAAAGTAATGGAAAGCCCTTCCAAAATCAGCAAAATTAGAATGCCATCATTCTGCCCTGATCTTCCTCATTACAAGTCCTGTTCCCATATATGCTTTGTTCTCCATCCTCCATTCCTACCTCTGAGTTTGTCTAACTTTATCTTTTACTCTTATTACCTAGTTCTGATCTCAAATGCCAGACCACTGAGAACCAAGACATCATGAGGTTCCAAGACAAGAGGTCTCACGATAACAAACCAAGCTTTAGGCCCCACTTGACCTGACTCTTCTTTCTGGCACATTTTGCTGCTCTTTTTCATGATAAGCAGGTAACTTGTCAGAGTCTTAAGAAACACTGTGCCCCAAGGGGCAAGAGAATGGGCTGGGAAGGGCAAGGCATCCTAGGGGAGCAGCAGGTCTTGTGTTATCCTTGAAACCCAAAGTATTCACTCCTGACCAACAACCCACAGGGCAGGCCTTTAGTCATGGCGGTGGAGGGAGAGGGTAGGTCTGTTCTGAGACCTCCACTCTCCATCCCTCCCTCTCCCATGACTGCGAGCTTATGGGATGTCTGGTGGGGTGATAAACATACAGTTTTTCTGAGAGGTCAAGGCAGGCTTCATTGAGAAGCGATGTTTTAAGCTGACATGAGAAGGATGAGTGAATGGATGGAAAAGGATTTCAGGCAGTGAAGACAGTGTGGGCAAAAGCCCCAAGGTAGGAGAGCAGTTGGCACTTTTGAATAGTTGACAGAAGGCCAGTGTGCTGAGGAAAGGAGAGTGGCTAGAGATTTGGCTAAGGTAGCAGGCAAGAGCCAGATCATGCAGAGCATTGTCAGACCCAAAATGGAGAGCCCAGTGAGTCCATGACACTGTGCTGGACATTATGGAGGCTACAGACACAGGGCAGACCTGGTCCCTGCCCTCCATTGGCAGACAGTAGCCAGCAGGATATTAGGCAAGTGCCACCAGGGTTGCTGAAGAATGTTATTCAGAGGTATTGAGGAGGAAGCAGTTACTTCTGAATGGAGGGAGAGAAGAGGTGACGATTACTTGAACCTTGAAGGATACATGGAATTTCAACAGACAGAGAAGGTGGGTAGAGAATTCCTGGCAACAGGAGCAGCCTGCACAAAGGAGCAGAGGCAAGGCAGTTCAGAGCATAGTGGGGAAGAAAGGAGAGCAAAGTTGCGGGTGGGAACAGTCTTTAAGAAATGATGCTATCCTCTAGTACGTCTGGTAGAGAGTGGACTTGAGGACGCAGGGAGGAAGGGTAAGCTGGGACAATGTGAGAGAGTGGCGTGGACATATATACACTACCAAATGTAAAATAGATAGCTAGTGGGAAGCAGCCGCATAGCACAGGGAGACCAGCTCGGTGCTTTGTGACCACCTAGAGGGGTGGGATAGGGAGGATGGGAGGGAGATGCAAGAGGGATTTAGAGCAGAAACTAACACACCAGTGTAAAGCAATTATACTCCAATAAAGATGTTAAAAAAAAGAAATGATGCTATCATACAATACAACTTTGGGGAGGCCTTGAATGCCAAGCTAAGAAGCTTTGTCTTCATTCTGTTGGTAATGGAGAGTTACTGAAGACTTTTGACTAGAGGAGGCCTGTGTTTTAGGAAACTCTCTCTGGCAGCAGTATGGACAGGGAGAGAAGCCATAGCATCAGGCTTTTCTAGCAATGTAACAATGCTTAAATGTGGCTGGCAAGAGGGAATAAGATCTGCCCGAAAGAGGTCTAGATCTAATGATACCTTGGGGGAAAAGGATACTTTTTGTGGCTGTGATGGTCCAGTTTGGGGAACAGGGGAGGTCCAAATAATGAAATGTAGTGACAGGAACACTGTCTATTCTGTATAAGGGGCTGTATTTGGCGGGGGAGGGAGGGAAAGAGAGACTGGAGTGAGAATGAGAATCTTATTTATCGTGGATCACGAAAAAAGAATAATCTGCCTGACTTTTCACACAAACATCTGCCCTGGCCCAATCAACCATAAAAAAGAAGAACCATCAAATAGGGTGAACAAACTGACATTGGCTACTGTACAGCAGGACACTTACTACATAATCAAAGTAAACTTTCCAAGAGAATCCGACCTGGTATCTCCAACACTTTATCACTTCTTTGACTGAGAAGAGCTGGATGTCACCTACCAGTATAGGATAAAGCAAACAAATTGCAATGTTATCTCCATAGATACTTAGATGGTAAATGGGGAAGGTACTGAGAATCCGGTATCAGAGCTAACAGTAATTTACTGGGAGATCATTCCTTTCGGTCCTAAAATCACTTGCCTCCTGTAAGCACAGGCAAATAAAGCTGGGCCTAACAGAAAATGAGCATGATAATATCACTCTTTAAATAGTGTTAACAAACTGGAAATACAATAGTCACATATACAAGATATATAGCAAACACTTCCCAAAAGCATTTATGTTTTTATACTACCTCAAATCATGTTAGCTTTTCAGTTTCTCTCAATACAGGAATATTATTCTTTTTTTTTTAAATCAGCAATAATGAAACAAACCAAAAAATTTTTTAACTTTTGAAATTATCTCAGCAAATAAGTTAGGACCAAAGCTAAGCCATTATCTCCGGTTAAGAATATTTAGTGAAAACTTTTGGAATCTTCCATGAGTTGCTGAAACACACAGTTTAAGCATTCAAAAATCGGTGTAATTACCATATTAACAGACAAAAAAGAAAAACGGTTTCAATAGATGCAGAAAAAGCATTTGGCAAAATTTAACCTCCATTCCTGATTTAAAAAAAAAAAAACTCTTAGCAATCCAGGAATAGATGGAAATTTCCTTAATCTGTTAAAGGCAACTATGAAAAATCTCCAGTTAATATTGTAATGGTAATAGACTGAATTATTTCTGCTTAAGAATAGAAGCAAGGCAAGGAGGAAGTTGAGGGACTTGAAGCTATAGTCTCAATTTTTTCTGTGAAGGAGGTAATATTCTCTGCCTATACCCGGTTCTCTAAGTCTATCACTCTGTTATTGTTCACAGATATTGAAGAACTAACAAAGAAGGAAAAGAAAACTTGGCTTTGGGCAAGTAATGTAAAAGCCAGTCATTTATTAGAATCGCTTGCTCTGTAATAATTCACTAAGCATCACTGTGCCAAGCACTACACAGGACACGATATGCACCTCAAGGATTTCTGCTCTAGTGAGGTAATAGTTCTCAAACTTTGGTATGCATCTAAAACATCTGGAAACATATTAAAGTGTATATTCCTAGGCCTCACCTCCAAAAAGTCTAATTCAGTAGGTCTGGAGTGGAGCCTGGGAGTCAGGGAATCTGTGTTTTTAAAAGCTTCTCTCAATCCCTGGTACCGATGGAGGTGGTTCCTAGAGTCCATTGGATACATATTGTAATAAAGACATCACAAATATGGCAACCTAATTTTGCTGTAAGGGCGCTGGATGACTACGCTGTCACTTAGCATTCCAGCTTCCAAGTCATGGGTTTATAGCATCCTAAACCACAAAGACATAGTCTTCAAACTTTCTCTACCTCTGCCTCCGAGGACCCCACTCTCTTCCAGGCTTCCTCCCTGTTCTCTGGCTGCCCACTTGACAATTTGATACGGACTGGCTATGTATTGAGATATGTGAAATTCCCAGAGGGAGAAGTGTTTTGTGGACCACCCCCTGCTGAAATCATATTTGTTCCTGCTTCTCTACCTTCTTGGTCATTCCTCCTCTCCTCAGCTTCTGAAGGAGTCTGACAGCAGCGCTTGCTACTGGGATCATCTCTCTTCATCAGCAGGGCTATCTATGTACAAAACCATGGATCACATTATATGTGTAATTAAGACCATTTAACGTCAAAAGTAATTGTATGCAGTGAAAAGATACACTGGTAAACTGGCCCAAATTACAACTGTTTTCTGTCCACATTAATTTGTTTCGTACATGCAAAGTGCAGTTGAAAGAACAGCATGCTGTCTGACAGGCCCTGAAAAGTGGCACTTGCTCTGGGTAATTTAAATTTAGCACTATTATCATTTACGGATTGATTCTGCTTAAAATCAATAAGAAGGGAAGGCCTGAAAGTTTTAAGCTGATGCTAATCACTTTGGTTCGGTAACTCCTTGTAGTTAAGTTATATATTTTTTCCTTTGTCTCTTAGTCATTGTAGCCTCTTGGGCAGCAAACCGTTTAACTGATCTTTAAATATTTCACAGGTTCTCTTTTCTTTCCCATCCTTGTCATCAAATTTAGCATCTAGAATTTTTTTGCAATAGAAAACTTTCTTCGGAGAGAGTTGATCACAAGTTCCGGGGGGTGGGGGGGGGTGGGAGAAGCAGCTAATAGAAATAGATCTTGAGAACAAAATAGGGCTGGTACCTATGGTAACTTTATTATGCCCTATTGACATCCTCTACTGTCAGCACAAGTCTTAGAAGGAATATTGGCCTTGGAAGGACAATTAACAGATCATCTGTTTCAATCTCGTTTTTTCAGACAGGGAAACTGAGATCCCAGCGATTCGAGCCTTGCCTTTCTTCTTCCCTTCTGTCCTCCCTCCTGCTAGCCTTCACTTGCCTCTGAGCCAGCCTAGACTCTAAGGTTAGTCATTTAAGTCATTTTATGTCTAGAACGCAGGAACCCCTGACCCTTTTGATCTGCTTTGTCAGTCCCCAAAACTGGGGAACTCCACTGGTTGCATTTACTGAATCCTCCTTAACTCACTCTCTGGGACTTGCATCAACCTACTGCCAAATCTAATGATTCTACTTCAGCAGTATTTTCCAAGTCAACGCATGCCTTCCTAATTCTTAATGCCAACAATCAAGTTCAGGGGCTTAGTGCTTTCCCCTGAATTATTGGCACAACCTCCTAACTGTTTCCTATCACCAATTTCTTTGTCTCCAACCTCATCTCCACTGCCATCCTCAATACAGCTGGAAGGCTAACATTCCTAAAACCAAGTCATCTTATGACAACTTTGCTTGAAACCTGTCAGTGACTCCCTGTAATGGACAACACAAAGTCCCAACTTCATGGCCTGATATTCTAGTCCTGCTAAGAATTGATCCTCATTTATCCAGCCTCATCTTCTATTCTCCTTGCTGTACCATGTGTCCCAAACTAGACTACTAGCCTTTTCCCAAATGTACCCATGTTTCCTCTTATCCTCACCTTCACTATTAATCTTCCTAAGGACCAATTTAAATGTTCCCCCTGCCGCACGACACGCTAGAAAATCTCTCTTCTTTCTCTTTCATAGCGCTTAATTATAATACAATTTTAAGAAAAATTTTGATTCTTTTATCCTTCCTACTCAAATTATAAGCTTCTTGACAGTGTGAACCATCTGCTTAATCTCTAATTCAAGCAAAAGTTGTGGTTTTAGCATGCAGCCACCGGAGCAGATCTGTGCAATGAAAATATAATGTGAGCCACATGTGATTTAAAATTCTCTAGTAGCCATATTAAAAAAGTTAAAAGACATAGATAAATTTAACTGTGCTCATATATTTAAATTCATATCAAAATATTAACATTGCAACATGTAATAATATAAAAATATCATTGAGATATTTTATATTCTTTCATACTAAATCTTTGAAACCTGGTGTGTATTTTTAAAATTTATTTTTATTGAGGTAACATTGGTGTATAATATTATATAAGTTTCATGTGTACAACATTATATTTCTACTTCTGTATACACTACGGCATGCTTATGCCCGCCCCCCAAAATTTAGTTCCCATCTGTCACCATACCCATTTCACCCTCCCCACCACCACCCCTTCCCCTCTGGTAACCACTACTCTGTTTTCTGTACCTACATATTTGTTTCTGCTTTTTCATTTATTTTGTTTTGTTTGTTTGCTTTTATATTACACATATGAGTCAAATCATACAGTATTTGTATTTCTCTGTCTGACTTTTTTCACTTAGGATAATACCTCAAGGTTGATCCATGTTGTCACAAAAGGTAAGATTTCATCTTTTTTACGGCTGAGTAGTATCCATTGTATATATATATATAATTTATTTATTTATTTATTTATTTTTATATTTATATTTATATATACCACATATATATATACCACATATTTATCCATTCGTCCGTCAATGGGCGCTTAGTTTGTTTCCCTATCTTGGCTATTGTAAATAATGCTGCAATGAACATAGGGGTGCATATATCTTTTTGAATTAGGGTTTTTGTATTCTTTAGATAAATACCCAGAAATGGAATAGCTGGATCATATGGTAGTTCTATTCTTAATTTTTTGAGGAATCCTCCTACTATTTTCTATAGTGGCTGCACCAATTTACATTCCCACCAACAGTGTATGAGGCTTCCCTTTTCTCCACATCCTCACCAACACTTGTTATTTCTTGCCTTTTTGATAATAGTCACTCTGATAGGTGTGAGGTGATATCTCACTGTGGTTTGACTTTCATTTCCCTAAAAATTGATGTTAAACATTTTTTATGTGTCTTTTTGCCATCCATATATCTTCTTTGGATAAATGTCTATTCAGGCCCTCTGCCCATGTTTTTTTTTTTTTTTTTTGCGGTACGCAGGCCTCTCACTGTTGTGGTCTCTCCCGTTGCAGAGCACAGGCTCCGGACGTGCAGGCTCAGCGGCCATGGCTCACGGGCCTAGCCACTCCATGGCATGTGGGATCTTCCCGGGCCGGGGCACTAACCCGCGTCCCCTGCATCGGCAGGCTGACTCTCAACCACTGTGCCACCAGGGAAGCCCCTCTGCCCAATTTTTAATTGGGTTGTTTGTTTTTGTTGTTGTTGAGTTATATGAGTTCTTTATATATTATGGATATTAACCCCTTATCAGATATATGATTTGCAAATATCTCCTCCCATTCAGTAGATTGTCTTTTTGGTTTGTTGATGGTTTCCTTTGTTGTGCATAAGCTTTTTAGTTTGATGTAGTCCTATTTGTTTATTTTTGCTTTGCTTTTCTTGTCTGAGGAGGTATATCCAGAAAGATTGCTAAGACTGATGTCAAAGAGTATGCTGCCTGTGTTTTCTTCTAGAAGTTTTGTGGTTTCAAGTTTTACATTTAAGTTTTTAATCCATTTGGGTTGATTTTTGTGTATGGTGTAACATAGCTGTCTAGTTTCATTTTTTTGCATGTGGCTGTTCAGTTTTCCCAACACTTTTAATTGAAGAGACTGTCTTTTCTCCATTGTATGCTCTTTGCTTTTTTGTCATAAATTAGTAAGGGTTTATTTACTTACATATATGTAAGGGTTTATTTCTTTTTTTAAAATAAATGTAAATATTCTCTCTTTTTAAAAAAATATTCATTTATTTACTTGGTTGCACCGGGTCTTAGTTGCAGCATGCAGGATCTTCGTTGCCACGTGTGGGATCTTCGTTGAGGCATGCGGGATCTGTAGTTGCAGCATGCAGGATCTTTCAGTTGTGGCATGTGGGATTTAGTTCCCTGACCAGGGATCAAACCTGGGCCCCCTGCATTGGGAGCATGGAGTCTTAACCACTGGACCACCAGGCAAGTCCCTTAAGGGTTTATTTCTGATCTCTCAATTCTGTTCCATTGACCTATGTAACTGTTTTTCTGCAAGTACCATGCTGTTTCGATTAGTACCGTTTTGTAATATAGTTTCAAATCAAGGTATGAGATACCTCCAGCTTTGTTCTTTCTTCCCAGTATTGCTTTGGCTACTCAGGGTCTTTTGTGGTTCTACATAAATTTTAGAATTTTTGGTTCTATTTCTGTGAAAAAATGTCATTGGAAATTTGAAATGGATTGCATTGAATCTGTAGGTTGCTTTTAGGTAATGTGGACATTTTAACAATGTTAATTCTTCCAATTCAGGAGCATGGAATATCTTCCCATTTATTTATGTCTTCTTCAGTTTCTTTCAACAATGTCTTACAGTTTTCAGTGTACAGGTCTTTCACCTCCTTGGTTAAATTACCAGGTGTATATTTTAAATTTACAGCATGCCTCAATTTGAACTAGTTACATTTCAAGTGCTCAACAGTCCCTTGTGGCTAGTGGCTATCAAATTGGACCGTGAAGCTCAGGAGTCTTGCTGCCACAGTTCAAATCCCGGCTCTGTAACTTATAGCTGTGTGATCTGGACTAATTGCTTAACGCCTACATGCCTCAATGTGAGTATCTATAAAATGGGAACAATAATAGTATCTACCTCTGCAGTGAAGATAAATGAGAAAATGTGAGTAGAGAGCTTTAGTATCATCATCTTTGTAGTTACTGCAGGGTCCAGAGAACATCCATGATTGCCAACAATGAAGGCTTATTGAGTTGAACTGAATTCTGCTGAGTTTCTCAAATAGTGGAAGGATTAAAAAGTAATGCTTTGGAGTGAGAGGGTCATAGGTTCAAACTCTAGTCCTGCTCCTTCTTAGCTCCATCCCTGACCCCTCTTCTCTCACCCCAGCACCCCTCTTGTCTTTTCTGCTCTGTAACACCACTTTAATAGCTATACCTGCTCAGGTAGGTGCCTGTGCTCCTTTATCTCTGGACAGGAAAAGCCCCTCTGAGATTGATAACCATCCCCACTCTCCACATCTCCCCCTTACTGCACATGTGCAGTTGGTCAGTGGCAGCCGTTTTGTCTCACTTTCCTCCCCGTCCCCAGCCCTGACATGACTTTCTGAACTCTTCCTCAAACATGGTTGCTAAGTTGTTAGAAATCATTGCTCTGACCAGCAAGCGCCTAGGTAGTGTATTTTGTTATAAATGATTTATCCGTATTCCAGGCTTTGTAGCAACATCAGCCCAAATGCATAAACTCAGGTGGAAAACCTCAGTCCCAATTGCCCTCCAGTCACCTCTATGACCTTAAATCAGTGATTCTCAGTGTGGTATGGGGAAGACAAGAATCAGAGTCACTTGGAAGAAAGTGTTAAAATATAGATTCCCAGGTCCCACCTAGAACTGCTGGATCAGAATCCCTAGGCATAGAGCCTGGGGATCTGGCTTTTTTTTTTCTTTTTCTAAGCAACTCTCAATTGCAAATCCACATGACAATGGAAGGAAGGGTAATGAGAGCATGGAGGATTGTATAGAAAAAGAGGGTGGTAGTGTCAAAGAAAGTCTTTGCTAATCTTACTCTTTTTCATTTATTACTCTTCTGTTCCCCCTCACCCATGAAGGGCAGAGAGTAGGCAGTGGCAGAACTGTTGCTGGTTGTTCTGACTCTGCATCCAGAACTTACTGGGAAGCCTGCTCCTGTGTCCAGGTTGTATATACACTTAGGACAATTTGACTAATCAGGTTATAGAAGTATGCTAAAAGGAAGTAATGGTATGGCATGTTCCCCTTCCTAGGGCTGTGAACTTTTTAACGGGATTCTAGGAAATAAATCTTAAATGCAGGAATGACCTATGATAGAATTTCAAGCCTGCAGCAGATTGGTGGAAAGGAGAGGGAGCTACTGAGAGGTGGAGACCCAGAGAGAGGAGATTAAGGAGAATTGTAGCAATTCCTTTTTTAAAGAATATGTATTTATTTATTTGGCTGCATCAGGTCTTAGTTGCTGCACGTAGGGTCTTTCATTGCAGCTTGTGGACCCGTTGCTGAGGCTTGTGGGCTTCTCTCTAGTTGTGGCACGCGGGCTCCAGAGCACTCGGGCTCAGTTGTTGTGGAGCACACGGGCTTAGTTGTCCCGCAGCATGTGGGATCTTAGCTTCCTGACCACGGATGGATCGCGCATCCCCTGCATTGGAAGGCGGATTCTTAACCACTGGACCACCAGGGAAGTCCCCGAGAATTGTAGCAATTCTGCTGATATATTGTGCTGGCAATTAACCCATAAAGGGACTCATTTTCTATGTTGCTCCCTGGAAACAACCCTCTTAGGGAATCACTGGGTGCTGCCAGGTAGCATTCTTGTTTAGCCTGAACCCTGGCCTAAAAAGCATCTCGTTCCTAGGAAGTGTGTGCCCCTGTAAAGTGCACTGTGCATGTGATGGTGGCTCCAGGAGTCCAGCTGGACCTTGGCAAGACCACAAGTCTTGGTTAGCAAATCCAATGGAAGTGGCTGGTGGCTGGCCAGATGTATTTGGTGACCTTAGTGGTTCTCCCTTCTCTCGTCTGTGTGGGTATTGAGTTAGGTCTAGTGTTATCAATTACAGTGTTTGTACGGGAATGAATTTTTTTAAAAATCATGAACCATTTTGCCTAAAGAAAGAGTCATCACATTTTAACTAGAAAAGCCATGGTAATAGGCAGCCATCCTTACGTGTTCAACAGGAATCTGCAAAGTGCCTATTTGGTATGCAGTACTGTGCTCTGTGCTGTCTCTTTGTCCTAGTGGGTCCCTTTGCCAAGAATGCATGACTCCTTCCTAATCTTGTCTTTTAAGACAAAGCTTAAATTTCTCCTCCTCAGTCTTCCCAAGTCGTAAGTGACTCACTTGCCAGTCACTCTCCATCACATCACCTGATTTTATCTTCTTCATAGGGCTTTTGTGTACCTGAAATTATCATTTCCTTTTCCCCTCTCTCCCTCCTTCACTTTCTCCCTCTCTCCCTTTCTCTCTCCTTCCCTCACTTTCTCCTTTTCTCTCTCTTCTTCTCTCTTCCCCCCCACCCCCTAGAATGTAAGCTCCAGGAAATAAAGCACATCTTGTCTGTCTCTCAGTTCAATATTCCCAGTGAGTAGCCACTCAAAAAATATTTGTTGAGTACATGAGTGAGACACTTGGAAGATAGGAGTCTTCAGCCAGGTCTTAAAGGGCTTGTCCATGGATCAGAAGGGAAACTAGCTTTCCAGGTGAAGAGACTAGAATAGAAGGATCAATGACCTGAGTGTGTTGGGGGTTGGAGGGGGATCAGAGGGGAGCAGCCAGCTCTTGGCAGGGGCCAGGTTAGGAGGCATTGAATGCTGTCATTGGAGGAATGGGAAGGTATGGAGGGTACAGGAAGAGCATGCAGGATGCAAAACCGCAGATGCTGGGGTGAGGATGTACATGATTTAAAGAGCAGTGAGGAAAAAAAAAATCATTTGGTTATTGAATAGGAAGAAATAATGAAAACAGGGTTTAACAGAGTTTATCCTAAAAGAACCAACTAGAGCAAAATCCAGTCAGGTTCTACAAGTGCACTTGTTCCTTAAGTAAACCCTTGTGGGTGAACACAGCCTAGAACAGATAACTGCCTCACCTCTCTCATGCTTCTTTTGTCCTTTCCATAAAACAGGAACTTAAGCAATGTCATCAACAATAATGATACAATAGCAATACTATTGTCAGGCGCTAATCCATACAACAGTCTTATTAGATAAGTGCTATCATTAGCCCCATTTTAGAGATCAAGAAATCTAGATTTGGAGAGGAGATTACATAATTAGCCCAAATTCAAACCCGGATCTGGTCCAGAGTTCTATTGACCACTATCTGTAACTTGGAGGCTTCAAAGATAAAAATCCCATTTGGAAACTTACTGCAAAAAGATATCACCTTGAAAGAAGCAAAATAAAGTCAGAATAGGAACTTTCTGACCACCAAACCCTGAAATGAAAATGCTGTATTTGTATGCTGCTCTGACAGGAAGCAAATCTAAATGTTTTATGAAGTACTATGTACTCTAAATGTATTATGAGGTACATCATAAATGTATTGTGATGGTGTTAAGAGCAAGGGCTTTAAGAATTTGGGAAGCCTGAATTTGAATCACAGCTCAACTACTTCCTGGGGGTGTGATCTAGGTTAGTGAACAACTCTGAGCCTCAGCTTCCTCATCTATAAAATGAGGATGATACTAGTACTGAGGTCATAAAGATGTAGTGAAGATTAAGTAGACTAACACAGGTAACTTGTCACTGTAGAGGACAGAAGCACCAGCTTTAGAGTCAGGGTTCAAACCTAGTTCAACAATCTAGTAGCTGTGTGACCTTAGGCTGAATACTTTACCTTTGTGAGTACTGGTTTTCATATGTGTAAAATGGGAAAGATAATATTTGCAACTCATTCTACCAACAAATATGTATTAAATGCCTGTGGTGCCAGGCATTCCACTCAGTTTGAGAGTAAAAAGATGAATAATCTTTATCTGCAAGGAATTTACAATTTTGTAGTAGGAGACACAACCAACACATAAGAATATTATTACAAGGATTATGATACACTAAGGGACCAAAGAAAGGAGTCTACAACTCTATGTGGAGGAGTTAGGAAAGGCTTCACAGAGGAGGTGAGGAAGTTGTGAGAGCCAAATTGGATATATTCTAGAGTGTCAAATGAACAGTGAGTGAAAGTAGGTTGGAATTGGAGAATGAGATAGAGAGATTTAATTTTTTCAATAAATTTATTTATTTTATTTATTTATTTTTGGCTGCATTGGGTCTTTGTTGCTGCACACGGGCTTTCTCTAGTTGTGGCGAGCGGGGGCTGCTCTTCGTTGCAGTGCACGGGCTTCTCATTGCCGTGTCTTCTCTTGTTGCCGAGCACGGGCTCTAGGCGCGCAGGCTTCAGTAACTATGGCACACGGGCTCAGTAGTTGTGGCATGCAGGCTCAGTAGTTGTGGCGCACAGGCTTAGTTGCTCCGTGGCATGTGGGATCTTCCCCGACCAGGGCTTGAACCTCTGTCCCCTGCATTGGCAGGCGGATTCTTAACCACTGAGCCACCAGGGAGGCCCAAGATTTAATTTTTCATTGTAAAGTATAACACATACAGGAAAGTGCATAGGAAGTAAATGTACAACTCCTTATACTGTCACACAAAGTCACTACAAATTTGTAACCAGCACCCAGATGCTCCCCCCATGACCTCTCCCTATTACTACTTATTTCTTCTCCAAAGGCGACCGTCACTCTCACTTTTAACAGCAGAGAATAGTTTTTCCTGTTTTTGACCTTCATATAATTGGAACCATACAATAGGTTCTCTTTTTGCGTCTGGATTGTTTTTTTCCACACTGTAACTGTGATATTCATCCATACAGTTTTGTGTGCACTATATTATATAGTATGCTATTGTCTGAAGACAGCACATTAAAAATTTTTCCATTCTTTTGTTAATGGAGATTTAGACTGCTTTCAATTGTGGTTGTTGCAAATAATGTGGCTATGAATATTCTTGGTGCACATATACATGCATATCTGTTGTATATATACCCAGGGATAAAGGTGCTTTGTCAAAGGGCATGTATATGTTCAAGCTTAGTAGATAATGCCAAGTTCTTTTCTAAAGTGGTTGCACCAAAATACACTTTCACAAGCAGTGAAGTCTGGGAGTTCCTGTTGCTCCATATCCTTCGCCAATACTTGGTATTGTCAGTCTTTTTAATGTCAGTTATTTGGAGGAGTGTGTAGCGGTATCTCATTGTTTTAACTTGTATTTTCCTAATTACAAAAGAGGCTGAGCACCATTTCATATGTTCATTGGCCATTTAGAGATGTTTTGTGAAGTACCTAAGAAGTCTCTTGCCCAGTTTTTAGTCTTTTTCCTGAATTGTCAATCTTGCCTTTTATCTTCTTTACCATATTAAGGATAGTTATTTTAAAGTCTGTGTCTGATAACTCCATTATATGGAGTACTTGTGAGCTTGTTTCTATTGTCTGCTGTTTTTCTTGGTTTTTGTTCACTTTTACACCTAGTTATTTTTGAATGAGTGATGAACACTGCATATGAACAATTGCAAAAGATAATTTGAGGCCTAGAATGAAATTGCCTTACCCAGAGAGCTTTCTTGCAAGTGGCTAGAGTCCCAAGCAATCTGGTATTATCTTAATCCAATTTCAAGGATTGAGATTATTGGAAGCTGGGCTTTTGTTCCTGCAAGGATTGGTCTATTTCTAGTTTCCCATTATTCCTAGGATGTAGCCTTTTGAAGTCCAACTAAAAGCTTTGGGCAGAGTTGTCAGGCCCTTCTCTCCTTGGTGAGCTCTGGACTGCAGCTTTTTTATCTCCTTGACCCTTGAAGCTGTCAAAGTACTGCTTGGCTTCTCAGTCATAGAACAGTGTCTTCTGGAGTCAACGGAGGCCTTATAGGAAAAGTTGCTGCAAATGTCAGACTCATCTCTCTGAGTTTCCACCTTTTCTTGGCCCGCTAGATCTTGGCCTCCAAATTTCTTTATTGCTTTGAAGCAATGTATGTGTATGTGTGTGTGTGTGTGTGTGTGTGTGTGTGTGTGTGTGTGTGTGTGTGTGTGAATGCATGCACATACACACACACATACACTTTTCATGGTATCCCTCAATGCGAGCGTTGTCCAAATCCCTAGTCCACCACTACCAGAGTGGAAATCCTGCTTGAAACATTTAATTTAAAATATTACCTCACAGGGCTTCCCTGGTGGCGCAGTGGTTGAGAGTCCGCCTACCGATATAGGGGATACGGGTTCGTGCCCCGGTCCGGGAAGATCCCACATGCCACGGCCCGTGAGCCACGGCCGCTGAGCCTGCGCATCCGGAGCCTGTGCTCCGCAACGGGAGAGGCCACAACAGTGAGAGGCCCGCGTACCGCAAAAAAAAAAAAAAAAAAAAAAAAAAAAAAAAATATTACCTCACCTAAGCCTCACAATAATCCAAATTATTCTACCAGCATCACAGCTAAAAAGTGGGAGACACAGCAATGGTAACCTAGTCTCTCTGATTCCAAAGTATAAGTAATAAAACAAAGGGCGATGTAGCAGCTTGCGTGGTACATGATTAGAGCTGGCTAATTAGTTTCATTAGTTTCATTCTATCTCTAACATTTAATGCTAATTCAAGTATTATAGGAAAAGGAAAAATCTAAGTGAGTTATACATTCAAGAAAGAAATATATCAAGATAAGAATGGCTAATATATATATTTATGTGTGTATATATATATATATATATATATATATATATATATAAATCTCAGAAAAAATAAGTTGAGGCAAGTGGCTTCTACAAAATGAAGAATGCATTTGTCCCCCCTTTCCATCCTCATTACCATTGCCTTAGTTGAGACTCTAATCGTCCCTCATCTGGATTTCTCTCTGTAAGTTCTATTCTGCAAAAGAAGATAAGGATGATCAGACTTCCTAAGGCACTAATAGGGTCACCACCCTGCTTAAAAGCCTTCAAACTAGCTCTAGTATTTCCATTGATGCCACATCTCCCTCCAACTACCCCTCATTTCCCTTCTCCCTTTCATAGTAAAGTGCGTCAAAACAGTTGTCTCTACACTGGCTATCTTCATTTCCTTATTTCCCATTTTTTTCTTATACCCATTTCATTCTAGCTTCTGCTCCTGAACATTAAAAAAAAACAAAACTGCTTACTTTTTAGGTCACCAATGACCTCCATGTTGCCAAATGCAATGGACCATTTTTCTACCTCATCTTAGTC
Source organism: Physeter macrocephalus (assembly GCF_002837175.3). Classification (NCBI taxonomy): domain Eukaryota; kingdom Metazoa; phylum Chordata; class Mammalia; order Artiodactyla; family Physeteridae; genus Physeter; species Physeter macrocephalus. The sequence continues at coordinate 79,836,698 of NC_041234.1, read as the reverse complement.
TCAGTAGCATTCCACACAGTTGTTCACTGCCTCTTTCCAGAAACACTACACTAGCTCCTCTTCTGACTTTTCTTCTCCCTAACAGCTTAATGTTGTTGTCTCAAGTCTTGGTCGTAAGAAACACCTCTCTATCTATAGTCTCTTGATACATGACTCCATCTAGGCCTAGGTTGAAATACTACCTATCTGCTGTCTCCCAAATTTACATCATCAATCAGACCATTTCTGAACGTTAGCCTCGTTTATCTAACTTTTTATTTGGTATTTCTACTTGGCTACCTCAAATTCAACATGTCAAAACAAAACTTTGATTCTCACACTACTCAATACCTCTCCCAGTTTTCCTCATCTCAGAAAATGTCATCTTTCCCTTTCTGCCACTATCATCCTAGTCCAAACTACCATCATTTCTTGCCTAGACTATACCAATTGCTTCCTGACAGATATTCCTCCTTTCATCTTTGTCTTCCTATAATACAGTCTCCACAAAGCAGCCAGAATAAACCTTTAAAAGCCTAAATCAGAACATAGAACTGCTCTTCTCAAATCCCTGCTTCTTCTATACACCCAAAGTGGTTACACGTAGTATGAAGAATAGAATTTGTAAGATAGCCCTAGAATCATATGTATTTGTGCGTATGTCTAACTCTTCCTAAAAGAAAGCTAACATATAACTTCATAGACTCCACAGTGCCTTGCATATTTCTAAATATATACTAAGTCAGGGGTCTGTAAACTTTTTCTGTAAAGGGTGAGTTTTTAGACTTCATAAGCAATATAGCCTCTATATTTTGACTACTTTTCTCAGCCGCTGTAATATGAAAGCAGCGATGGACAAGAAATAAAGGAATAGGTGTGGCTATGTTCCAATAAAATTTTATTTACAAACCAGGTAGCAGGCTGGATTTGGCCCACAGGCCATACTTGGCTGAGCCCTGTACTGTGTCCTGAGTCTCATCTTGACAACATCAAAGAAAAATGAATACTGTGGTAGCCACGAAGGTGCACCAGTCAGAGACAATCAGCCTCCAAGAATGCAATCATCCAACAGCTTCTATATGCAGGTTTCTTTAGGGCCTGCTGTTTTTAAGCTGAGGCCATGTGCTTCTCAGGCAGCTCTCAGCCTATGACTGAGCATGGTAGTGGTAAAAAGCCTTGCCATTTCTGGCCAGCACAGGACAATCTTTGCACACGAGTAATCTTTGCAGAGCGCCCCATTCAGATTTTGTAGAGCTGTGCTGCAATCTGAGGCTTTTCTTCCCCAATTCTCCTTTCTTCCCTCTCTGTTTTCACGTGTGTCAGACTTGCATCACAGTCTAAAGGCAAGTAATGTGATGGCAGCTTAGACCTCAGTGGTAGCAATGCTAGTGGTGAGAAGTGTTCAAATTCTGGACAAATTTTGCCGATAGAGCCAACAGGCTTTGCTGATAGATTGTAGATTGTGAGTTAAAGAAAGGATTCAAGGATGATGTCAAAGATGATTCTGTAGAGTGCAGCTTTGTTTTCTAGTTCATGTCTGCTATTTTTATTATTACTTGCCTTCTTTTCTCTGTAGTTTTACTTGGTTGTTCTGTCTCTGAATTCTTAACTTGTACACTTAATGAATTAATTTTAAGCCTTTCTTCTTTTTTTAATATAAGCATTTTAAGGCTATAAATTTCCTATGAATAATATTTAGCTGCATACCATGAGTTTTGATGCATAATATTCTGTTCCATTCAGTTGTAAGTATTTTTTTATAATTTTCTTTAACATCTTTATTGGAGTATAATTGCTTTACAATGGTGTGTTAGTTTCTGCTTTACAACAAAGTGAATCAGTTATACATGTACATATGTTCCCATATCGCTTCCCTCTTGCCTGTCCCTCCCTCCCACCCTCCCTATCCCACCCCTCTAGGTGGTCACAAACCACCCAGCTGATCTCGCTGTGCTATGGGGCTGCTTCCCACTAGCTATCTATTTTATGTTTGGTAGTGTATATACGTCCATGCCACTCTCTCACTTTGTCCCAGCTTACCCTTCCCCCTCCCCATATCCTGAAGTCCATGGTCTAGTAGGTCTGTGTGTAAGTATTTTTTAATTTCAGAATTTCTTCATGGACACGAGTTGCTTAGAAGTGCATTTTCAAACTTCTAAAAATATGGGTTTTTCCTAATCATCTTTTAAAAATTTCTAATTTACCTGCATTGTGGTCAGAGGAAGTCGTCTGAAGATTCTTTTAAAACTTTGTTCAGTTGCTGTGTCGCCTTGCTGAAAATTCTGTAATAATTTGGCATAGTGTTCTATATATTCCATTAGGTTAAGCCTGGTAATTGTGTTGTTCAAATCTATATCTTTATTGAATTTTTATCTGCCTGGTCTAAAAAATACAGAGAGAAAATTGTTCAAAACTCCCACTATGATGTGGATTTGTCAATATCTCCTGTAGTTCTGTAAATTTTGCCTTGTATATTTTGAATCTAGGTTGTTAGGCACATTCAAGTTTTGAATTTTTGTATTCTTATGGTACCTTGAAACTTATCATTACTTGTGATCACCTTCTTTGTAGTAATATTTGCCCTCAGGTCTATTTTGTTTCATATTAATACAACTAAACCACCTTTCTTTTGATTAATATTTGCCTGATATATGTCTCCCCACTGTTTGACCTTCAACCTTTATGGGTCTTCATGTCATAGACATGTCTCTTTTTTAGTATAATTGACACACAGTGAAATACACAGATCTTAAGTGTAATCATCCTTCCTTCTTGAATATCAGACCTCCTTCTCGGATTATTTTTTTCTTTTTCCTGAAGCACATATTTAGAAACATATTTAGAGAGTCTGTTGGCGGTAATCTCTGCTTTTGATTTTTAAAGTGACTTTATATTGCCCTCGTACTTTTGAACTTTTAATTATTAAAATATTCAAACATATTTAAAAATTGAGAGAATATAATTAACCTCCATGTACCTCCTGCCCAGCTTCAACAATTATCCAATCATACCAACGTTGTCATCTTTACCCCACATACTTTACCCACACCTGAATTGTTTTGAAGGAAATTCCGGACATCACATGAATTCATCCATAAATATGCCAGTATAGATCCCTAAAATAAAAACTGTTTAAAAATTAAAGATAACTACAATATCATTATCACACTAGGAAAAATTAATGATTATTCTTTAATATTTGAGATTATTGAATATCCAGTCAGTGTTTTCGGCTGCGTTGGGTCTTTGTTGCTGCACGCGGGCTTTCTCTAGTTGCAGCAAGCGGGGGCTACTCTAAGTTGCGGTGTGAGGGCTTCTCATTGGGGTGGCTTCTCTTGCTGTGAATCACGGGCTCTAGGCACGCGGGCTTCAGTAGTTGTGGCTCGTGGGCTCTAGACCACAGGCTCAGTAGTTGTGGCGCACGGGCTTAGCTGATCAGCAGCATGTGGGATCTTCCCGGACCAGGGCTCGAACCCGTGTCCCCTGCATGGGCAGGCGGATTCTTAACCACTGCACCACCGTGAAAGTCCCTCTCATATATCTTAATTGATAGGATTTCCCCCTCCATCTTCTTGTTTTCCTTGCAATTTTTTGTTCAGGAAATTGGGTTGTTTGTTCTGTTGTTTCCTAGAGTATGGATTTTTCAAATTGTATCCTTTTGGTTTCATTTGAGTTCATTCGAACTCAAACCAACTAGCTATGTACAATCCTGAATCAAAGAACACACATATAAAGCAGGCCATCAAAATTTACACTTAATTTCTTCCAGAGGTATGCAAACAAGGATGGCATCATTTCCATCCAATGTGAAGTGCTAGGTAATCAGGCATCCTCTGTGTTTACTTACTATTCCTTTATAGTGTTTTACATGTATACCAAATGGTGACTTAAAACAACTAACAAAATTTAACAAAAAGATCAGATATCAGATAGAACTGGTAGACAATTTAATTTAAAAAGTGAGGAAAACATCAACTACTTGAAGAAATGTATGTGGTAATATGGGGAAAGGTAGATGGAGAATTTGAAATTTTTAACTTAAAAACATACTTCTTTCAAAAATCAAGGAAAATGAGAACCTCCTGTATAGCACAGGGAACTCTACTTGGTGCTCTGTGGTGACCTAAATGGGAAGGAAATCCAAAGAAGAGGAGATATATGTATACATATGGCTGATTTACTTTGCCGTACAGCAGAAACTGACACAGCAGTGTAAAGCAACTATTCTCCAATAAATAAAAATATACAGTTAAGACCAAAAAAATCAAGGAAAAGCTAGGTGTCAAACTCCTCTGCTACAAATGATGGTGTTTTAAATTATATAATAAAGTATTTACTTAATCTGAATTCTTTGGGGAGGTTTTAGATGGTCATACTCTCAATGGAAATAAATCTTTTAATAACTGTCTTATTTAGATATAGTCCTCTGATGACAAGGCAATTTTCTGATTGCACATGAGATAAATGGAGTTAATACCATTAAGCAAACATGAAACTTTTGTTGTACTGTGATCATAGATGAGTCACTAAGTAAAATGATTAATCACAAAGCAGTGTTGCTAGGCTCACTGAGTGACTGACTATTCTTCCCTTGCAAGGCAGTTAGAAACTCTAAATTTATAAGCTAATGAGTTTATTCTAGCTATAAACAGACACAAGCATCAGAGTATTCAGGAAATTTGTACACAATTAACCTAAAATAATGACTATCTTAAAATATATTTTGGCATATTTCTATCATACAGGGTATTGTACAAATATATAAAATGAAATCAAATACCTACAGATAAATTTTGAATAATGGAATACTAAGAGAACTATTTTAATGGAAGAAAATTTTTAAATAAGAGAATTTCAATACATGTCACTACAACATTAAAGAATCATAAATTATCTTCATTTCATCAGCCTATAAATGGCTGTACTTCATGTTGCAATGACCAGAACTTGTAACCTTAATAAGTAGCATTATCATGACCTAAATCGTGTTGAAAGGAACAGGGCTTTACAGAGACAAACAATATTCGTGCTTTCAATAAATATCCTCTTTCAAAAACAGGAGAAAATGAAGAACATTGTTTGGATTTTGTAAAGAACTCTATTTGATTTTAAATCTTCATTAATCTCAGATTAACAAAGCTATTATTAATATTAAATTAGCAAAGTTCTTTGCACATGTGCAAGGAAGGAACCATGGGGAGGTAAAAATGAAAATGCGGACTAGTGGGGAAGACACATAAACCCTGCTAATTGTAAGAAGGAATGGCATACAGGCTAAAGCTCCTTTAGATTACTTCCTTCCTACTTCCTTGGCATTAAAAAATAGCTTTCCTTTAATGAAATGCATCTTGGTTCCATCTTTTGTGAAACTCTGAAAACCAAAGCAAAATAATGTAAGCTGTGTGAGGGCAGAGACTGTGTCTGCTTATTTACCACTTATCTCCTAGTGTTTACCACAGTGCCTACTATATAATAAGCATCCTATTGCTGAATACATAGATGAGGAAGCAGCAGCTGAGTTTTCCTTTGCAGGATAACAAGGATGCAACAGGAAGTCATTTCATTGTATATTTAGTAAATAATATATTAGCTATCTATTGCTGCATAACCAATTACCCCAAAATTTAGCAGCTTAAAACAACACACATTTATTATCTCACAGTTTCTGTGGGTCAGGAATCTGGACATGACTTAGATGGGCGCTTGGGCTTAGGATCTCTCACAAGGCTGCAGTCATTCCAAGGCTCCACTGGGAAGGATCTGCTTCCTAGCTCACTCAACGATTGTTGGCAGGATTCAGTTCCTCATGGGCTGAACAGGCCTTGGTAGAACTACCAAGGCCTCAGTCCCTTGGTTTCTTGTCATGAGGGCCTCTTCGCTGAGCATGTCACAGCATGGCAGCTTGCTTCATCAGAGTGAGCAACCAAGGGGACAAGAGAGAGTACAAGCAAAACAGAAGTCACAGTCTTTTGTAACCTAATCACAGAGGTGACATCCCATCCATTTTGCTGTATTCTGTCGGTTAGAAGCAAGTCACTAGGTCCAGCCCACACCTAAGGGAAAGGGATTACACAAAAGAGTGAATTACCATGATCTTTGGGGGCCACATCAGAAGGTGAATACTATAAATGCTGAGTAGACTGATTGATTTGAGTGTAGGGTAAATGAAGAAATGCATAGATGATGAAACTGGAAAGTAGACTGGAGTCAGGCCGACTGTGGAGGCTCTTGAGATGTCCTAAGTTGTCTGAACTTTGTTCTGATGCTTGCTACTCAAAATGCAGTTCATGGATCAGCAGCATTCATATCACCTAAATCCTTGCTAGAAAGACAGAATCTTGGGCTCCTACCACAGACCCATTTAATCGGTCTGCCATTTTAACAAGATCCTATGAACATTAAAGTTTCTAAAATGCCGCTCTTGTTGCTGAGAAGGAGAAAACAGCTTCTGTGAAAAGACTGAACATGGAAGGAAAAGGAGGAGAAATGAATCAAAGATGACTATGTTTTTTGAAAATACAACATCAGATTTGGTCTGATCATGGCATTAGGAGATTTACAGAAGAATATGGTTGACTCTCAATATCAGTGGTTCCCATACTTAATTCTGCACTAGAATCACCTGAGGAGCTTTTCAAAAGCTCCTTGGAGAAATTCTGATTCTAGGGCTGGAGCATCATGTAGTGCCAAAAATAAAGCGCTAAAAATACGAAAGAATAGGGGTAGGTCAAAAGGACACTGGAGCCAACCTTTAAGATGGGGGGGAGGGAGGTCCAAGAGGGAGGGGATATAGGTATACATATAGCTGATTCACTTCATTGTACAGCAGAAACTAACACAACATTGTAAAGCAATTATACGCCAATAAAAAAGAAAAGAGTTCCCGACATCCAAAGTTGGAAACATTTGAGCAACAAAATAAATAACATAGTATTAGGTTATAACCCAAAGTATAAAATAAATATCCATCAATCCATACTGATATAAATGACTGAATAAATGGAGAGGCAAATCTCCAGGAGGTAGAATGTATTTCCTCTCACCACTGAGTATGGGCTGGACTGAGAAGAGACTTGCTTCTGAAGAACAGACGACTATGAAAAGGAAAACCTAGTAGCTTTGCAATGGCCAGGTGACCAAAGTTAGCATGACTAGTGTTAAAGTCATGTTGATAGGATGCACCCTTCAGGATGATGTGATGAGAATGGTACTTCACCTCCCCAAATCTCAAAACCCCAGTTTAACCATGAGGAAAACTTCAGACAAACCCAAACTGAGGATGGCGCTCCACAAAATACCTGACCAATTCACCTTATATTTGTCAAGATCATGAAAAACAAGTGAAGACAGAAACTGTCACAGACTGGGGGAAGCTAAGGAGATGTGATGATTAAATGCAATGAGGGATCCTGGATTGGATTCCGGAATAGAAAAAGGATATTAGTGGGAAAACTAGTGAAATCAAATCATGAATGAAGAAATAACTCTGAATAAATCTGTAGTTTAGTTAATAGTAATGTACCAATGTTGATTTCTTAGTTTTGACAAATGTACCACAGTTATAAGATGTTAACATAAGGGCACTGGGTAACAGATATACAGGAATTCTCTGTGCTATCTTTATAACTTTTCAGTAAACCTAAAATTATTCCAAAATAAAATGCTCATTACAAAACAATAGATGTCCAGGCCTCCCTTCCTGAGATTCTGGTTTAATTTGTCTGGATGAGTGAGGGGGGGTGGGTGGTTAAGCACGATTATTTTTTAAAATTTCCCCAGGTGATTCTGGTGTCCAGCCAGAGTAGAGAATTATTACTCTATACTAGTGGTTCTCAAACTCAGGTATGCGTCAGAATTCTCAGCAGGGTGGGGGTGGAGCGTGTTAAAACACAGATTGCTAGGCCTCCATCCCCTGAGTTTGTGATCTGATAGGTCTGGGGTGGAGCCTGAGAATTTGCACCTCTTAAAAGTTCCCAGGTAATGCTGATTTTCCTGGTGTGGGGTCCACACTTTAACTACTGCTCTATACCAAAATCTTCTAGTGATTTCTCTCAAAACAGTGTGAAAAGTAACAGCATGATACAAAGCAGTGTTATACAGTGCAAAGAGCACTAGTCTATAGCTCAAGAGACTTGGATTCTAGTCCTTAATTTGTCATCATTCAGCTATAGGATGTGGATGAAGCACTTCACCTCTCTTAGCCTCAAGCTTCTCATCTACAAAATAGAGACTGGTTTAATGACCATTAAATCAAAAAATCTATACCTCTTTCAACTTTTCAGATTACCATCTAGTTCTGTTATCTCAGACTTGATAAACAATTCCATGAAATCTAACCCAATATTTCTAAAACATTAGTGGAAGATTTTTCTCTAGAATACCTGCTATGGTTATGAAGTAATGAAGGCTATTTTAATCAATAAGCCAGAGCTAATATATTCAAATTAATAAGATCCACATTTCATGTCATCACCAAACACCTAGTCCAATGATGTTGTCATTGCCCAAAATACTTTTGGAACTCTTTTTTAAATATACATCAAAGCCAGTTTTTAGGCCATACAAGAAGGACAGTCTTTTAAAATCACACCTCATTGACCAAATGTAGCCAGCTTTCTCACCGGCACATAACCACCCGACAGCCCTCCAAATGACCCTTGGTTATTTCTAAAAGCCAAAATTGCCCTAAAAGAACAGAGTCTTAGCCATTAGGGGAAAGAAAACTCGTTTGAGAACTTGATGAAAGATACACAGCCCTCCCCAGAAAAGTACATCAGCATGCAAAAAAAGGTTTGCTGACAATTTTAATCCCTAGACTCTAACTCAGAAACTCCCAGCCTGGGGAAATAAAGATGTACCACTACTAAGAAAATCTAAATGTTCTGAAAAGACTCAGAAGGAATCCTTTGGAGGCACCTTCTCTGAAGGAAACAAATGCACAATAGGAAAAGCATTGGGCTTGGGGTGTGAACAAGGCACCTCAGGATATGGATGATTTGGCTGTGTCACTAACCAGTTTGGAGCGAAGAAGTCACTTTCCTCTGAGTGTCAATTTCCTCATTTGCAAAGTGGAAGAGGAAAAGGGATTGAGCTACATCAATGGTTCTCCATGTGTACATTGGACCAGCATAAGCATCACCTAGGAACTCATTAAAAATGCCTACTGAACCAGAAACTCTGGGAGTGGGGCCTGGCCATCTGTGTTTTAACAAGTCCTCCACGGGATTCTGATGTACACTCAAGTTTGAGAACCACCAAGCTAAATGATCTCTAAAGTCTCTTCAAGCTCTCAAATTCTACAATTTATTTGGAGAGTATAAACTTCAGTAAGCTAAAATAGAAAACCAGAACCAATAGTCTCGGTCACATCTGTTGAAAAAGATTTTCTAAAATTAATTTCTAAGGGATAAAAGCATAAGAATCTCTATTTTTACCTTATGTCCCTTATAGTACCCGTGCATAACTCTTTACAAATACTAGACATTCATATCTTTACCATGTGGTCCAATTTGGCTGAAAAAGAAAAATTTTCAACCCAGAGGTAGGTGAGACAGAAAATACCTGGTTCAGCTTATCTTGAACAGTTATTTCCCTCCCTTTTGCCTGCTATCCAAATTATTCCATGGCTTTATTAACAAAGTAGTACGGAAAAAAACTGGACTTTGTTTTTATCTAAAAGCAACACGTATCTCGTTTTCACTGAAAATGTGCTCAAGACACACCATCAGGACTTATCGAGCAATAATAAAAATTATTATTCTACCTTAGTGCTAACAAAAGCAGAATGATATTGAAATTAAGACTAATGGTTATGGTTTTGATTTCAAACAAGTAAACCAGATATTTGATATTAAGGAATTATTTTTGATGAGATATGATGATACCATAGTTATGTATAATATAGAAGTATCCTTATCTTTTAAAAATCTGATACGGTAATATTTTAAAATGAAGTATGCCACCTGTGAGCTTTAGTATCATCAGTGTTAAGGTGAGTGGGTAGAGAGGAAAAAGAAAACAAGATTGGCCATGAGAGAAGAGTTGAAATATGGGTATGTAAGGATTCATTTTACTGTCCTACTTCAGAATTTCTATAAGACAAAGCAGAAAATGTATCAATTCAATTATCTGCTGTTCTTAAGAAAAAAAAATAAGCATATAATGGGATCCTGGCAAGCAAATGAATAAGCTGGAATGTTAAAAATGCTATTCACCCATTACAAAGGGAAGTAGCATTGTACCTAAATCTAGTATCTATCAAGCTATTACTAACAAACACAGATAATGTAAAACAAACATCCCACTTACCATGAGATGCAAACTGATAGTGAGGGAGAAGGTAGAGATTGTCAGACCTAAGTAACAGTGATTCTATTAAGGTTCTCACATCACAAGAATAAAGAAACACTCCGAGGGATGATTCTGAAATTTATACTTCTATATATCTGTAAGCACAGTTTTTAAAAAATGGAGTCTTTAAAAATTTATGTCCCAGTATTGTCACTTAAAATTGATTTTGCATCAGAGAAGGATAAACTCATAGAAAGCTCCATGGTAGCACTCTTTGCAACAATCAAAACAGAAACTGGCACCCAATTTCCACGTTATTCAAACATTAAGTTGTATTCATAGTCAATATTTGAGAAATTTCTCCATTAAACCACCAAGTTCCCAACATAGAGAGTGGCTTTAATGAAGCAGAAAATGAAATACAGCTCACTCTTCCTCTCACACCAATCACTAATAAATGATTAGTGGGCAGCAGTTCTGAGTCACTGATTACTGTTTACTGGTAAAATGATGATGATAGTGGTCACTGCATAAAACATCAAATATCTAGATCAGTACTATCCAACAGAACTTTCTGTGATGATGGAAATGTTCTGTATTTTTTCCAATAGAGTAGCCTCTCACCGTCTGTGGCTACTGTGCCCTTGAAGTGGTGCTAATGGGATGAAGGAACTAAATTTTAAGTTTAATTTTAATTCATTGAAATAGCTACATGTGGCTGGGGCTACCATAATGAACAGCATATACAGCTCTAGGCTACCTAAGAAACACACAGACACAGACACTTCACTTAATATCTAACTCACATTTATTAAAAATTGAAGATTACAGAAAAGCATGAATAATATTGGCTTTATTAAACAAGCTCAATTAACTTACCTTTGACTAACAAATCAAAGCATTTAATATCACAAAAGGAATTTTGAGCATGAGGTCTATTCCAACCTCTGAAATTAAAAACAAAAGAAAAGCAGCTAAGACATATTCCGAAGGAGAGAGCAACCACAGACCTCCCTCTAGTGGCAGGAGATAAAAGTTGCTGCGGAAAAGCTGAACTGCTTCTGTACCTATACATAAAACTGCTCACAGACATTTATATAATTATAACTTAAAAAGACTCTAGAACAATATATAAGGAAAATAGATCTGTTTTTCTGTAAACAATGTTAGACCTAATTTTCACGTACTATGAATTCTAATCTCTCTAGAAATCTGATCTTTCCTGGAAAAAAAATGATTTGCCAATGACATTTGGGAAACTGGAGCTTTCACAAAACAAAAGTTTATGGAGCCTTAACCAAACCATGAGCAAAAGAAAAGAGAGAAATTCTCCTCTGTTGATAAATGTTCTGGGATGAGACATGAAAAGGAGTAGAATCAGAAGTATAAAGTAGTAAGCAGCAGTGGGTTTGTAAGAATTCATGGTACATCAAGAGATAGTTTAAAATATTAACAAGAGTTCTTAATAACCAAAACACTTTTCATTCTGATAATCAGTTTCAAAAGACAGCTCTGCAACATTGCCATTTTAATTACAACCATATATACTCATTTAGATTTAACTACTCAACTACTACTTTCAAGTACAAGAAGAAACTCAAAATAGAAATGACTTGCATTACAGCTATTGCTTTTCCCTCACAGCTTCAGGAAAAACAGCTTTTATATACACTGTAGTAAGTACAGAATGTACAGAAGACAGTTATATATACAAAAGTGCATTAATATAGTAATACATTTAGCAGAAATACAGGAAAAAAATCCTGGTTAACAACCTGATACATTACAGTATTTAAGACTACTTGAAGATTCTCCAAACCAGTCAACTTCCTACTTGCTTTGGTTATGATATTGATGCTACATAACTAACCTTTGAAACTAAAACAAAAAATTGAAAATTTTAACCGTCTGTGAAATGTTTTACATATACCTGTGTTTATCCTTAATAGCTTTTGAAAACAGTTCTATAAAACTCCCAACACAAAGATTTAGAATGGGTAATACCTATATCTAAATTAGAGTACTCAAAGGAGAAATTAAATTGATCCACTATAGGAACAGACATGGTCTGCTCCATTCCTAAGAGCCTCAGCTTGATAACCTAACCCCAAAGTCTCAACTTAAATCCAATTGGTCAGCTACTATTAAAGAGCAAGCAGCTCCACAAAACAAGCCATGGCTTCAGGCCACTGTTCCTTAGAACAATTCAGAATAGGTAAGTGTTAACTTGTCATTTATACATATTAATTCTACATCTACCTTTATATAGTCAAAATGCATATGTATAATTAGAACAACTCTCCTCTTTTCTACCCCATCCCTCACCACAAAAAAAGAACACAGATTTCCACAGGTTCCATTGACCACAAAGATGTAACAAACAAATTTAACAATAAAAAGTATTACATATTGAAATCAGAGAAGACCAAATCAGTTTCTCCAAGTTCAGTATGAATATCTAATTAAAAATTAATTTACCATTATGTGATCTAGGTTAAAACATTAATAACCTTAATTTAAAATATAACTGTGAAGGGGGGCTGAAAACAAATAATTTTAATATTAGAAAATATATGAAAATAAAATTTTAGTGAGTCAACTCAGCTATACCATGCAACCTCCTTACTCTTTTTTATCCTTAAAAAAAATGTATCAAAGTATAGTTGACTTCTTACTCGTAATAGCCAGTTAACCTAGAGGAATTTTCATAGTTCCTTCTAAGCCTTTTGGAATAAGTAAATAAGTAAGTTATTTTCCAAAGAAATAAGCATTAAGCATTTCTAAGGAGCTATGTTCCAGATACTGACAGGGATGCCTAGGTCTAAATATCTCTCAGATACCTCCTGCCACTTAGCATAATTTCATTGTAAAGATAAAACTTATCTTACTTTGTCAGACTTAAAATGAATCCAAAGTTACCACAGTACATGTGTATACAAATACTTATTTTCTACCTAATAGTCCTTTTAAGGATTAAATTTACCTCTAAGTTTAGACATGTTGAATGTCAGTGTAATCAACATCACTACTATTATTTGAATGTAACTGGAAATTTTCCTATCAACCATCTCATACTATATACTGACTTTAAGTAACCCCCTCCCAATTCGAAGCAAACGTTTTTTCTTCTAGATAGAAGTGCTAAAAGGTAATTTGTTAAAGGGAAAAGGAATGTTCAGCTATTACATGAATGAATACAAAGAATCCCTAAAGTTAACAAGAGAATCAACTTGCTATATAATCTCTGTTCTTGAAAGTACTTTTGCCTTGAAAATTATCTTTCCAGAGTTATCTGGTTTTAAAAAGTATTCTCGGGAATTCCCTGGCAGTCTGGTGGTTAGGACTCTGCGCTTTCACTGCCGAGGGCCCGGGTTCAATCCCTGGTCAGGGAACTAAGATCCCGCAAGCCACGCAGCGTAGCCAAAAAAAAAAAAAAAGTATTCTGGTTTATGACTTCTTGCAGGGGAAAAAATAAAAAAAATACATTAAGCTATACTTTAGTTGACTTCAATGTTCTTCCATGACCTAGCTGGGCCAAAAATCAAGTTATGCAAATGAAACTTGAGATCTGAAGGTTTTTGTTTTGTTATACACTCTTATCATTGATTACATAGTTCGATTTAATGCCTTTGCTTACTGATATCCAACAGCATGGGCATTTTATAAAACAAATTACAACATTTAGATTACTTTTGAGTTTGGAAAAGCCTGATATTGACGAAAAGTACAGAGTTCACCTTTAAGGCACATGAGGCTATACAGAGTAAACCACAAACAAAAAATTCTGCTAGAGAATCCTGGGAACAAGACTTCTATATTTGTCATATACTAACATTTTTGGCTTAAATATGAAGACATTTGATCAATTTCACAATTTTTAAAGCTCATCAGAATCTGGATACCTTTATACAATAGTTTCTTGAAAATTTTCCTTCATGAGGGGTTTTAGCACTTTTAAGAGCTAAATAAAATGAAATGTCCACCCAATTCATGGAGTCATCGAATTACAAGTCACTTTCTGGGATTAATTCAGCAGTATCTAGTTAACCCAAAGGACTGACGAAACGGACAAAACTGCCAACATACCTAACTAAAAATGACACAAGTCTCAAGAAAAAAAAAAGTTATTTTACTCTAAGTTCTTCTTGGGATAGAATGAATTAGCCCTTTATACTCCACTGCACATTATACTACATTGCCTTACTTTAACTCCATTGCAAAACTGTGGAAAAAGACATGCCATTTTGTTTAAACTCAAGGTTCACACTTTTCAAAGCTGTGGTAGGGACTGACAGGCTTCTATGAAATCTTTTTTTTTTTTTCCAGTTTTGTTGATATATAATTGACATACATACAAGATCTCTAATAAAATGTTTCTGGATAAATCTGATGTGACTTTATCATGCCCTTAGTTAACAAGGCTTATTTTTTATCATGCCCTCAGTTAAGAAGGCTTATTTTATTTTTTCTGTGGTACGCGGGCCTCTCACTGTTGTGGCCTCTCCCGTTGCGGAGCACAGGCTCCGGACGCGCAGGCTCAGCGGCCATGGCTCACGGGCCCAGCCGCTCTGCAGCATGTGGGATCTTCCCGGACTGGGGCACGAACCCGTGTCCCCTGCATCATCGTCAGGCGGACTCTCAACCACTGCGCCACCGGGGAAGGCTGAAGGCTTATTTTTTAAAGGAAAGACTTACGTGCTCCAACATCAACTCTCTACAGATGAGAACTGACACTGCAGCAAATAAATCTCACGTTTTTATTAATTGGTTAGTTGGGGTTTATATTTAAAAAGAAATAAATAGAGTTGGATTTGTTTTAAATTGAACTCAGAAAGAGACCAGACTGAATTTATTACTTATTCCAAGAAAGAAATAATTCAAACTTGAATTACCTACAGGAGGCAATAAAACCGAAAAAAAGTATAGCACATCAACAAAGACGAGAATTTTTTGTCTTTTCCTGCTGTTTATTTGGGGGGGTAGGTAGAGAAAAACTTTGTAATCTCCCTCTTCGATCATAAGCAAACCCAAATTGCTTAATTTCTTTTCATTCTTTCAATCTCTTCCAAGCCAACTTAATGAGCTATCTCTAATTTAAGGTACCGTAAAAACAGCGCATCCAGTTTACACAAAATTTCATGGCGCACTTTACTATAAACACTCAAACCTTTATAAACTTTAAAAATTGGCTCTGTGGTGCTTTGGTAAACTTGTTTAATAGTGACTTAAGTTAAATCTAGGGTAATAAGACTATGTGATTGTTGGGAAAGTAGAGGACTTGGTCTTATTAGGATTTTCTTTTACTGGTCACTGTCAAGTAAACTGTTTCCAAGTATTTAATAGATAAATGCTGCTCTATGATCTCCAAAAGTAGCCTGTTTTCCTTGAAGGGTAGGTAAAGAGAACAGGCAATCATTCCCTGGAATTTTGCTTTTGCTAAGAGCAGGTAGAGAATTCACCTGTATTTGCTCTTCTCTCCATTTACTCTTCATATATTTGGAAGGGAAAACAACGAGGTGGACCCTTTCGGTCTTCCTCAGAATATTCTGGGATCTATCCCCAAACCCTCTTTGGGCCCTCTAAGCTAGTTAGAAGCACAAAGAGGGGGTAAGAGGAAAGTCCGAAGGACTACTCCAACTGATAACCATATATACGTATATACTTTTATTTTAGTAAAAATTTAAAGTATGAATTTAGTAGTCTTCGAAATGTTACAACCATGCCACAGTCCTCAGCAAAGCTGCAATATATCAATTTTGTCCTCAGTTTCAATTCTTTAACCTTCGAGGAACCAAAATAAAATCAAAAATTCAAAACAGATGACTGTAAGAAAAGGTTAAGCCTTTCTATCAACTGAGAATTAATAATCTAAGTTGTTAATCTTTTTAACAGGTTACTTGATATGATACAATGTAAAAAAAAAAGTAGGAATCTATCAACCGCTGACTCTAGAGTTTAAAAAAATATTGATTACAACTCCTCCTACAAAATTATGATTACCTCCTAAGTTTCCACAACAAAAAGAAAATTATGAAAGTCAGAAAGCAGCTTGATTGTCAGTAGTATCAGTTTCTTTTTTTTTAACCCATGTGAATGTTTAAAGATGTGTGGAAAAATAAAAGGAATCACACTACTTCTAATGTTCATAACAAACGCTCCATGAAAACATTTAAAGAGACTCCATTATTTCACATTTAAAATTAGAGTTCTATTAGTAGCCAAGAAGCTAAGTTTTTTCTTTATATCTCACTGCTCAGTGTATTTCTAGCAATTTATAGAGTTTAGCAGAACTGTAAGGGTTTTCTTTAATTAATTTTGAACATTAACCTGTTCACATGCCAGAAGCTGTTACACCAAATATTTAAAAATTAGAGCTGTGCTGAAAATAAAAAGACCTACAAAAGAACTTGATAGAGATATTTTCTGCCTTTAAGACAGTTTCACAGCCTAAAATTTCAAAAAGCAGTGGAAAAGTAGAATTGGTTGTTTTGCTTAATTGATTTCTCCATTTGAATATTAATCAACATAGCATCAAGTCTAAAATTCAGTCACTAGTAACATTATTTTCTCAGTAGTCATCACTTGCAGAAAGGATTCTGAATTTACATAAAGTGAAAAACAAAAACAAACCTAACGAAAGATATCAGGGCCTGTTTTTACACCTTTGAGTTAATAATGAATGAAAACAGATAGAACTAAACCTAATGAAGGCACTATTGTAAACAGCAATCCATACCCTACCCCAACCTGGAAAACAGATGTCCACTAGGAATTGAGAATTATGCTATGGCCCTTTAGAAAAACTAAACTAAGAAATCATAACATTAAGAAGGAAACTGAATTATGATCTCTACATATGTATACTGATATAATAAACTATTTGTCAGCAGTACCTTAAAGTCTTCTAAACTATAAAAGTACTAGTCTTTGAAAAAGCCCACTTAACCACCCTGAAGTTTAAATAGTCAAAACATTTACTAAATCAGTGGTTCTTAAAACTAGAGTGTGTGGCAGAATAACCTGGTGCCTGTTAAAACACAATGCTAGGCCCCTCCCACAGCATTTCTGATTCACTAGGTCTGGGGTGGGGCCCAAGAGTATGCATTTCTAATAACTTCTCAGCTGATGCTGAAGCTGCTGGTCTGAGGACCACCTGCTGAGAACCACAGACCTAAATTATGAATAGTACATCAGCACAGCCCTAACCAACAAAAGTTTGGTCAAGATGCATGTAAACAAATAAAGATAGAATAATGCTTAGAAAGAATGCTGATAAATTCACCCTTATTACATCAAAACATCTACATCTGCTTCGTGGTCTTCCTCAGTCACTTTCAAGGACAGCACTTCTTCATTAAGGAATAGCCCACTGAGCCTCTCCTTCCGAGCCTGCCTCTGCTCTTTCAGCTGCCTCTTGCGTAAGGCCTTCTGCTGTAACTTCCGCTGCTTGGATCGCTTCTGTCAAAATAAAAATTTCTAAATCAGTGAGGTCCAATTCTGGCCTATCTACCCCAAAGTATTTTATGGATCAAATTCTATATTTTTCTGATTAGAGATGTTAAAATTCCTCTGCAGTACAATCCTGGTTCCAGTAAGTGAGCCATTAGCTTAGACATGAAAACGATTCTTCAAGATTCTATTTCAATGGTATTTGACCAGTGCATCTTCTTATAAAGAAGGGTTGAAACTTGATCATTTGACTAGTTATGGATAACCAATCATTTCTAAGACGTTTTTAATATCAAATTAAGGCACACTTGTGTCAGTGCAGAGGAAACATGTAGTGAACAATACTGAATACAAATATAGAGAACACTGTTAAAATCTCTAATGCTTATGCTTTTAAGGTGCCTTTCATCCAAAAGCACTACAATGGCTGGGAAAGAACCATGTCTTTTTCATATTAAGCAAATACCATCTTAAAAGTCCATTAGAAACCCAGTGGGTACTCTATTCCTTGTCACTGGTGAACTGATGCCAAAAAAGAATGACCACATATCCAAAGGAAACCCATGGCAACCAACAAAGCTGGCTATGTTTCTGCTACTTTGGTAAAAACCAGGGAAGGAATCACTGTGTACCCTTGTCATCAGTGGGTTCCCAAAGAGTTATAGAGAAATCCTTATCATCCACAGGTTGGCTCCAGACTGTCGCCACTGCAAGGAACCGAACTCCCCTGCTAAGCGTCACAGAACCATTCTATATACATTTAAACTTCTTATTTATGTGCCCAATAATATTATACAGAGTTTTTTCAACTGTCAGAAGAGTAGACAGAAATTAGAGAAAGCATTATTATACTTTAAAAAGAGCTAAGAAGAAACATTCAAGATTAAAACATTAAGAAAACATTTAACACACACAAAAAAACATACAGAACATTTTTAGGAGCTAATAGACAGCAACATCAGCAACATAGTAAGATCCGCTTAGTAGTCAGCTGCAGTCAGTATTGCAATCTTGAGACTCACTCATTATTTCCATCAATTTATCTTACTTAAAACAGACATGAAAATCAGATAAAATTGAAGGTAATATGGCTGTGGGTCAAAACAGCATTTCAAAGCACTCAGCCCAGAGGGCTTTGATCAATAGGAGAGAATCCTGCTTGTTCAATTAAAACCAAAACCCACAGGCATCTATGGAGCAGGATAATTATAACTCTTCAAGAAATTTATATGAAGGAATACTAATGTTAATATTGAAAGGTAAAGTTTTGTATTGATTAGACGTTTTACTTTTGAATCCCGAATCCGCTCTGCTGCACTTGCAGACAAGTTGCTGTCACTGTGTGCTCGACTCATGTTGGCACTGGAGTTTGAAGCAGAGTTTCCAACACTGGACCCACTGCTGCTTGCAGAACTGACCATGCTGGCACTGCTGCTGCTGGCACTGGCACTGGCACCGCTCACTCCACTGGTGCTTGCGCAACTAAAGTTGCTTCTCTTCCAGGCCTCTCTTGCAGCCCGTAGGCGAGGGCTATGCTCCTTGATATAGTTTCTGACCTTGGAACAGACAGACAAAAACTGGTTACTGCTGTTCCTCGACATTCTGCCTTCAAAATAATGGAGAAGAGAAGAATATTGTACTTAAAATTGTCAAAAGTGCTACAGATGCACATAGGTAGAATATAAAGACAAAAGAAATCTCTAACTGTAGAAACAAGTACCAGAAAAATTGACAATGTTCAAAATTCTAGAATACATATTATGAAGTTAGATTTTTAAAAGCATATAAAATATAATTAGTAAATGGAAGGCTACTAGCCTCTAGAATTTGGGATTATAAGAAAATAACACTCAGAAACAGAAACTAACAATAAAATAAAACGCGTAAGAGTAGGCATTTTTTAAAGGTTGCACCTTAAGATGATTTAAGTAAGCTGCTGATTATATCTAAGATTAGAGTGTTTCCTAGATCTTAGCTAGGGGCCCACAGTACCCGTCTTCAAATGCAAGGCATCAATTTACCATACTAATGAAAAATGGGCTGGAATGTAGAATATTATAGTATGTCTGTTGAGAGAAATACTGAGAGAAATTTTTCATAAATGATGATAAATGCAAAAAAATAAAAAGTAGAACATAAGTACTCATTCAGCTATGCATCAGGGAAAGAGAAGTAAAGCCTATATTTAGAAGATACCAGAAATGTGTACCTCAGAATAGCAGAAGGAAAATTCATTGTTTTACCCTAGCCAGGCTCAATTACTGCATAAGACTATTCAAATCCCCCAGCTCAGATGTTCACTCAAGTACAGCTCTCAATAATCAATATTTTGATTCTGTCAATTGGTCTTCTGTAAACTGAGTTAGAATAACTCTATACTTTAGCATAACCACCCCTTAAATTGTGAAATTAGGTTTCAAAACCTGCATAACTAAAAAGCAGGTTCTAGACCCACATGGTCCCAGAAAGGTACAGCCAGGTGAGATGTACATGAAACCTCTTAAAACCACGTGTTCTAATATTACATTTCACAGCAGTGATTTTGACCTTAATTATTTATGTATTTACATATGACTAATCAAGTATACACGTTATAAAACAATGGTATTTTCAATAGCTGTACAATCTGTACTTTCTTTACATACCTGCTTCAGTTTTTCATCTGTGAGACAGTTAAGTTCAATAATAAACTCACTGTCTGTAGGGGAGATTTGAGCAGAAGGATCAATTATTTTAATAATATCAAGTTGCTCCCGAAGACCCATCTCAGTACTGACTTTACGACTCAGATACTCGATATATTCCACCTATATGATGAAAAATTACAATAAACAAGATCAGTGCCAAAACCTCTGATCTTTTAGTGTGTAATGTTTAATGTTTTAAATATCAGAAGCACTTAATATTATATTTGTTCCCTGCAAAACAATTAGTTAGAGCTCAAATTCATATCTACTAAGCAATCCACATTTATCCAGTAGCTTTAAATAGGCAATAAATCAAGCTTCACATATGTGTGTGTGTGTTTTTTTTGGGGGGCACACCAGGTGGCATGTGGGATCTTAGTTCCCCGACCAGGGATCTAACCCGCATCCCCTGCATTGGAAGCACGGAGTCTTAACCACCGGACCACCAGGGAAGTCCCCCACATATATGCTTTTAATTAAGAATGTTGAGATCACTACCTGTTCATCATTTGTCATTGCACTCCAAGGAAGTTCATCTAAATTCCGGTGCTTGTTTTTCTTTTTAGGAAGCAGGCAAGGTGAACTTGGAATACTGGGTATGACATCAGAAAGTACATCACTTCCACTGGCAATGTCACTGCCTGGTAACTTTATAAAAATAAGGAGAAGGGGGCAGGGAAAGAAAAATTAAAAAAAAAAATTAAATGCCACATGTTTTGTATTGATTAAAAATGACTTTAATAAAAGACTAATGACAAATAAAGAATCAGAAGACATTAACTCTGATCCACTCCTATTTTAGACAAAGCAGCAACATCAACATACTCTTTGTATATACAGTCACTTATTCAATGAGAGATATTTTCCAAAAGCTTAAAATCACAATCAAGGCTTGTTAAAATGCTAACTTAAGAGTCAATCATCATTAAGGTTTTAAATTCATAATGTGAATGCAGGCTAGGACCCACAGAGCATAATGAATAAGGAGCACTAGTCTCCATCTCAAGAGACCTGAGTGATCTGCCACCACCTGGCTCTTTGCCAGACACTGTGCTAGACATACTGCCAATATAAAGACAAATCATGGCCCTTGTCCTCATGTCTGTATTCATAACCTCGAGACAATTAAACTAATTTAAAATATGTTGTTAATATAAAGAAAAATACTTTAAAGACCAGAAGTATTATAAAAGAAAAATTAGAAAAAAATGGCGAGACAACGTGTAGACAAAGGAGAAAGCAAGCAAGCCTAACACACAGAAAATCAAACCAGCAAAAATATGTGCTATAATTTTATACTGCCTACTAAAAATCAGTTAGAATGGATTTAATTTTTTAACAGCTTTGTTGAGCTATAACTGATATACAAAGAACTGTACATATTTCATATATACAATTTGATGACTTTGGACATATGCATACACCCATGAAAGCATCATCACAATCAAGGTAATAAACATATCCATCACCTCCAAAAGTCGGAATGGATTTAATTTTAAATAAATGTGTTTAAGTCATTTTTCAGAAAGATAAAATCTTTTCTTCTACAATGAGTACGTAACAATCTTCAAAAATAATGTTTCCATTTTTACAATATACAAAACAGCACCTTTTTGTTGTTTTGGTTCTATAGACTTCGCAATTATATCTGAACTCTAGGTGATTACTAGGTTTTTGAAGTTACCAAAAAGAAAAGCCATTTTATCCATGCAGATTACTGCAATCACATGTGTTTGGCCTCATATTGTACCCAAAGCACTGTAATAGGTACAGGGAATCCAAAGGAGTGTTAAGTCATGGTCCTTACACAAGAACTTTATATTCTACTTGGAAAGATAATAGCACAAACATGTAATTTTTGTGCTATAATATAAACATAGCAAATAGCAAACGCATGTCTGAGATGACAGGTCATCAATGGAAATGCCTAGCGTGAGTTGAAGCTACAAGATTAAAGCTTAGAGAACTACAAGGGGGCAGGCACTGGGGAGTCAATTGCATAGAAGAGATGAGTGAAGCCACAAAAAGGGGGTTGATCACTACGCAAGGTGACCATGATGTTTAGAATGAAGTTATCCAAGTTAGCTATTACTCTTAAAAACCACATTTTCACTTTGACTGTCATTGATGAATCTAAGCATATAAGTGACATCCAACAATCTGTATGACTTCCTTTAAAATCTCATTAACTAACACTGCTTGTTCACCCTTAGCCCAAATGTTATCTAGTCAGTGTAATGAAAGAATGATTGCTGAATGCACACATGAAGGCCATCTCTTTTTCAGCCTTTAACGTCAGTAAAACATTTTGCTATTTTCCCTTTGAAAAACTTCAAATCACAACATTACTATGTTAAAGATCTCCATGGGGTTCCTAAAACAAAATGAGATGCTCCTTATCAGATGAAAGGTCTCCCCTACTTCAAGCTCCTTTGATAAATTAGGTAGAGAAAGGAACTCTCAAAGTATCTATACTCTCAAAACTTAAGAAAATAATTCATCTTTAGCCTATATCTGCTAAGTGCCAGACTGTATGTTAAGCATTTTAACTTGTGCCTTTAATTCTGTTTACATGTTTGTTGCGGGGGGTGGGTGGTAAAAGACAGGCAATTAATGGTTCTTTGGTCATTTTTTTCTGGGGAGAGGTTAAAAGATCCCAAACAGAGTTCAAATCAAATCCCAGCCCCACTGCTCACTAGTCATGTGATCTTGTGTAGGTTAGTTCCCTTCTTTGAGCTTCAGAGTCTTCAGTAAGTTATGGTTACTGTCATCCATCTCAAAGGACTGTTGAGAGATTCACAAAAGGTAACATGTCTGGCACATGGGTGATACTCAATAAATCGCAGTATGTCCCTTTCTTCCATACCTTGCCATGGTTTTAAACCCTTTTAAAAAAGGAGCATAAACCCTCAGAGAATACCTCATGTTGCTAAAGTGGCTGGGTTAAATTTCACAAGGTGGTCTCTTGGAATGACAGCATGGGGAAAAGGAAAAGGTATTCAGGTAAGGAGAATAAGTTAATAAAACCATAGGTGGAAGAAAAAACATAGGATGAGGTTAAGGAGACCAATTAATTAAAACAGAAAATCAGTGCTAGGGATTTGAAAGTTTAACAAACGAACTAGAGCTGTTATATAATATGAAGAAGTAGACCAATAACATTTCTAAGTAGAAGTAGTAATGATGAAATTGGTCTTGAAGGAAGATGAGTTAAAAAGCAGTATGGGGACAAAATAGAGGAAAGACTGGAATTAGGAAGCTCTTTTCTTGTGATCTGGGCCTGGACTAAGATAAGCAAAAATGGAAAGAAAAAAATGGGAGCAGATAGGGAAATTTTCAAATGAAATACAATTTATAAGACTATTTGATAACTGAATGGATAAGGATAATAGTCAAATGGCCATATGTGAGACCAGAAGAAAACTGGCAACATTTCACGGTCATACAACCCACCCTGGTTAACATACAGCCCTTAAAGACCTCATTTTTTATGGCAAGAGACCTGAAGTAATGTTATATAGATCTTCTAGTCCTACACCTCATTTTAAAAATAAGGGAAAAATGATA
Source organism: Physeter macrocephalus (assembly GCF_002837175.3). Taxonomy (NCBI): domain Eukaryota; kingdom Metazoa; phylum Chordata; class Mammalia; order Artiodactyla; family Physeteridae; genus Physeter; species Physeter macrocephalus. The sequence continues at coordinate 79,812,726 of NC_041234.1, read as the reverse complement.
TCCAGGGAGGGTCATACGGTTAGTGGCAGCATCCAAAGAAGGACACAAGTCCAGTGCTTTCGACTATGTCAGGTTGTCCTGCTCTGCAGGTAGTTTGGAATGAGAGAAGAATGCAATTTGGGATATGGAGAGTTTGCAGTGACAATGAGAAAAGCAAGTACAAGTGTCCTTTGAAATGACAATAATCATTTTACAATACACTGTAAGACATGTCACAAAGCAGAGTCTTTTTCCCCCCATGGAAACACTGTAATCGGAAGTTGCATTACTCATCAAGGACTCAGCATCAGATAATGGGCTAGCATTAAATAATAAGGTCATGCAACTGGAAATGTCAAGTAGTCAATTGGAGATAGGGGATTAGAGCTGTAGATATACAGGAGAATTAATTGTATGTGCTCCTGTGTATTTATTAGACCAGCAATTTTCCATTTTATAACTGATAATATATTTCAGGATAAAAATGCTTAATAATTCTCATCTTGTATTTTTCACGGACAACAATATTTGGTATATCTATATTAGAATCAGTAATTGTGACAAGTAAGGAGAATTAAATCAAACCTCTGCCATATTTTCTGCAGTATGCAGCAAAATTTTATGAGTAAGCTCATTTCTTTAACAGCTGATGTGCAATTTCAAATTGTACCTCTAGGTTTCAAGCATGACAGCTGAATTACTCACTCTTTAAATTTTCTATGCTTTCCTGCTCAACAATAAAATAATTTCTCAAGTTCTAAGACTAGTCAAATATATCTTTAATAGTAAAAGGACTGCAAGCAAAGAAAACCATCAGCAAGGCAAGATGTTTTCATGCTACTTCAAATGCTAAAATGCTACTTCATTCTAAGGTTAAAATCCTGCCTTACCAAGCAGTTAGCATTTCTCTTCCCAGAGAATCTATGAATCATTTATATTTACTTTAGTAGTAACCGAAACATCTGTTTAAAAGAAAGATTTAAACAGATGCAGATTTTAATCACAACAGAGGTAATACAAATTTTTAAACTACAGTCAACGATTTTTAGCCTACAATGATCCTAACACATAATTTGTAATTATCTTCTGGGGTAATTTACTGTTCATGATTATGAGATCCCACAAAGACAAGAGAGCATTTTAAACCTTTTAGCATATTTAAACGGCAAATATCCATGGTAACAGAGTACCTACACTCCAATTTCAGAAGTGGAAGACACATTACTAAGGCAGGCCTTATTTCTGTTTCAGTGTTGTCAGTCATGTGCATTAACAGTGAGTGGTCCGGTATAGTTTTCCACTCTACTCATAAAATGAGTGAAGAAGTCAGCAATTAAAATTAAAAAGCGCCTGCCATTTTGCAACATTATGGATGATAACTCTAAATTAAGTCACATGAAATAAGCAGAAAAAATATTTATCAGAATTATCAGAACTCCATTTGCTTATACTGTGTTAAGAATCCTAGTGGTCTTATTTTCAATACAAAGTGTGCACTTTAAAAAAATGAGGCACTGGGAAGTAGGGAAGGGAAGGAACGGGAGCTTGGGATTAGCAGCGGCAAACTATTATATATAGGATGGATAAACAACAAGGTCCTACTGTATAGCACAGGGAACTATATTCAATATGCTGTGACAAACCATAATGGAAAAGAATATGAAAAAGAATATATATATATATATATACATATGTATGTATAACCAAGTCACTTTGCTGTACATAAGAAATTAATACAACACTGTAAATCAACTATACTTCAATAAAATTTTTTTAAAATGAGGCACTGAAAAATAAAAAAGTACCCACACAAAGATGCTCACTGCTCTGTTATCTATAATAGAAAAAAACCTGAAACAGATGTAAATAGTGGAATGGTTTCATAAGTTCTGGCATACTAGAGTACCAGGACTATTATGTAGTCATTAAGTGAATAATTTGCAGATCATGAAAAAGTTTATATGTTAAATGAGAATTTTATTATAGTATCTTATCCAGAAGAAAAGGGAACACTGCCCAACTCATTCTATGAGGCCAAAGTGATACAAAGACATCACAAGAAAGGAAAACTACAGACCAATATCCCATAGGAAAACCGATGCAAAAGTCCTCAACAAAATACTAGCAAACCAAATCCAGCAGCAAATTAAAAGGATTATATACCATGACCAATTAGGATTAATCCTAGGAATGCAAGGGTGAGTCATCATACAAAAATCAATGTAGTACATCAAACTAAGAGAATGAAGAAACTGCATGATCATCTCAACAGATACAGAAAAAGTGTTTGACAAAATCTAACACCCTTTCAGATAAAAACACTGAACAAACTAGGAATAAAAGGGAAATACTTCAATATGATAATAAAGGACATTTGTGAAAAGCCTACAGCTAACATACTCAAAGGTGAAAGACTGAAAGCTTCTCCCCTAAGATCAGGAAAAAACCAAGGATGTCTGCTTTTGCCACTACTACTCAACACTGTACTGGAGATCTAGCCAGGGCAATTAAGCAAGAAAAAAAAAAAACTATCCAGATTGGAAAGGAAGAAGGAAAACCATCTCTATTCACAGATGACATGATCTTAAATGTAGAAAACCCTAGAGAATCCACACAGAAAAAGAGAACTATTAAAGCTAATACATAAGTTCAGCAAAGTTGCAGGATACAAAATCAATATACAAAACTCAACTGTATTTCTATACACTAGCAATGAATAATCCAAAAAATGAAATTCAGAAAACAATTTCATTTACAACTGTATCAAAAGAATAAAATGTTTAGGAATAAACTGAACCAAGGAACTATAAGACTTAAACAGAAAACTATAAAACATCATTGAAAGAAATTAAAGAAGGCTTAAATAAAGACATTCCAGCCCATGTTCATGGGTTGAAATATTTAATAATACTGTTAAGAAAGTAGCATTCCCCAAATTGATCTACAGATTCAATGAAATCCCTATCAAAATTCCAACTTCCCTTTTTGCAGAAATGGACAACCTGATCCTAAACTTTGATAAAGAAGAACAAAGTGGGAGAACTCACACTTCTTGATTTCAAACCTTATTACAAAGCTAGAGTAATCAAAACATAAGGATAAGGATATCCTGGCATAAGGATAGATATATGTATCAATGGAATAGAATCGAGAGTCCAGAACTAAACCTATAAACATCTATGACCAATTCATTTCCACAAGGGTACCAAGACCATTAGATAAGGAAAAAATTAGTCTTTTCAACAAGTGGTGGTGGGACAACTGGATATCTACATGCAAAATAATGAATTTGGGAGTCCTACCTTATGCCATATACAAAAAGTAACTCAAAAGGATCAAAGATCTAAATGTAGGAACTAAAGCTCTAAAATTCTAAGAAGGAAACAGATGAAAAATCTGCATGACCTTGGATTAAGCAATGTTTTTTAAAATACGACATCAGAAGCACAGAACTCTAAGAAAAAATAACTTGGACTTCTATAAAATTTAAACTTTTGTGTATTAAAGGACACTATATCAAATGAAAAGACAACCTACAGAATGGGAAATATTTTTGCAAATCATGTATATGATAAGCGCCTAGTAGCCATCACACATAAAGTACTCTTACAATTCAACAATAAAAGACAATGCAATTTAAAAATGGGCAAAGTATCTGAATAGACATTTTCCCCAAAGAAGATATACAAATGGCCAATAAGACATGAAAAGATGCTCATCATCATTAGCCATTAGGGCAATGCAAATCAAAACCACAATGAGATACCACTTTACACACAGTAGGATGGCTATAATAAAAAAGACAGATGATACCAAGTGTTAGAAAGGATGTGGAGAAACTGGAACTTTCATGTATTGCTAGTGGAAATGTAAAATGGTACAGCCACTTTGGAAAACATTTTGGCAGTTCCCCAAAAAGTTAAACATAAAGTTATCACATGACCCAGCAACTTCCAGTGTATATCCAAGAGAACTAAAAATATACATCCATATAAAAACTTGTACCTGAATGATCATAGCAGTATTATTTATAATAGCCCCAAAGTGGAAACAATTCATCAGTTGATGAATGAACAAAATTTTATGTATCCATAAAATGGAATATTCAGCCATAAAAAGGAATTGTTATGGACTAAATGTTTGTCACCCCCCATATCCATATCTTGAAGTCCTAATCCCCAACACGATGATATTTGGAGGTGGGGCTTTGGGAGGTAATTAGGTTTATACGAGGTCATGAGGGTGGAGCCTGTGTGATGGGATTGGTGACCTTATAAGAGGACCAAGAGACCAGAGCTATCTCTCTCTCCCACCTCTATGTGAGGATACAGCAAAAGGCAATCATCTGCAAACCAGGAAGAGAGTGCTCACCAGAACCTGTCCATGATGGCATTCTGATCTTGGACTTTCAGGCTCCAGAACTGTGAGAAATAAGTGTTTGTTGTTTAAGCCACCCAGTCTATGGTATTTGTTATAGCAGCTCGAGCTGACTTAAGACAGGAATGAAATACTATATGCTATAACATGGATGAACCTTGAAAACATTATGCTAAGTGAAAGACCCCAGACACAAAAGGCCACATATTATATGAGTACATTTATATTAAATATCCAGATAGGTAAATCCATAGAGAAAGTAGATTAGTGGTTGCCAGGTGATGGGGGCAGGGGGAAATTGGGACTACCTACTAACAGGCATTGGTTTCTTTTGGAGTGACAGAAATGTCCTGGAATTAGATAGTGGTGATGGCTGCACAACACTGTGAATATATTAAAAATCTCTGAATTATACATGTTAGAATTATTAAAATGGTATATTTTATCTCAATTTTTTTTAAAAAAATAATAATTTTTATCCATATCATATTTACAACTGTATATGAAATAAGCATTTGAAATAAAATAAAATTTAAAAATAGAGGGGCTGTGGATTATATTTTCCTCTTTAAAAACCCCTTAATTTTCAGTATAGTATTGTTTATAACAAGAAAAAACTGAAACCAACCTAAATATTCATTATTAGGGAACTGATTAAATTATGATGCAGTTATCAAAAAGAATGAGATATAGTACAGGTAGTTGAAAAAAGCAGAGGGCCAAACAGTGGCTGAAGTATGATCCCATTTTTGTGTGTCTTTTTTTTTTTGGTGTGGGGTGGCCTCACCGAGCAGTATGCGGGATCTTAGTTCCCCGAACATGGATCGAGCCTGTGCCCCCTGCAGTGGAAGCGCAGAGTCTTAACCTCTGGACCGCCAGGGAAGTCCCTTTGTGTGTTTTTAATGCTGTGCAAGCATACTTGTATCTTCACAAGCTCTTAACCTTGGTCTCCACAGAAGAGTGGGACTTGGAAACTTATTTTTAATTTTATGCTATTCGGTATTATTTGATATTTTAATAAAAATTGTTTGAAATAAAATGTTTGATTTATCTTTTGGAAAACAACTTCAAGTATTTAGATGGCTTTCAAACATAGCAGATATTCAAGTATTTGTTGAATATAACAGTTGCTGTATGCAAGGAAAGCTTCTTCAAACGTTATTGTGTTTTACAATCAGAAAACGGATGTTGCCATAGCATGATCTATATTTTCTGAAAGCCTGTTTGGAAATGCTGCCTTATGATGAGTGCAATTTGCCACAAAGCCATTTTATGTGGTGTATGTGCCACAGAAGAAAAAACATTGTTAGGTGAAAAACATCTCTACATATGAAGAGAATACAAAATGAGAAATTATATTCCTAATAACAATGAAAAATTATGTATTATGTAGTGGTTTGTGATCTTAGATATATAACATGACCTTGATGTAAAGGTATTGTGCCTATAAGGACATGAAGGCCATTTATCAGTAAATAGAAAATTTGCTTGGATTAATGCACAGAAGGTACTAATGATATATAATAATAGGAACATTATACAAGTATTAAATTACATGAAAATGTACAAAAGGTATCTGTAGCGTGAGAAGCCTAAAAGGTACGTTAGCAAAAATAAAGGATACATATTTCTTCTAATTCTTAATGCTGTCAGAGAATCTCCAGGACTGAATAAACATTGGAGAAATTTACTTCGAGGTAGAGATGAAAATACCGAAACAGAAATTCATACTTCTACTTATGGAGTAATGATGGCAATATAAGAAAAAATATCCTACCTGCCATTCAAATTCGCTATCTGACCAATCCCAGTATGTGCTAATAGAAGAAGAGACATCACTGCAGACACTCCCCTCAGGGAATAAATCAAAAGACGTGAAGTCCTGATCATCTAATAGGGAATAGCAATCATCTTGATCTCCAACAGAAACTGATGAAAACAGCTCCTCACTGCATTCTGAGCTGGCCACACTTGTTCCACAGGAAGTTAAGTTCCACCTTAAAAACAACACAAAAGAAATCACAACAGAAACCACAGAATCCACACAATTTTAAGATACAAATAAGATACGATTATTACATTTATGAGGAATATGAGCATATTTTTAGATACGATAATGATACTGTGATTATTTTCAAAAGAGCTCTTATCTTTTAAAGATACATACTAAAATATTTATGAATGAATATGTCTGGGATTTGTCTCAAAATTATAAGGAAGGGGCTGAGGAATGAGTAGGGGTATAGATAAAGCACACTGCCATATGCAATTGTTGAAGCTGCACGATGGGTATATGGGGTTCATTACACTATTCTCTACTTTCCTATCTGTCTGACTGGAGCCGGACTGAGTTCAAATTCTTGCTCTGTCACCTGCCTGCTGTTTGATCTGAAGCGAAACAAATTCTCCCCAAGCCTGGATCATAATCTTTAAAATGCGGTTACTATTTACATTATATGAGAATGCATACAGAGCACTCAGCAGACATAAACTGTGCTCAATACATGGCAGCTATTATTATTAAAGGAAGAGAGTAGCCAGTGCAGGGCAGAGAAAAGCACAAAGTACACAGGTATAAGCTCAAAGTGTTTCTTATATTTAAATAACTTTTACATATCAGTGATATACAGGATCATTGCAAAGATGTTGGAACAAGAAAGGAGTGACGAATAAGATTAAAATGACCAATAATTCCACTAACTAACAATAACTGATCCATAATGTTTTGGCACTTTTTTCTACAAGCATATGTATATTTTTACAGAATCAGCATTGTGTGTGTGTGTGTGGGTGTGTGTAGATAGATATTAGGATCCTACTTTTATTCACTTAACATTATATACTAAAAAAAAAATTATATACTGAACATTTACCCAACTATATTACTTGAAAACATTTTAATGCCTATATAATATTCCACTGATTAAATGTATCATAATTTATTTAACATTACTCCTTCAATAATAGGTACTTCGGCTGTTTCCAATTCTTTTTTTGGTATTACAAATAATACCGAGATGAAACCATTTTGTTTATAATTATTTATCTAAATATATAATCTCTCAACATAGATTATTTGAAAGGAAATTACTGAGTCAAATAATATGAACACTTCTAAGGGTGACAGTATACTTAGCCAAGTGCCTTTTCCAAAAAGGCTGCACTAATTTGCCCTCCCCAAAGCAGTCCATAAACGTGCTCATTTCACCACAACCTTAACAGCACCGAAATTTTCATTTTTAAAAATTTTACCTAGCTGATAGGAGAAAAACATTTTTCTATCAATTTTTATTTCTTTGATTACTGGCAAGAGCAAAATTAAAAATAATTATTAGCTATTTTGCTACAGCATTTTACTAGGTATTAATATTTTCCTTGTTGATTTTGTTAGAGTTCTTTATATGTTAAGGATATTAACATTTTGTCTGTATTATTTGTTGCAAGGTTATATATTTTTTTAATTTTTTTATCTTGAAATCTACAAATCTGTTTTCTTTTATAAATTTCCACTCGTTTTATATTATTAATGAGATAATCTTCATTGCTTTGGCAGTAGCCTAGGAAAATTAACCCTTAAGACATGATTTAGTATATCTGATACTAATAAGGTACTAAAATAATGACTTCCTGAAGAAAAGCTTGTTATTACCTATTATTAGGTTGTTTCTCACCTTTCATTAAATCCAGTTTTTTCCTGAATTGTGTATTCATTTTTTAAACTTCCCCTCTTATTTTATATAGCTAATCTTAATTCTAAAGTTCTTGATTTACAAAATTTGGGCATCCTGACAATTTAGTGGCACCTTTTCCTTTGTACTAAAGGTAGAGTATTTTAAAGCACTGAAACACGCACACACTCTTATAAACTAATAGTTCAGTAACACAAAATCAGAAGTCAACAAACTTTTATAAATAGGAAAAAACCTAAAATTCACCTAAGAATCCTAGAATACCTTGTAACATTACCTAGTTTCATCACGTGCTTGCTAGGTAAGCAGTATCCTCATTTTTTAAAAATCAACAAACCTGGCAGAATTAACCAAATTGCCTCAGTCATGCAATAAGGCAACAGAAAGCTGTGAATAACAATTACAGTGAAAGTTCTGTCCTTTCACACACTCAACAAACATTTAGTCAGCATCTTCAATGTGCCAAAGCACTGTGTCATGTACTAGGAAAAGATGTTAGATAATTGTTTTAATGAGAATTTCTTTTTAGCTTTGAAAACTTAGTAGAAATGTGTTTCCCTTCATGAGTAATAATGACTCTTTTTTAAAAACTAAGCCATATTTAACAACCTAATCATTAGATCACTGACAAGGGAGTCAGGAATTTGCTTGGTTTTGTGCTCTTACCTTAGGGCAAAATCAGGATGTTCCTCAGTTTTCCAGATCTATAACTTTATAACAGATATTACAAGGTTCTGGGTATTCTTAGAAGCCTTAGCTCCTTGTTCTTTTCTTTTTTTTTAATTAACAGCGGCAAGGAAATTGGTCTCATACTTGAAACAATCATTTACAAAATAGAAAAATAGTACTTTGAGTTTTAAAAAAAATTCTATTATCTTCTAATATGCAAATATTCTTATTCTTATTATTTTAAGACAAGGTAGATAAAAACCAAGTAGGAAGTACTTTCATCCACTGCTGGTGGGAATGTTAAATTGGCACTGGCATAATCTTTCTGAAAAGCAATTTGGTAGTGTATATATAAAGAGCTTTAAAAGGTTCATTCCTTTGGACTCAGTAATTGCCTTGCTAAGAATCTATCCCTTTCCCCAAACAGAATTTTGGAAAAAAGATGTATATACAAACATGTCCAAACCATATTATAATAGCAAAAAAGGAAAAACAAATGCCCCCAAAACATTGGGAATAATTAAATGATATATCTATATCTGAATAATGGTGTTTTAAAAATCATTAAAAATCATATTTTCAGGCTATTTATTGAAAAAGAAAATAAAATGTAACTGCAAATAACCTAGTCACAAATTATATATATAGCCGGATCCTGATTTTTAAAATCATGTATGTAGAAAGAAATAACATTAAAAGTAACAACAGGGAATTCCCTGGCGGTCCAGTGGTTAGGACTCGGCGCTTCCACTCCGGGGGTGGGGGTTTAATCCCTGGTCAGGGAACTAAGATCCTGCTAGCGATGTGGCCAAAAAAAAAAAAAAGTAACAACATCAAAATGTTGACAGCTGTTATCTTTAGTGAAAAGGATCATAAGTGGTCTTTATAGTTTCGTATATGCCCACAATTTTCTATAATGAACTTTTATAACAGAAATTTAAGAGATGCTTTTAGACTGTTCTGTTGGTTTCAAATATGTAATAGAAGAGCACTGTGTACGTGTACTCAGCACTGAACTCTTCAAATTTACAAAGCCCTTACATCTTATTCCACTAAGAGAAAACTACCTAACACTAAGATCCTAGCTATAACCATGCAATTATTCACAAAGGAGACTTTCTCCATATTTTAAAAGAAATGTTGAAAAGAATCCATGAAATGGGGTTTAACTCAATAACTAGGCTTGCTGCCCAAATTTTAATTAAAAATAAATAGCCAAGAACATTTATCTGCAAGGCTTTTCAGCAAGAATACACAGATGAAGGGCTTTCAGTGGTATTTTTCTAAAATTAAGAAAAGCATGTGCACCACATACATTCTTCTGCAGCCCTTTCTCTCTCAGGTAGACCTATTACCTCTCAGGATAAGAATCCAGCCAATGAGCACTGTTGAACAGTCCTACTGTCAAGTTGATGAAAGTCATTCCAAATCCATGCCATTTTATTCTCAGTTAACAGTCCTCTTTGTATTCATCACTGACTCCCTGCCAGAATCCCCATACAGCCACCCTGACTTCTGCTACTGCTCTGGAGCCCAACAGGCCATCAAGGTCCCAAGTTAGAGCAGATGACACAACCCCCCTACTTTACTCATTCAAATTTCCAACTCTCCTCCCAGCGACCTCCATTGTCTTGGGATCCTTACCCATCCCTCCTACCCCCTCTACAGTCTGGGAAGTAAACAACATTCCATGTCATTTCTAAGGCTAATTCTTCCATTTGGCCTTCTGAGTTAATCCCATCCATCTCCTGTCATCCCACCTGCTCTTGTATTTTCAATTTCTCTCTTTCCTGTGGTTCTAAGGAGCTAAAATATCTGTTCTTGGAAAATAAATAAATAAACAAGGCAAAAAACAAATGAAGAAACCTTCACTTTTTTTTTTTCAAATTACCACATCTCTCCTTCCTTTCCCTGCTAAATTTACTGAAAAGTGTCTTCTATTCTCTCAGCCTCTGTAATCCCACAGTTCCACTCCTATCACACTACTGGAATCTCTGTTCTAGAAATCTACATTCCAAGCCTAAATAGTTCTCCAAAGCCTGATCCCCATTCTCAATTTGTCACAACAAGCCCCCAAACCAAATTCCTCCTGCCTCTGTAATATATCTCACTTCATGAAACGTGGTTCTCCCACCTGTAACTCACAACTCTTTTGCACCTCTAATTCTCTAACAAGACAGGAAAACTGTGGGTAGAACAAAAGGCACACGATAGTCTTGGGCTTTTTCTAGTTAATGGTGATTGAAAATGGGGCTCTGAAATCACAGAACTGAGTAACTGCTTTATACAATACGTAGTTCATTTTGTATCCTGCCAATAGGGTATACAAAAGTGAGGCACTGTCCTCCCACATGCTTTTCACAATTGTTCAATGTCAAAGTATTGATGTACTCCTGAAAGAGGAAGAGAATAACACACTGAGTAGTTCATATTAACCTCCTTCATCCTGCAACTTAATTATAGGACCTACCAATATCATTATATTTTTTTCAATTTGCTAAATGGTATCCTTTTTTGATGAAAGTGGAAGTTACCGTGGACAAATGCTGAGAAAACCCACAATTACACCAGAAAAATCCTGTCCCCAAAACTAAAAAAAAAAAGCCTTAAAAACTATATATATATATTCCATATTGATATTTCAATTAAAAATGAAATAAGTTTTAAGTTTTTTTGGCTTACTGAAGTTTATTTTATTCCCCCCAAATTCTAGACAAACCCAACTTGGTCATAAAATCCTAAAAGATACTCCTAGAAAAGTGAATTCTCAGGAAGCTGGCTATGTTTGTGTAATTTATTTTCCACTGAACCTAGAACAGTGACACACCAATCTAAGTCACAGGTGACTCTAAACGTAAGAAACATTCAAACTTAGGAATCATAAGTAATAGTGCCTTGACTCTCTTGATTAATGAAGACTGCATAGATACCCCAGAGTCCAGTAAACGAGCAGACACAAAATCACCATCATCATAAGGCCCTTATCAACAGCATTATTTAAACAATCTCCATAGTTTTGTTATCAGGTAACGAGGAAGAAGCAAAATAAAGGTAAATCAAGTACCTGCCCACTGACAAGCTTTCTATTTTCAATGAAACTTGTTTTATAATGATTAAACCCAAGGCACGATATCAGAACTCAACTATTCAGATCAGATTTGTTTTGGATTGTTGCTTGAACTGGTGAATGTGCTGTGACCCATACAACTCCAAAATAAAAGAACTCCCTAAACTAAACTTTGCCCACATACATGATTTAGCTGTTTTCTTCTCCCTGAAAAGAAATGACTGGAAGCATATGGTCCTCTCAAACGCCATCCTAAGGAGCGGGTAAGAACGCAGAACGTTCCAGAAGGAGAAAAGATTTAAAAAGCAAGGTAGCCTATGGCAGAAACATCACCTGCTGTAAGAATTGCTAATGCTGCTTCCCCTTATCTCCGCGGAGGAGGGTACAGAGCAAGATACACTAGACCTCCTGCTACCATTCCAAGCCTTGTGAAAAGTAGGGTAGGAGAGGGGGGGTTTAAAAAAGCAGGCAGTAACTAGAAAAAATGCTTGATTTGGGAAAACTGGGGCTGAACAAGAACCTCCCCCTCTATCTTCACCACCTCATGCTGGAAAACAACCTTGACCCTACCAAGGTCTGTAAGACAAGGGGTAGAAAAACACAAGGAAAAAATGGGGAGGAGGAGAAAGAACAGAACAAGCTGTAAGAAATGTATTATTCGCCATGCTTCACTCCCCATCACCCCCACACATTTTGGCAGCACTTACCCTCAGCCTCTGTCCCCACTCCCTTGCCCTCATCATCAGAGCAGGCTAATTCTGAGATCACTTAACTTTCCTGTGTATATGATTTATTCCAGTGCTGCAGAACTTAAAATATCAAATATGTGCACAAGTATTCTTTTACCTTATTTTCCAATGCAAACAATTCTAAGCACACTTGATTTCATAAATGTTACATTCATGCTATAGTCACATCATGGGTTTCTGTGAGTTAGTCTAAGAAACCATAACAACCATTTATAACACTGGAGCCATTAGTTCTGTTCCAAGTTTCATCACTGGCTCTGAAGGAGTAATCCTGGCTTTGCCTGACTCGGTTTCATTAACTTGAACACAGTCTTTTCTCTCTGGGCCTCAGTTTCCTCATTTTTGCAATGAGGATTTGGAACAGTTGTAACAAGTTTACTACCGTTTTCTTTTCAAATGTGTTATAGCGATGTTCTGTATGATTATTTAATTGTAACACCTTGTTTCCAGACTATAACTTTCTTTTAGGTAAGAATCATATTTTATATATTCCTTGTACTTGGCAGGTTAGTAACTCTGTAGATTGATTTAAGGGGTTGGGGGGGAAGCATGCAAAGGCATTAGAATGTGGAAGGATTTGTTCGTGTTCATATTGTAAAGTGGACCAGAAATCAGAACTAGACTCCTTAATTCAACTCCAGTATTTTCCATAGCTGAATCCTTCTCTCTCTCTCCCTCCTCCCTTGTTCTCCACCGCCCCCAGGCCTCTGTGTGTGTGTGTGTATACACACATATACATATAATATGCACCTATGTTATAGGTTAGGGTATGTGTAAAACATCTTCAAATCCCCCACATTTGATATAACACAAATGCTTGCATGAGAGAATTCTCCAGAACACTCTACCTTCCAATAAAACCAGTTAGGGGATGCACCCTCTGAATAAATTTGTATAAGCAAGCCCATCCTAAGCTTCGCTGCATCCTTCCACTGGGGGAGCAAACCAAAGGATGTGCTTCAGGAAGGAATCTTCCAGATTTAAGCTTATACATTTTGGCAGGGCCTAAAGCGCTAGGGCAAAGAGTTCATAGAGCAAAGAAAAAAAAAAGAATCGCCTGGTTTCCTAGAGCTTCACGAAAAAAATGGGGGGTTGGGGGGTGGAAATAGGGCTATGAGACAGGTTAAAATTGGGAAAAGGAAGATTCTAGCTTTTAAAGTGCCACCTTTCAAAAAGATCGACTTTTGATTTTGAGCCATCCGAAATCCTCTCTACGGAGGATTGGATTGTACCGGAAATGGAAGGGGTTAAACTTTTGAGGGTGGATGAAAACAGGGAAGCATCTAAGAATCAAGGGTTGGGGTTTGGGATTCGCGGGGTACAGATGGGGCAGGAGGGGGAAGGGAGGAGTCGCTGGGTCAGAAGATGAATGCGGGAAAAGAGAGAGAGTAAAATGCCGGCCAAAAGGAAAATCGGAGGACAGGGGTGAAATAGGGAGGGGAAGAGTGAAGGAGCCCGGGAATGAGCGCTGGGCGGAGGAAGGTGGGGGAGGGGGCGACTGGAAACGCAGACCCGAGGCGGAGGGCCAGAATGGGGGGAACCCGGCGTTCTCCGGCTGGAAGCAGGGGTGTGGGCAGTCTGCCCCTGCCCTCAGCCGAGGTTTGTACCTGTTGGTGTGGAAGCGGTGGAGCGGATCCGTGCGATGGCAAGACGAGAGCTGGCAGCCGAAGTCGCTGATGTCCAGGCAGCCCGGCTCCTCGCTCGGGCAGGTGCCCACCCCACGAGGGGGTCCCAAAAGCGGGAAGGGCTCCTCGGGGGTTAGAAACTTCTCGTACGAAGTGGTGGCTGACGCTTCGTCGGACATGGTTGGAGATGGCCTGGCTCTGGCTCCCTCTCCGGCCCCCTGCTGCTCCCGCGACCGTCCCTGCCCCCACTCTAACCTGTCCGCTGTCGCCGCCGCCGGGGCGTGCCCGCCGCAGCTCCCTGGCAGGCTGCGCACCGCGGCCCACCGCTGCCCGGGGAGTGTCGGGCGGCACGAAGGGGCTGCTCGAGGCTACAGGCGCCTGCCGGCCACTCAGTCAGCGCCTCAGTGGCCTCTGCAACCACCTCAGCCGTCGCTGCCGCTGCCCGGCCCAGCCCAGTCAGCGCAGCGCCGCCGCCGCCACCCGGCCCGCCCACTGCGCTCGCCGCTCGCAACTGCAGCAGTCTGCCTGACACCCGCAGTGAGGGGAAAGGCGGCGGGAAGCCGCTCCCTTTGCCCCCTGCTGGCGCGGAGGAGGAACTGAATCTCCGCACGCCGCAGCCCGCGCCTCCGGCTCCGCCCCGCCCCGCCCTGCCCTCCACGCGTTGAATCAGGGATTCCAGAAGCTGGAAAGGCCCGGAGCTTCAGGCCAACCTCCTCCTCCGCTTTCTCACCCTCGGCTGATTACTAAGCAGCAAGACGCAGTCCTGAGAAAAGGGACTTGGCCAAGGTCACACTGCGGTGCGTGAGAAAGAATCCAGAGGCTCTGGTTCCCAGCACACTCGATCACCCTGTCCCAATTCAACAAGTAATTATTGAGCTCCTGAAGTGTGTGTGCCCAGCACTGTGCAATGACCTGCAGGGGAAGTGGGCCAAGTAGGAAGAAATAGTCCCTGCTTCACCCTTGATCACCTAACCCCAGAACTGTGCAACAGCCACCAGGCTACTTAGAGTTGCTGGACACGTAGTGTTCTTTTGTGCTCTGTGCTCTTGCACGCATTATGCATTCTGCTTGGAATGCCCTGCCTTTTCTCCACTGCTAATCCTTAAAGCCCAGCTCAAACGTTACCTCCTCTGTGAAGCCTTCCCTGACTCCCAAATGAGACTTAAGTATTCCTGCCAATGCTCCCATAGAAGATATATTATGGCGCTAAACTTGTTCAACTTAAATCAACTTACATCCTTTTCTTTCTTCCTACCTGTTTCTCTTTTCTCTGTTTTCTAGACAGTGGTTCCAGATCTTGGACACGTAAAATTTTAAAAAATAGTCGGAGGAAAACACAACATTGCCAATTACTTATTTTGCCAAACAAAGACAATTTTTAAAACTACCTACTACTATTTTATAAAAGGAAGCACATTTTAATATAAAATGATAAGGGCATAATCTCTCAATAAAAAATATACTTAGCTTCACGGGAAAACATCACAATGAACTTTGAGGGAAGCATAGAACTAAAGTAGGTGGAAAGGAGAGGAACAGTGAAAGAACTCAGGAGGAAGGGAAGGAGAAAGGGGGTTGGAGAAGTGAGGAGTTTTCACCCGAGCCCCAAACAGTCTTAAACTCGGTGCCTTGTCCTACCAATGCAACTTATAATGAAAACAACTCCTCAACCACTCCTTAAAATCTCCGTCTTGCTTCAGTTATTTGGTTACCCAACTGTTGAGTATGTGTGTCTTCTTTCACTTAATTTAGAGATTGTAGAAGTGATGATGGTTTGACCTGTGGTCTCAATGCACCCATTCTCAGGGGCCTGGGACTAGTGAGACAGAATGGCCCATAGCTTAGTCCCCACAAACAAGAGATTTGATTGTTCAAATGAAGCAAGAGTCAAGTGCTGCATTACAATGTAGGTAATCAGGTAATAGCACCAGAAAATCTTAATAAGAAGCTAACAAAATAGCCTAATTTAAACATATATTTTGTACACATACTTTAATAGGACAGTGTTTTTCAAACTGGAATCTAATGACAGTCTGAGTTTTTTACAAGTATGTCTTACTTTTACATCCAGTTTTAAGCATATTTTGGAGTACCTGGATGACTGAATGATAACAGCTGCCACATAATTTGGACATGTATTTGAGTCTGTTTTTAAAATCAAGTTGGCACAAGGTAATACTACTTTGTCATAAGCTAGTGAGAAAATAAATGAGGTGAACCTCCTACTTCATGGCTTACTGTACAAATGAAGATTTTCCAGTAGTTTGCGAGAGGAAAGTGATGGGAAAGGAGAGTCCTCACAAGACATACAAGCATGCAGAAGGTCAAGAGCACACACTGGCTGGTCAGTAGTATGTTCAGGTTTTTAAGGGCAGTTTTGTCTCAGCAAACATCATGTATCACATTAAATGAACATTATTTTTTATTTGTGCATAATTTGTAAATTTACTTTGGTGTTGAATTTGTATAATAGCTTTATGAACAGCAGAGTTCATATTTAGTTTTGTTTATATTTAAGAAATAGTAGTATAAAAAGAATTTACATAAATGATTGGGTCTGAGAGAATGTTTTTCTTTTAAGAGTTCCCTTGAATATAATTTCAGCTGAGAAACAGTGATATAGATAATGACAGTACATAGAGTATGTGCACTATGTGTGTAATGTTTACTTAAATACGTGGTAATTATGTTCTAATACATCTTTACTATGCTCTTAGCCACTAGGAGTTGATGACTGTTGTGCATCCCCCCTTCTTGCCCCACTTCAATTTGTTTGGTTTGTCCCTTGGGTGTACCTAGTCTGAATGCATTTACCCAATTCATCCCTCCCTTCCATTATAAGGGAATGGAATAATTCTAATATGTATGTATTAGTTCCCTACCTTCTTTGAGGGTCTGGGCCTGGAAGGAAACTCTGGAGTGATCTGCCTTCCTCAGATGCACAACTTAGCACCCAGAGAGTTGATGAACTGCAAGAGGGTTGTGAGAGACTGAACAGGATTGAGAATTGCCAACCAATCTTTATCGTTTTAGTTACTATTGGATAGAAAAATATTGAACTTGACCCAATGATCTATGATCTAACCCTTATAATTTTTCATGTGATTGATGGATGCAACGAGTGTGTATATATTTACATCTATATCTACATCTATATATATTAAATTATATATATATTATATATATAATCAGCTCCCCAAATACCACCAACACAACCTGAAAAACTAAGCTTGAGTATATTACTTATTACAGCAAGGGAGAACATCTATTCCACAAAGATTTGGCAGTGTCTCAGAGGGAAGAGGTAAGGATAGAATTCATTAAAATTGGAAGTTTGGTTTAAAGTAGAGATTTCAGTGTGGAGACTCGATTAGGATTCAGAATCATGATACAACACTCCAAGAGTGGTGGAAGCAGCAAGGCAAGAATTGAGGTAAGAAATTCAGAGAATCTTAGGGTGCAAACTTTGTTGATGCTTTCCATTGAAGAGTTGGTGGGTCTTTTGGGAAATTCTTATGAAGGGTATACGGTCTGTGTCTAGACTAATTTTTTTGCATGTGGATGTCCAGTTGTTCCAGCACTATTTGTTGAAAAGGGTATCTTTTCTCCATTGTACTGCCTTTACACCTTTGTTAAAGATTATTTTATGTGGGTCTAAACTGGGACTCTTTGTGCTGTTCCACTGATGTATTTGTCTAGTCTTTTGCCAATACCACACTGTTTTGATTACTGTAGCTTTTATAGTAGGTTTTCAGGTCGGGTAGTGTCAGTTCTCTGACTTTGTTCTTCTTCTTCAACATTGCGTTGGCTATTCTGGGTCTTTTGCCTTTCCACATAAACTTTAGAATCAGTTTGTCGATATCCACAGTATAATTTGTTGGGATTTTGATTGGGATTGCATTGAATCTATAGATCAATTTGGAAAGAACTGACATCTTGACAATATTGAGTCTTCCTGTCCATGAATGTGGAACATCTCTCCATTTATTTAGTTCATGTTTGATTTCTTTCATTAGAATTTTATAGTTTTCCTTATATAGATCTTATATATATCTTGTTAGATTTACACCGAAGTTTTCATTTTGGGGGTGCTAATGTAAATAGTACTGTGTTTTTAATTTCAAATTCCACTTGTTCATTGTTGGTATACAGGAAAGTGACACTTTTGTATATTAACCTTGTATCCTAGGGAAGATCTTGGGATGAGCAATCAAAACGTTTGCCTGGGCAGGACAGTACTGAAAATAAAGAGATGCTCATGAAGACAGAGGAATAGCAAAGTTATATTAATATAGACAGTAAAGCATAGTTTTGGTTCTCAGAGTCCAGGCTGAGTGTGGGGCTAGTTTGGGCTCTCAGTTTTTCCTTAAATACATCATTAATGTCTAAGGTGTGATCATTCTGGATTTTCACTGTTGCTTGAGGTGTCACAATCATATGTCAAGTTTCTGTCTATGGTTGTTCCAGTCTCCAAGTTTCCCACAGTGGTTGTTTATATCTCTGTATCAGGTTTTTCTGCTCTTTCTGCTATATAACCACTTGGTCGATTGTTTGATAGAACAACAGCTGTGATGGAGATCATAAATCTGAAACTGCAAAACAAACAATACTAAATACTAAAAGAAGGATTATGATCAGATTTTGTATGTTTGATTATGATCAGAGTTTGTGGTACACTTCTCAGCCAGGAGCCAAGAGTGCCTATATTAAACCAAGGGAATATATCCCATCCCTGATCTGAAGAGTCTGCTGAAACAGCTATGAGGTCATTCTCCAGATTACCCCAATTCTGATTCCTTGGTTTACTTCCTGGATTTTTAGTAGTATCACAGATCTCAGAGAAGTCTGCAGGGATGTAAGCACAACATTCTACTGTTAAAGTAGCTCACATTCTCCCTCAAGAAGCCAGTCATATCTAGACAGTTCAATTTAGATTTAGACAGTGGCATTGTCTAAATCGCTTGATATTCTCTGAACCACAGCATGTAGGATTTGCTCTACTTTCTGGGACTTTTATAAAGCATGAAATTAAGAGGCCTGAGGAGAGGAAAAAGAAATCCAGAATTCCCCAAAAGTAGTTAGGGTTTCAGTTCTCTAGTCAGAGTCCCCCTCCCTTTTTTTCTTTCTTGAATTAAATTATCTGCTTATCCTTTTTCCTAGAAGACAAACCAATGGGCCAAAATGTATGATATAAGAGACAATCCTGATAATAAAGCCAATTCCCAAAGTTTTAGACAAAATATCTATAAGGATAATGATTGAGCTTATTTTCATCAGACAGTAAATGTTACATCTGATTTACAAAAAAAGATGAACATAGTTTTTACAGAGGAAAAAACTGTAAGAAAAGTAATAATAGAGATATAATGTACATTCTATACCATGAATATACCAAACATACAGGAAGAATATATATTGACAGAATATCAAGAATACCAACTAAAGAGATTCAGTAAATCTGGTAAATGGATTTTTGGATTCAGTAAATCCAAAAAACCTTTATTTTAATGGAACTCCATAGGTTAAGTCTGATGCACATCCTCATTTAAAAACCACTGGCCTTGAAGATGCTAGATTCAAATTAATAAGAAGGTTGTGGCCAAGAAACGGTTTAAAATAGTAACTGAAATTATAACTGATAATGCTATACTGCTATTGCCTAATATTCTCAGGCAAAGAATCACCAGGACTCTGAAAAATAGAGACATCATGGAGACCAAGGGCCTTGAGAAATCTCTAGGTACTTCCCATTTAGCATACAATTTTGAAATTTTTATGTTAATAACATTTTTCCCATACAAATTTAACCTGGAGAAGGCTGAGTATCTCTTCTGATTAGATAACTCTTCCCATGCGTCTCATCAATAGTAACATTTAATAAACATAATAGTTTCTAGCATCTTTTTCTAAGGTGAAAGAACAAGTTTTTGATCGTCCAGGGGCCTGGTGGAAAATATATCCTGAAAGTTATTTTATTTCATTTTACATTTAGGAGTCAATCTTAGGAAGGAAACAAAATCAAAAGTCAGGAGATTTGGATACTTAAAATAGGAGAGTTGGTGAAAAGAAACAGTATTTGGTTATTCATATGAAAGGAACAATAAAGCATTTAAAAATAAACAGAAGTAATATGACTATCAAGAACATTAGCTCTTTCATAAGTGAGGACGCTTTGTTTTCTTAAATAATCAAGGACATGATAAAGTCAATACAAAGCACAGAAAATTATTCTGGTAAAACATGAAATCTTTTTTATCTAGGCAGATTACATAGAATAACCCTTTATATTGTAGGTGAAGGAAATAAACAGTAAACAGTGTCTTGTACTACGCTAGGCCCTGGAAATACAAAATAAATATGACATACTCTAAACCATCCAAGATTTTACAATCTAGGTAAGGAAACATATATGATTTTTTTAAAGTGAAAAAAATGTGACAGAGATTGCTAGTTGTCTATCACATACCGTTCTCCCCATTCTTTCTAAGTGATAAAATGTGGTTTTGTTGGGGGGTGGCTATGTACCCAAATGCGAAAGAATGTTAATTTCTCAGCCTTCCTTTCAGATAGGGATGCCCATGTGACTAAATATAGGTCAGTGGTACGTAGGTGGAAGTTGTTGGGTGGGGCTTCCTAGAAAGCTTCATAATTTTGTCCATGTGTATGTGTATGTGCACATACATGCACTGGGGCGGGGGAGGAGGAGTGATGATGCTTATGAAGTTGCTAAGCTGGGAGGCATTACCTTTTTACTCATTCTTGCCTAGGACACGGGTGTGATGGCTGGAACTACAGCAACCATATTGTTACACTGAGGAAACTTTGAGTTAGGAAGGCAGAGCTTGAGCTTGGAAAACAAAGCAAAAAGATGAAAGGAGCTGCTGTAACAATATTGAACTGCCTACCTTCGGATTTCTTTTATGTGATAGAAAAATAATGGGTTTCTTAATGACAGGCAAACACAATCGCTAACTGATGAAACATATAATTATAATATAGTAAGATGTAAGGTCTAAAAGAGGTATGTATAAAGACCCATGAGTGCACATTTAAGGAAAGGATGAATTCTGCATAGGAAAAAGGAGACTGGGAAGGTCTTCACAGAGGGAGTGACATTTGGCCTGGAATTTTAGAATATGAGTATCTGTCAACTAGGCCAGGAAAGATGGGCATTTTGGATCAAACAGTGACACTGAAATTTCATATAATTTCTGTGGTGAAACTGGTGAATGTTGAAAGATAGATGAAGGACTTAGAAAATGTTTTTTTATTAGAAATGGATGATGTGATATTAATCATATACAATCATGGAAACCCTTAAGGGTTGGTGGCCAGAAAATTTTTGAGAAATACCAACAGAGGGTACTATTGTAATAAAATATACATATCTTCCCTCATATAATTTTCTTATTATTTCTGAAAAGGAAATAAGATATATTATTGTCCTGTATAATTCTATCCATTCCAATGTTTTAGCACTTTAAAATTTTTAATGAGTAATTCTCCATTCTTCAATTGCTCTTACCAAGACTTCATTTAACCATTGTTACAAGTTAGGAAAGTCATCTCTCCTCTTCAGTATACCTGTGTTATGCAAGTTAAAATAGTATTCTTTCCTATGCTATACTGAAAACCTGGTACAGAACTAAAATACTACATAAGACCTATAAATATTGAGATTTATTTGACTAATGTGGAAAGGGCTTTTCAGAAACAACCAATATTTCTCAGATTAGTATAAATTTTTAAATAATGATATTCTATTCTTATGAAATAGGAAATGCTTATTTCAGTTACCAAATCAAAAACAACCACTTAAAAGACCCTCCATAATCTGACTTTTTTCAAGGGAGGATACAATCAATATATTTTGCTAAATAACAAATAAAAAGGAATTGAAATAAGTAATAACATAACATACAAATAAATACATGTAAATAAATAAAAATAATAAATAAAAAAGGGAATTAGTGACAAGAGGTCACACTAAAAGGAATATATTCAAATATACACAGAAATAAGTTTTCAGATATGTTTGGGTCTTAATTTAGATGGAAGTTAATTGAGAGGATAATCCCAGTGAAAAGAATTGCCTTGGCTCTTTTATTTTAAGCCAGAAGAGTGGATTTAGTTAACTGTTTTGGTATGGGTGGCTTTACAAAGGATATATAATAGGATTTATGTATTGGAGGAAAAAACTGAATGCGATGCCAGAAGTTAAGGATTTTGTATGTCTGCAAATGTAATTTTAAAAATCTGGTCATTTTCAACCTGAACCCTTTTTCAACTGAACCCTACTCAACCAATACCTATATACTTCTACAATATTATGATCCAGGTTTATAATAATGACCCCAATATGTCTTCTGAGTCATAGCAGAATTATTAAAGTAGGATATATTTTTATTATTTGCAAAGTGGTAATCTGGTCTGTTTTTTTTAACACTTCTAGATTAATCAGAGCATCCTTATCGGGTATCCAACCTTGGGCTTGTTCTTTGGCCATCTTCAGTAACAGTTTTTCAGTTAACAGAAATGAAACAACCAACAACTGATAAATTTAAGATACGTGTTATTAGAGCAAGAATATCTATCACAAAATAATTACAATCTAACCGAATTTTTAAGGAATGTCACGTAGCTTTTTCTAACAATTATAAGATTTTTCTCAGATTCTGTATTGACAAAGAACTACAATGAAGCATGAATGAATTTACTTTCATTTCTAATTTCAGAGAATGTAGTCTGTTAATGTCAGCAAGACAAGAGATGTTATGAATAGGCTGAGCCTCATTTTCATTTGTTAGGTCATATATCCAAGTTTAATTTGAGGGTCCCTATCTAGTTGCACCTTAACTCACCCCTGGCTTCCCCAGAGATGCTTATGACTGTTCTGCCTACAATGGGGGGCCTACAGAGGGCCTTGCTTGCTTAGTCCTCTGATAAACATGAGATAAAAATAAGTCTTAGGAAAGGAAACCCTCCTACACTGTTGGTGGGAATGTAAATTGGTACAGCCACTATGGAAAACAGTATAGAGTTTCCTTAAAAAACTAAAAATAGAGTTGCCATATGATCTAGCAATCCCACTCCTGGGCATATATGCAGAGAAAACTCTAATTTGAAAAGATACATGCACCCCAATGTTCATACCAGCACTACTTACAATAGCCAAGACATGGAAGCAACCTAAATGTCCATTGACAGATGAATGGATAAAGATGTGGTGTATATATACACAATGGAATACTACTCAGCCATAAAAATAATGAAATAATGCCATTTGCAGCAACATGGATGGAACTAGAGATTATCATACTAAGTGAAGTCAGACAGAGAAAGACAAATATATGATATGAGCTGTATGTGGAATCTAAAAAAATGATACAAATGAACTTACAAAACAGAGAGAGAGTCAAAGACATAGAAAACAAACTTATGGTTACCAAAGGGAAAGGGGGTTGGGGAGGGATAAATTAGGAATTTGGGATTAGCAGATACAAACTATTATATATAAAATGGATAAATAACAAGGTCCTCCTGTATAGCACAGGGAACTATATTCAATATCCTGTAATAAGCCATAATGGAAAATAATATGAAAAAGAATATATATCTATATATATCTGAATCACTTTGCTGTATATCAAACTAACACAACATTGTGAATCAACTATACTTCAGTTAAAAAAAAAGTCTTAGGGAGGGTTGCCTGAAGCAGAGCCTGAGACTGAGGTGCGGGGAGGGAGGTTTCTTCATGTGATTTATCAGGGGAGTGCTCTCAAGTGCAGGGGAGTGAAGGAAGCAGGATACGGCAGGGGGAAAAAACTTAAGCCAGCTGGAAACCAACTTCAACCTGACCCCACAAGGAGTGCTGGGATAGGTTTTGCACCACAAAATTGGTCTACCTTGAGGCAAAGTCTGGCATTATGTACTCTCATCATCAGTCATTGACTGCAGGTTGCAGGGGTGTATGGGGAGTAGAAGTCTTGTAGAGTACTGAAGCTCTTATTCTGCAGAGTGCAATTATCCAGAAAAGGAAGCGGGTGTAGTTAGCTGCTAACACCCACAGCTGCTGGGGGTGCGTCCATCTGCCTTGCAAAGGGGGCCCTGAACTGGGCACCAGCAGTGTGTGTACACTACAGAAACACTGTCATATGTGTATTAGGACCCCAGATCAGCCCTTAAGAAACATATAACTGAAAAATACCACAGAAAGCACTGCAGAACTTGAATACAAACCATGTATGACACTTTCTAAAATTATGTTATGAGAAAAACTGGGATGAGATGATGGGAAGAACACATCTCCCTTTCTAACATTGGGTTTACGAATATCCTCTCCCCTTACCTACTCTCTTTGCTAAGCAATAGCAGCTGGTGGCGGCTTCTGTGATCAGGGCAAGATGCCCAGCAGTGAAAGAACAGGGTTGGTTGGGAGAATATAAAGCAGATGAAGTCTCTGGAATGGGGATATGTGGTTTAGGGTGAAAGGAGCTGTAAGGGCAGGGTCTCTTGTTTGTGTCTGAGATCTGCACCCAACCTCTCTGCTTTATTTCTACTGGCGCTAGAGACACCCTTGTCTGCTTGTTTTCCCTCTGTCAACACTTTTGCTTTGCACCAGGCCTCTGGAACTGGACTTCTCTCAGCTTTACCCTTATGCTGACATTTTCTAATAGTTTGACACTAGAAATAATGGAGGAAATTAAGTTAAAAGCTTTCTCATGCTATCTCTCCTTTTTCTTTTTAAACTTATCCACTTTTTAAAAAATTTTTGATTGGAGTATAGTTGACTCACAATGTGTGCCAGAGTGACGGCCTATATGGGAGAAGAATCTAAACTTAGCCACTTTAAGTAGAAAACCAAGCCCAGACATGTGTGCTATTGTTGGGTGTTGTGAAGAAAAGAAGGCAAGTTGATTCTTCTGCAATTCAAGCCCAGAGGCTTTCCTGGGTGTGCAGGGTAATGAGTTCTGAAGTGCCATAAAGGAGTAAAGAAGGTCAGGGAGCTACAAAAGTGGTACAGGAGTAGGGACAAAGCAGTACTTGGTTTACCTTCAGCAAATTTGGCGACTTACCTTCTTCTCCTTCCCCAGTCCCTTTATCATCACCAGGCTTTCTCATGAAAAAAAACATTGTGGATGGCCTGAGAATAAGTTGGGAGGTGGGAGTGGGTAGGTTTGGAGGAAGAGTAACAAGACCCTGGGTACTGTAGGCTCTGAGGGAAAGGAAGGTATTCCTTTTTTGTTTTTATCTGGGAAAGAGGAGATTTCCCTGTGCTCTTGGGCTGAGGTAGAAATACCGTATTCTACCTGCTGCTAATGTGGAAATTACTACCACTTTATCTGGAGTCAGAATAGTATATTAGTCTCTTGGTGCTGTCTTAAAACAAGCAAACTCTTTTATAATATCCAAGTTTTAGAGACTGATGGGGTGAGTTGCAGGTGGTCCTGCACCTTTTATCTCCGGTGGCCTTAGGCAGTATGGGCAGTAATGGGGCCTGTGTGGCACAATAGGGCACAATAATTGAGCTCACTCGGACTTGCTATTTTAGTCATCTTTGCTGTCAGCCTTCAAAGGAGAGACCCTTGCTTTATTGCCTGCTGTCCCTTCTGTCTCTGAAGAGAACCTAGCCTTCCTGACCTGCATGGATATTGAGGCAACTCTTAGGGAAAAAAAGAGCATGCAAAAATAACTTACAGCCATTTTCTCAGTGATATTTGAGAAGGGCCAAGACATCTCTGAGTTTAAGTCTCGGCTCTATTTGTTATTAGCTCTGTGACCATGGGCAAGTTATTGAGTTATCTGCTATCTCACTGTCCTGAATTTTCTTTTTTTTTAAAGATATATGAACCCTTATGTTCTTTTCTTAAAAATTTATTTATTTATTTATTTTTGGCTGCGTTTAGTCCTTGTTGCTGCACGTGGGCTTTCTTTAGCTGCAGCGAGAGGGGGCTACTCTTCATTGCAGTGCACGGGCTTCTCATTGCAGTGGCTTCTCTTGTTGTGGAGCACGGGCTCTAGGTGCACGGGCTTCAGTAGTTGTGGCACACGGGCTCAGTAGGTGCGGCACGCAGGCTCAGTAGTTGTGGCGCACGGGCTTAGTTATTCCGCGGCATGTGGGATCTTCCCGGACCAGGGCTCGTAACCGTGTCCCGTGCATTGGCAGGTGGATTCTTAGCCACTGCATCACCAGGGAAGCTCCTGGCCTGAATTTTCTTAGCTGCTTAGAAAAACAAAGAGGAGGCGAGAGAAGGTTAGTACTTACAACTACCGCCAATGATCATGAGGATTAAACAACAACAAAAATGGGTGTAAAGCACTTAACATAGTACCTGGTCCACAGACGCTCAAACGTTAACCATGATTGCCGTTCATTATTTATCAGCGAGAAGGTCTTAGCTGAGAAGACATATCCATTAACGTCAATAATTATAATTTCTATTTCAAGATACCACTTAACTCTGTGCTAGGCAATGTTTTAGGTGCTGCTTGCATGTGACTTTTAAAATTCTCACTACAACCTACTATCATACCCATTCTACAGATGAGGAAGCCAAGGAATAGCGTGCTTAAATCCCTTGCCCAAGATTCCACGGTTGCATAGTGGTAGAATGGAGATTCAAACCCAGAAAGTCAGGTTTACAAAGCCTGTGCCCTTAACCATTGAGGTATGCAGTTAAATAATCAGTCAAGAACCAAAAGGAGATGGGGAATGGAGGGTAGAAAAGGCACAGGTTCAAGGTGAACAGTTAGAAACAGGAAATTGAGAGTTTCGGTAGGTCTGGAAATTAAACGCATCATTATAAACAGTTCATGTTGTCAACTTAACAAGTTAAGCTCCTATTTAAAAATGAGTTAGTAAGCTTACAAGTCAACTTACAAGCAAGTTGACAAAATCTTCAACAGATAACTATAACTAAGGGACAGGCCCGGCCTTTTATGTATTTTACCAATTAAGTGTCCGGGATCTCCACGAAGCAATGGGCGTGCCAGGGGGCGTCGATGGGCCAATGAACATAGACGTGAAGGGGTTAATACCGGAGTTTGGGGGTGGACCGAGCGGAGGCGAAGAGGATTGTGGGAGCTCCGTTGTACGTCGCCCCAGGGCGCCTGGGAAATATCCAGTGCGCGTCTCTATTATGACCGACCCTAAGTAAGGGCCATCGGCAGGCTGGGTCTGGCCACTGCCGGCGCAGCTGCTCTCGGAGGCCGGAAGGCATGGGCCGTCGGCCGCCACCGGGAGGGCGGACGAGGCGGAGGTTTGTAGCACTTGTTTTGGGCTGAAGGCGTAGGCATGTCCTGCCTCCAGCCGCGCTGGGACAGGGGAACGGAAGTGAGAGGGGGTGAGGGGAAGGGGGAACTGACAGAGTGAAGGACCCGGCGGCGAAAATTGAGGGCGTGGGTTTCGGAAGGGGGCGTGTAACTATGTTACGTAGGTGATGAGTTGTGTGAATCTTTTGGGAAGTGTTTGGGGATGGGAGAGGTGGCGAATAGACTAATGGAGGGTAAAATCAGCGGGGTGAAAACGTGTTGTTGGCGGGACACCAGCACATATGAATCGTACCTATATGGGATGATTTTATTGGGCTCCTGGTTTCAGATTCTACTTTTGATGGGTTGACTCCCTTTAACAAATTACCAAGTACTTGCTCTGTGCTGGGTACTGTACTAGAAGTTCTGTATGAGGAAAGGAATTAGCCTTTATCCTCGACATTTACAGCCTGTCAGTTACCATATGCATTTGGAGACAGGCAATTACAATACAAGGAGATAGAGATACCCCAAGTGTTTTGATAACCTACTGGGTGCCACAGACTCTCCTGAGGTTGCCATCTGGGATGATCTTTGATGTGGTGATTTGACATGTATTTTAAAGATAAAATAAGCGGGCAAAACTATGTGCAATTTTCTCCAAGCGTGTTCCCTCCCTGTTTAGCTCAGGTGCAGCTACCTGGAGGACTGAGTAGCACTTAAGGCCCAAACTCGTTTATTCCTGGTGAGAGCATTTGTCCATCACAGTGGCACTTTCAGGACCCCTGCTGGAGAGTCACTCTTAACTTGAGATCAAGGCCTCCCCTTGCACACATAGCCTGCAAGCTCTGGGTAGGACCAGAGTGCGAAACTCAAGGGCTCTCTGCCTTAACCATATGAAACACTTCTGTGCCAGCTCTTTGGTTTTCTAGCATACTCAGTTCATGGCAGGGAATTGTGAATTTACCTGTAATCCTAAGCAATATTTTTAAAAGTTTGAATCATCAAACCTGCTGCTTTGTTTACCAGAGAAAAAACAGTATAGCAGACCATCCAAGTCAATGGTTCTCAAACTTTCCTGTGCATCAGAATCAGCTGGGGGGCTTATTAAAACACAGATTACAGGATTCCACCAAAGAGTTGCTGATTCAGTGGGTCTGGGGTAGGCCTCCAAATTTACATTTCTAGCAAGTTCCCAGGAGATGCTGATACTGCTGGTCCCGGGACCACACTTGGAGAAGTACTGGTCTAAACAGAACTGAGATTAGTAAACCAGAAAGGACATCTCTAGGGAAGACTGGGCACACTTCTAAAGGTTAGACAAGTCTGAAATAAGTCATGGTAGATATGAAATAAAACGGATGTGTTTTTGTTGTTCATTTGTATGTTTTGAATGGAAGGGCAAAGATGAATCTTCCTGAACTAAACATAGTAAGGTTTGCATCAGCTTTTTCTTCACTCATGGGGTTCAGAGTTCCTTAAATTGTTTAAAAAACAAAGTAGTTATTTCCTTTTCAGATCCCTTTCTGAGTTATATTCAAGTAGCTAGTTATTTACAGAACTCACACCCCTGCTTGTGTCATCACCCCCCCAAAAATGAGGTGTTCTAACTTCTGGTAATAAATTATGTTTGAAGTTGAAAAATGAAAAGACAGTTGGGACAATCTAATCAACACAAAGATTTGTATAAGCAGCCAGAATTGAGATGGTGTGATAAGTAGTTTTATTTATTTTTTCACCCTCAA
The DNA here is from genome assembly GCF_002837175.3 of Physeter macrocephalus. Lineage (NCBI taxonomy): Eukaryota > Metazoa > Chordata > Mammalia > Artiodactyla > Physeteridae > Physeter > Physeter macrocephalus. Next base: position 79,783,572 of record NC_041234.1, on the reverse strand, counting down.
TGAAACCCCTTCCTCTTCAGAAGAAATAATCAGTTTATTCACTGTAAAGCACAGAAGGGACCAGAATTCTTACTGTGCCAGAGATTAACTTGAATCCTTCCTTGAGGGATTGACCTAAACAGCCTACTGGAGGGTGGCAGTCCCCAGTTTTGCCTACCCTCCATACCCTCCCATGAGCCTGAAAAAGGCCAGGACAGATTTTTAGAAATGTCACTCATTCTAGACGTGTCAATGTTGGATCCCAAATTTCCCCAAAGGCCAGTTACAAAACCAAGCCAAACTCCCAAACCAAACATGCAGACACACATAAAACACACAAAAAAGTCCAAATAAACTGGCCTTGGTCTATTGTGAGCCCCTTTTCAGGGGCCAGCAAGATGCTAGGATGACCAGTGCCCTGGATGTTTCAGAAATCTAAGGGTCTGTCATATCCACATTGCAAGGGAGTCAGCAGGACACTGTAGGGGAAGAAAAAGTTTTCCTTGACTCTCTTAGGGCCCCTGGCTGGGTCTTAAAATTAAACTGACAAAGATAGATTAACAAGAGAGAAGCATACAAATGTATTTAATGTAAGTTTTCCATGACACAGGAGCCGGCATAGGGAAATGAAGACCCAGAGAAACAGAGCTGAGTATTTTATGCTAGGTTTGACGAGGATTGGGAAGTCATGGAGAAATATGACAAATTAAGGAGTATGAGGGAAGTGTAGTAAACTGGGGGAGACTTAACAAGTCCTGTTTGTTAGGATTTTCCTCTGCATCCCTTTGTATTTGGAGATAAAGATTCTCCTTTCCTCTGGTTATAGGGAGGGAACCTCTCACATGAGGGTTTTATGACCTGTCTCAGGGGAGAAGAGGGGAAAGAGGTCAAGTGTCCTTCTTGTTTCTGCCATTTACTCAAATTCCTTCAGCTTTAAAATATTCAGTGTGCCACGGTGCCATATTTTGGGGTAGCATGTTCTGAACCTTGTCGGCAGACACACACACGATTCTTGAATATCAATTAAATTTCACTTAATGGTTGGTGAGCCTTTCAGTTATACTCCTCCCCTCCTCACCAGTCCTCATCTCTGCCTAATTCACACTCAGTCTTACAGACAGTATAATTTCCTATGAAATATGAGGAGATAAAAAGGAATAAAATAAACCTATTATTTTGAACTATGTATCACGGTGCCCTAAGTGATTCCTAAGTAGGAATGATTTAATTTTGTTGCTTGAACACTCAATAGCTTATGGACCCTGTGAGCAGACAGATGGATGCTGAAGAGAATTTGGGGCCATCTGTGTCAGAGCAGCAAACACATGATAACTCCAGAATTCAGATTCAGACAGGATTGTTTGCAGTCCAGATTTCTTGCTTGTTACAGCTGATTCCCTAAACAACTTTAAATCAGTATGTATCTCTCACCTGAAGTGGAGTGGGGTTTTAGGTCTGGCACTTAACCACAAGGCTATGGATGTCATTGTTTTGTTTGGAATGTTTTTTCTGAGGATGAGAGTTCTTACATCAAGTGAGTGAGAACTATAAAGTAGAGGGGAGAAGGGTAATTATCATAATTAATATCACATTTCTTTGCAAAATAAGATTAGAGAAAAATAAGGAACTCACTAGGAGGAAGAGGAGGCAGAAGTATATTCTAGAATCTGGAATCTGCAACTGATGAGCCACTTTCTGGGTGTATAACTTATTGCTTTTCCCACAATAGAGGCCTAAACACCCATGTGCCTGCAGCCAGGTTCCCCTTAGGTCCTGTGATCTGTTGGGGACAGGGTAGCTATTGCCGCTATTTATCATGATAACTTTTCTGCACTTGATAAGGTGATGAAGAAACCCTGATAACCTAATCTCATATAAATATGTATTTTTTTAAATTATGGAAGCATTTTAATAGCCTCTGGAGATCCAAGGAATTCATATAATTGTCTTCCAAAACTGCATGTAAAAGAGCCAAATCCAAAGTCTTACTGAAAACTGGAGTTCAGGAGATCAGAAATGGCCTTGCCAGAAATGTGTTTTCTAATTTCAAGGTCCTTAGAGGAGTTCCAGTGCCCTGTAGCCAAAGTCCACCAGGAACATATCTATGGTTTAACAAGTTAGGTTGATTAGTTAGTGAGTTGAGGGAGAACGCACACCACGGGGAACTGGTGAAACGTCTCAGAGGGTGTTAGAAAGGACTTATTATAGGATTTGGACTTGTGTTAGGTGATTTGGGGGAGGATTTAAAGAAGCGAGGCTTTGCTCTGGTTTGGATTCTGTTAGGAAGTAACAGACTGTACATAGGGGTAATTCCATGATTGGGTATCTTAATGAATCTTATCTAGGAGGATAGACTAGAAGGAGGCTAATTGGTAAAGTAGCAGCTATTAGCCAGGATAGGAGGACGTCTGCTTGTTTTGTGGTTTGGTCAAAGTTCATGTTTTGTCTCTTTTCAGACATGACTATGCAGTAGTCTTGCTTTTGTTACAGAGTGGCCTTGTCTGATGTGGATGGTCTGTGAAATTGGTTACGCTCATCAGGAGAACAACAAGGCCTAGCTGTGAGGACCAGGACAGCTCCCATATGTCAGTGGCTGCTTTTCTCCTCAGAGTGATCAGTGCCAGGTCCTGCAGCCTGTAGGAGACCAAATTCCCTTTCTTCCAGGAGCCATATATAGCAGAGAAATGGTTAGATGTGTTGAACAGGAAAGATTGAGGGCTGGGTGTGGATGAAAGCATCTGGTTACCCTCTAACAGAACTTAGGAGCCTCAGTGAGAAATAGCAGTCTCCTGAGATTGTTTCCCTTTAAAAAAAAATCATAAGAGTATACTTAAGCAAGGTAAGTAGATGGGAGAATATAGCAGATTGTATTTTTCAAAGATGGCCAGAACAGTACCTCTCATCCCACGCTCTCTTCTATAATGTGACCTTGCCACCCTTCCATTGAGAAGTTGGGTTGACGTCCCCTCTGCTTTGAATCTAGGCAGACTTTGATTGTCTAAATCAATAGAATAGGGAGAAATGAGACTCTGTGACTTCTGAGGCTAGGCTACAAGAGGCAGTGTGGCTTGTGCCTTATCTGCAGGGACATTGACCTTTAGAGTCCTGAGCTGCCATGTAAGAAGTCTGACTACCCTGAGACTGCCATGCTTTGAGAAAGCCCAAGTTCCTAGTGAGGCCACCTACAGGTCCTCTGGTCAGCAGTCCCAGCTGATAGCAAACATCAACCAGGAAACCTGTTAATGAAGACACCTCTAGATGATTAAAGCCCCCAGCTGTTGAGTCTTCCCAGCTGAGGCTCCGGACATCATGGAGTAGAAGCAAGACATCCCTGCTGTATCCTGAGTTCCTGAACAGATTCCGAGAACAAAATAAAATGATTGTTTTGCACCACTGAGTTTTAGATTGTGTTAGCACAAAGCAATAGTAACCCAAACAGAGGTAGAAATGTTGGTTAACACCAAAGAAATGGAGTGAAAGGAGCAAGGAAGGCAAGTAATTGTAAGAGGAGAAACAGTCTAGGGACAAAGCATTTCGCTTTGCTGTTGGTCCTGCTGCTGAGCTCTTTGATTCCAGAGTGGACAGAAGAGGGAAGAATGGAAAGAGAAGTTATTCAGTACACTAAATGAAACTTCTGTAGATAATTGTACCTCCTTTTAAATTAAGATCTGGAACTATTTAGTTATTTCTTTAATTGAACATCTTGATTAACAGAAGTATGTGGGTGTTTTTTTTATTTTTTCCATAAGGAAACAAGTAGTGACCCTAATTAACAGTATTTAGTAACCAGAATGTGAGGGACGATGCCCTCCTCTATCATTATCTGAGGCTGGAGGAAATCACAGTGTTATTTCCAATGACATGTATAGAAGTTTTATTCTTTTAATCTGGCAGAATATGGTTCACTTTTAAAGCCTCCATATGTGTCTATATTTTACACACACGAATAGCTCTTGCTGGGTAAGTCATCTAATCTGTAAGTTAGAAGTCCTAGTACTATTATTGGAATTGTGTAATCGGTGAGCCCTCAAAAGATATTGGTTATAAATGTTGAGTACAACCACCAACTGACCTCATGGTTATGGGCCAAGTACAGAATGTCTCAGTCTCTTGTTTCCTTGTAAAAATTCATGTGAATTTGGTGTTTGGCTCTTTCAATGTGTTCCAGCCACACTGAACTCCCCCCGTTGAACCTTGGTCACCCCTCTCCTACTGCTGGTTCTGCTTATTCCCTCTACATTCTTCCTTGAAAAGTATTCCTGTCTGTTCACACATATCCTAATCTTTTCCAACACTCAAGGCCCAAAGTCAGTGAGCGCCACTTGTTTGGAAACCTAGATCTCGTGTTCTCCTCTTCATAACCTTTCCTTGTTTCTCTTTTCTGCCACCTTCAGTTTGCATTATAGTTATCTGGGCATGTGTCTGGTCCTCCTACCAGTCTGTGAGCCCCTGGAAAACAGAATCTATATTAGATTGATTTGGGGGTTCCCCACAGCTCCAAGAGGGATGTTTTATTCATCTTTAGGATCTGCAGAGAGGACAGCTGAGCCTGGAGATGCTAATGAAGATCATATATCCAATCAGTGGCAGAGCTAGGGCCAGAACCCGGGTCTCCTAATTCACAGCTTGATGTTTTCCACTAGATGAAGGAGAAGAAGAGGAAGCGGGGGAGAGGAAAAGCAGGAGGAAGTAGTATGCTTCATGAGCGCAAACCTTTGGTATCTGTTTCATTCACTACTGCATTCCCCAGTGCCTAGAGCAGTGCCTGGCACATAGTAGGCACTCAGTAAATATTTACTGAAATAATAAGCAATTGGGGTAAATAGGCATTTATGTACAGGGATGATAACAATGACCTTAGGGGGCATGGGTATAGTTTACTTATCACAATTTCTTATCTCATGCATTGCTTTGATGCATGAAAGGAGAAACACAAAGCCAGAAAACCCCAGCTTTTCCTGCGCTTGTTATTTTTCCACCGCTCTCTTGCACCACTTATCTTTCCCTGGTAGCAATTCTGGGACTCTGAGACAGCTCCCACTGAACTCTTGCATTAATGTTCTGATAAAAATATGATGTGCTGGGCACAAAATGTCATTTTATGTAAAAACCTTGGGAAAGTTACTATTTCTTTAAAAGAAAAAAAAAGCAGAGCTCATTGCTAATGGCTGCCTTTTATTGGCCTTGCTGGGGGCATCACAGTGGGACAATGTGGCTGGGGTCTAGGGTTGCCCAAGAGGTCCTGTTCTCTCAGTAGAGCTGACCCCAGGTAATGGAGGCCATAGGGGTGGCTGAAAAACAGGAAATAGGATGAATAAAACCATATACCTTTTAGCCCCTATACTTCCTGGCCTGTGGTCATCATCCCGATAACTCCTACCTCAAATCTCACTAAGGAAAATCCCATATGCCCTCCCTTCCCAATCTGAATTCTTCCTCCTTTTGCATAGTGATCTTTTGTTTCCTTGCCTTTGCTTATTCGGTTCTGAAAAAGGTACCTTTTCCTTAGCTCTACTCCAATCTTTCTTCTTCCTGATTCCCACACCCAGGGCCAAAGTGATTTTGACTAAATTTATGTAGGAAAAGTATCTCCTTGTCTGTGGTACCTGAAGGTACAGTATTTAAGATTTAAAATCTGGGACAGTGGGAGTGGGAAATGCACTTTGGCCTCAGTCTAGTCGTAAGCCACATGGTTTATAGAAACCTCTCCATCTGAGGAGTTAAGGGAGCTTGCCCAGATGAAGAGCACAGACTCCGGAGGAAGACTGCCTGTGTTGAAGCTGGGGCTCCACACCCCATAGGCTTTGATGACTCTGGGCAAGGTATTAAACCTCTCTGTGTTGTAGTTTTCTTATTTATAAAATAGGGAGTTGTTAGGGGGATTTGCAGAGTTAATATAGGTGAAGCACTTAGGATGGTGCCTGGCCAAACAGTAAGTGCTGTTTATTTTATTCTTTTTTTGTATTAGAGTATAGTTGATTTACAATGTTGTGTTAGTTTCAGGTGTACAGAAAAGTGATTCAGTTATACATATACATATATCCATTCTTTTTCAGGTTCTTTTCCCATATAGGTTATTACAGAATATTGAGTAGAGCTCCCTGTGCTATACAGTAGGTCCTTGTTGATTACGTATTTTATATATAGTGGTGTGTATATGTTAATCCCAAACTCCTAATATATCCCTCCCGCACCTTTCCCCTTTGGTAACCATAAGTTTGTTTTCGAAGTCTGTGAGTCTGTTTCTGTTTTGTTTTGGGTTGTTTGTTTGGTTGGTTGGTTTTGGCTGCACAGTGCGGCCTGCAGGATCTTAGTTCCCCAACCAGGGATTGAACCTGTGCCCACTGCAGTGGAAGCACGGAGTCCTAAACACTGGACCACCAGGGAATTCCCTGTTTCTGTTTTGTAAATAAGTTCATTTTTTTTTAGATTCCACATATAAGTGATATCATATGATATTTGTCTTTCTCTGTCTGACTTCACTTAGTATGATAATGTCTAGATTCATCCATGTTTAAACAGTAAGTGCTGTTTAAATGTTAGGTGTTATATCTGTCATTATTATTATTATTAAAATTATTAAAACAGACCCTTGTGTGTATGTGCCATCAGAAGCCTAAGGGGAGACGTGAGTGGCACCCCACATACGTAATATATAGGTGTTAGAGAAGCCAAACATGCTGAACAGACCCAAAGAATTAAGGAACTATATCTAAGAGAGTGTTTTCAGGAGTTTTATTTTGGTTGTTTTAATCTTTTACTAAAAACAAATCTCAGTTACAAGCCATCGCTTGTGCTTTTGGAATCATGTCTAAGACACAACTGCCTAATCTAAGATTGGGAAGATTGACACCTATGTTTTCCTCTAGTTTTATATTTTAATCTCTTACATTTAGGTCTTTGATCAATTTTGAGTTACTTTTTGCATATAACGTGAAGTAGGAGTCCAACTTCATTCTTTTGCCTGTTAATATCTAGTTGTTCCAGCACCATCTGTTGAAAAGACTATTCTTTCTTATTGAATGATCTTGGCACCCTTGTTGAAAATAAAGGTCTGAGTTTATTTCTGGACTCTCAGTTCTATTCCACTGATCTGTATGTTAATCCTTCGCCAGTACCAGTCTTAATTACTATAGCTTTGGGGTAATTTTTGAAAGCATGAATTCTGAGTCCTATTACTTACTTCTTCCCTTTTTTCTTCAAGATTGTTTTGGCTGTTTGGACCCTTTGAATTTTCATGTGATTTTAGGATCACCTCATCCATTTCTGCAAGACAGCAAGGAGTTTGATAGGGATTGCATTGAATCTGTAGAACAATTTATGGAGTATTGCCATATTAACAATATTAAGTCTTCTGATCTATGGGCACGGGATTGTTTGTATTTATTTAAACATTGTTTTGTAGTTTTCAGTATACGTCTTGCACTTCTTTTGTTAAATTAGTTCCTAAGTAATTTTTATGCTATTATAAACGGAATTGTTTTATTAATTTCCTGTTTGGGGTGTTCATCACTACTGTATATAAATGTATTGGATTTTTGTATGTTGACCTGCAACCTTGCTGATTTTATTAATTATAATAGTATTTTTGTGAATCCTTTGGATTTTATATGTAAAATATCATGCCACCTACAAATACTTCTTCCTTTCCAACATGGATGCTTTTTATATCTTTTTCTCCCTTCATTGCCCTGGCTAGAACCTCCAGCACAATGTGGAATACAAGTGGCAAGAATGGAAATCCTTGTCTTGTTTCTGGTCTTATGATGTGTCTAGGTGTGAATTCCTTTGAGTTTATCTTGGAATTTGTTGAGCTTCACGGATGTATAGATTAATGTTTTTCATCAAATTTGGAGAATTTCAGGCATATTTTCTTCAAATATACTTTCTGTCCCTTTCTCTTTCTCCTCTCCTTCTGGGGCTCATTATGTGTATGTTGGTATGCTCATAGGTCTCTGAAGCTCTGTGCATTTTTCTTCATTCTTTTTTCTTTCTGTTCCTCAGTCTCGCCAATCTCAATTGACTTGTCTTCAATTTTAATGATTCTTTTTTCTGCCAGCTCAAGTATGCTGTTGATCCCCTCCAGTGAATATTTTATTTATTGTACTTTTCAACTCCAGAATTTCTGTTTGGCTCTTTTTAATAATTTCTGTCTCTTTATTGATATTCTCTGTATGGTGAAACATACTTATCATACCTTTAAGTCTCTGTACATGGTTTGATTTAATTAGTTCTTTCAACATACTTATAATAGGTTATATGAAGCCTTTGTCTAGTAAGTCTAATGTCTCAGCTTCCTCAGGGACAGTTTCTATTGACTGATTTTTTTCCTGTATTTGGGCCTTCCTTCCTTCCTCTCTCCCTCCCTCCCTCCCTGTCTCTCTCTCTTTCTTCTTTCCTTCTCTTTCTTTTTCTTTCTCTTTCTTTCTTTCTTTCTTTCTTTCATGTGTCTCATTTTTTTTTGTTTAAAAGTGGACATTTTGAATACTGTGGCAACTCTGGAAATCACATTCACACTGCAAGGGTTTGTTGTTGTTGCTGTTTTTTGTTGTTGCTATTTGTTTAGTGTCTTTCTTGGACTAATTCTGTAAAGTCTGTATTTCCTGTTGTGTGTAGCCACGGAAGTCTTGCCCAGTTATATCACTGTGGCTTAGTTGTCAGCTAATAATTGGTCAGAGGTTTTCTAAAGTGTCTTGAATCAGTAACCCTCCCACTTTTTGCAGAAAGGCTCTGTGTGTATTGTGGTACACTGTCAGTGCTCTGGTAAGCAGTTCACAATTATGCCTTAGCCTTCACTTCCTGTTTTCACAGACTCTCAAGGTTAGCCAGAGGTGAGACATGGGAGCCTTCTAATGTCTTTCCTGGGCATGTGCACAGCCCTTAATGTGTGTGTACTTTTAGGTCCTCAGGAATGTATTGTAGCTTTTCAAAGACCTTTTTGGAAATCTCATTCTCCAGATCTTCCTTTTAAGTTTTTTGGTCAGTCTTTTGTTTTTCCCAACAGGTATCATGGCCTAGGCAGCTGTGATGTTAAACAATTGCCACTGATAATGTTTGGCAAATGCCCTGTAAATAGGGCTTTTCCCACTATCTCACGCCCTGCTGAATCATGTCAAATAACTACAAGCCATGGGAAAGAGGCTTTTTCAGGGAGCTGACAGATCAAATAGTCATAGTGCTCTGAGGATGGGAGTTTTTGAGGAGCTCCAGGCTGTTCTGCCCCCACCAGTGACTGTTAGGCAGCTGGCTTTCATGGCCTTTGACCATGGGTGTGAGGCTGCTGGTTTTCAAGGCTACCACTGAACAGGAGAGAGGGGATTAAAATAGGGCAAGTTAAAAGGCCCCAAAGATCAGTGTTCTTAGCAAGACTCAGTAGTTTTCTTGAATAAATGCTCCTCAGATTGTCTGCAAACGTTTGAATCATTTCCATAGTTCTGAAAAAGTTGATTTTAACACTTTTTGCCAGTGTTCTCATTGCTGTTTTGCAAGAGTGGATCTTCAGAGGTTCTTACTGTGCCATTCTGAAAGCTCCTACTCATAGATTTTTATTCTGTTTAGGGTACAATCAGATCTCCATCTAAAATAACAATCTTGTGTGGATATTTCACAGTGGGTGAAAACTATGGGCAGCCAGTGAGATAATGTTGTTTTTTCCCCAACTAGGTTGTTTCTTTCTGTGCTCATAGGCATCTGAAAACCTGGAGATATGTTTCAGCCAAACTTCTCCAGAGATGGGCCACCAATTCCCCTTTACTGTTCACCGTATTCCCCAGAAAGTTTATTGGACTTGGACCTTTCCTTGAGAAGGAATTTGGGAGAGAATGATATTAAAAAGGGGGAAACAAACACTTACTGAATGAACCAATGAGTAGTGGGATGGAGAGATCAGGGAAGGCTTCCTGCAGGAGGCACGGATTTGATCTGATCCTGCAAGAATGGGTGCGTGTTGGTTAGTTGAAGAAAATGTGTGGTGAGTAGGAAAGCAGTTACATTTAATGCAACCAACTGAGATATCTGTAATTAATTCCCCTCACTGAGCCACTGTAAGAATATATCCCAGGCTTATCCCTGGGAGAAAGCCAGAGACTAGGCAATGATCAAAAAAACGGGGGGGGGCTTCCCTGGTGGCACAGTGGTTGAGAGTCCGCCTGCCGATGCAGGGGACACGGGTTCATGCCCCGGTCCGGGAAGATACCACATGCCACGGAGCGGCTAGGCCCGTGAGCCATGGCCGCTGAGCCTGCGCGTCCGGAGCCTGTGCTCCACAACAGGAGAGGCCACAACAGTGAGGCCCGCATACCGCAAAAAAAAAAAAAAAAATGGAGGAGGCAGTATATCATAATGGTCAAGAATTCAGGTTCTGATGTCAGACTGCTTAAGTTCAAATCCCAGACTTTCTGCTTATATGCTTATTAGCTGTATGATCCTGGGCAATTTAACCTCTCTGACCCTATTTATCTGTGAAATAGGAGTACCTTCCTGCCTCACAGATTTGGTGAGAAGATTAAATGGGATAATGCATCAATAGTGCAAAATGCAATGCCTTGCACAGAGTAAATGCTCACCAAAAGACATCCATATATTTTTTTCTTCCAGTTTTGAGATATAATTGACATACACTGCTGTGTAAGCTGAATACAGTATAATGATTTGATTTTTGTATATCATGAAGTGATTATCACAATAAATTTAGTGAACATCCGTCATCTCATATAGGTACAGAATTAAAGAAATAGAAAAAACAGTTTCCTTTGTGATGAGAAGGCTTAGGATTTACTCTCTTAACAACTTTCATATATAACATACAACAGTGTTAATTGTATTTATCATGTTGTACATTATATCCCTAAGGCAGCCAGATTTTTAATCTGAGTCCAGCCACGAATCCAGATACCAAATGCACAAAGCTGGAAACCATGTCGGTATGGTCAGAATTGAAATTGTCTTTGAATGCTTCCTGCAATTGCTTTGTTTATTTCTGTTCAGTTCACCTTTAGAATTTGGTGGCATATTATTGAAAATGCCAGCATGTTTCCATATGTTAGGGAGAATTGTATGGAGTGTTTTTTGTTTATGTTTGAGAGACAGAACATTAAACAGGGCACTGCAATAGAGGCAGGGATCCCGCAGAGAGAACCCCCAGGGCCTAGGTGAGATTCAGAGGGATGGAATCAAGTCCTTGATCAGCTTAACCTCCTGGGAGTAGATTCTACTACCTGAGCTTTTCTCTCCTTGGGTTTCAGAGGTCCAAGGTTTTTATTTATTCGCTCATCAAACAGGCACTGGGGAGGGTGGAGGCGCAGTGGTATTTTTTTAACTAGAGCAGGGGCTCTGGACCCAGGTCAGGCTTGAATCTGAGCCCTAACATTTCCTAGCTCTGTGACCTTGGGCAATTTGCCTCACCTTTCTGTGCCTCTGCAGGATAATATCTGTCTCATAGTATTACTGTAAGAGTTAAATGAGTTAATACATATGTACATAAAAGATTTAGACAAGTTCCTGGCATATAGTAAATGTTCAACAAATGTTAAATGTAACTAATTTTATAGTGGGTGGGAAGGTGATTATTTTAATTTTCTATTTATATGTTTAACTCTGTTTATATGCTCAATTAAACAGAATTCAACTGTTCACTCTTGTGAACAGTTGTGAACTCCCATGCCTAGTAATTTTGTTAGGTGAATGAATGTTCACTGGTAAACAATCCTAATGTAGTGAGAGGTGCTGTAACAGAGCTTGAGTACAAGGCACTTTGCAGGACATGAGGGATATGATATGTTATGCTCAACTTTGAGCAATTCAGGGAACATTTGGTTGAGAGGGGCTGTTCCCTTCTAGAATTTTCAGTGCAGTCAGATCTATGAGAGCCAACTGCATCCAGGAACTAGGTAAAGTGATGCTAGAGAGCCACCAGGTGGGAGTACTGCATAGGGATTCAAGTAGCAGAGGAAAAGAGGAGCCCTTTCCAGCCAAGAGTTCATGTTTATGTCTGACGCAGTTTTTCTCTCCTCTCCACAGAAATTCAAGCCATGATTTATTCCCCTTTGTTCTGCTGGTTTTGGAGCACTGCTGTTCCTACCCAAGGCTGCTTGGGAGTCATCTGGCACTCAAGCCGCTCTCTCTTTACCAGGCAGAGGAGAGAAACAATGCTGAGTATATTTCCACTTCTTTGCATGTTGGGCTTCTAACTCCCACACCACTGACTTGTTTCTCCTGCCGTGCCATGGATGGAATTAAAAGAGTGAGGTGAGAAGCAAAACTAACATTTTTTGAGACAGCAGGCACTGTATCAGAAACTTTATATAATCACGTTGTTGAACTGCCACAGAACCCTGAGAGATTAATTTTGTCATTTATTTTGTCCATCATCTTGCTTCAGCAATTGTTAACATAGGCGTGGCCAGGCTTGTTTCAGCTTATACCCCCCATCCAACACCACTGGATTATTTTCAGGCAAATCCCAGATAATTTTTCACTGCATAATTTCATTTTTAAATACTTTCTTACATTCCTCTAAAAGGTAAGGACTTTTAAACACACCACAGTATCATTATAACACTTTTAAAAAACCCAAGCAATAATATCCTAACATTATCAAATATATACCAAGTATTCAAATTTACCTAGTTGTCTCATTTTAAAAATTGCATTTGGCTCATTCAAATCTGGATTCAAACAAAGTTCATAGATTTAATTCATTTGATATATGAACTGTGAGCCATTTTACATAGAGGGAAACTGAGGATCAGAGAGGATCATCAGTTCAGTATTCAAAAACAATTCTCTATTGAATCAGACCCGGTACCAGATGTTGGGGATACAAAGATTAGGAAGACCCAAGTCTCTGCTTCAAGGAACTCAGTCTTATGCTCCTGTAACGCTCTGTGAATATATCTATCACAAGACTTAATACATTATGTTATTAGTATGTGGTTGTGTATCTGTCTTCCCAGATAGGTGGCAAATTCCTTAGAAGGCAGGGGCCAGTTCATGGTCAACATTGTAATCTGTAACATTTTATGGAAAAACCCGAATGAACTTTTTGGCCAACCCAATACTTAACATAGTCCCTGGTACATAGTAAGTATTTAACAACTATGGGGAAAGGAATAATTTTGTCTGACTGAACAGTGGGAACCAGTGAAGAGTTTCAGGCAGGGCAGTGGCATGATAAGGTTATCACTGTAGGTGGGTGACACACGTCATCATTTGGATTGGAGGCAGAGAAGCGGCTATTGCTGAGTTCATGCTACAGAGGAGGAGTGCCAGACTAAAGCAATGGCGGTGAGTATGGAGAGGAGAAGACAGACTGGAGAGTTACTGAGGATGTGAATTTGGCAGTATTTGGTAATTTCTTAGATGTAGAGAATGAACGTTTCTGGCTTGGGTGATGGTGGTGCCACCAGTAGATTCAGTGCAAAGAGGAGAAGCGAGTTTGGGGTGGAAGATGAGTTCCACTTTGGACATGCTAAGGTTGTGTCCGTGTGATCTTCAGGAGGATGTGTGAGACCAGAGCCCAGGTCGGCGGTCAGGAGTGAAGATCAGGGGATCACAGCATGTAGGTGGAGCTTGAAAGCCTGATGGTAGATGCCATCACTCGGGAGAGGACATGCAGTGAAACAGGGAGTGGACTAAGGAGGGAACCCTGACACTTACCAAGGGAGTGGAAAATGAGAAGCCCATGAGAAAGATGAAAAAGGAACAGCCGGGGAGACTGGAAAAAAATCAGGACAGTGTGGTGCCACAGAAGCCAAGAGAGGAAAGAGTTCAGGAGAGAGGGACTGGGAGTGGTTGACACTCCTAAGGCAGGTAAGGAAGTGGTGGTAGAGGATAGCTCAGTGCTGCAGCCAGGGTGTGGTCGGTGGTGGAGGAGTGGCAGGTGGTGAACCTAGAAAGGCCAGTTGGTCCCTCATCCAAAAAGGCCTTGGTCACCTAGCTGTGGAGTTAAGACTTCATTCTGTAAATAATGGGGAGTCATCAAGAGGTTTCAAAAAGGAGTGACCTGGTCAGATCGGGGTGCTCTAGAAAAATCAGGCTGAGGCAGTATGGAGGATGCTGTGGAGGAATAGGACTGGAGGCAGGGCTCCTTGGAGTGGAATAACGTGGCACTTGGGCAGTGGAGGTATGGACTGTCTTGCAGGACTTTTAGTAGGTAAAATTGGCAGGCATTGAAAACGGTAGCTAACACTCACTGAGCTTTTTATTTTTTTTTTTTTTTTTTTTTTTTTTTTTTTTTTGCGGTACGCGGGCCTCTCACTGTTGTGGCCTCTCCCACTGCGGAGTGCAGGCTCCGGACACGCAGGCTCAGCGGCCATGGCTCACAGGCCTAGCCGCTCCGCGGCATGTGGGATCTTCCCGGACCGGGGCACGAACCCGTGTCCCCTGCATCGGCAGGCAGACTCTCAACCACTGCGCCACCAGGGAAGCCCATCACTGAGCTTTTATTATGTGCCAGGCGCTACTCTCAGTGCTTATGTGAATTATCTCACGTAATTCTCACAACCAATCTATGGGGTAGATAACATTATTGACCTCATTTTATGCCTGAGGAAACTGAGGTACAGAGAGAGAAAGCAATTTGCGGAGGATCACAGAGCGGGTAATTGACAGAGCCTAGATTTAAGTCCAGGTGGTTGGTTCTAACCCACTCTAACCTGTTTCACTGCATGCCACTCTTAACTTCTAGATTGTTTTGCCTTGATTAGATGTGGGGAGTGAGGGGATTAGGATTAGGTTCAGCTGTGAGCTGTCAGACATCCAAAATAACAGTGGATTAAACAGGATAGAAATTCATTTCTCTTTCATTAAAGAAAGAAATTCATTAAACCCTAGAAGGCCTAATGGCCTGTCATCTCCACAGTGTGACACTTGTCCCCATGGTACAAGACAGAGCTTTAGTCATCACGTTCATGTTCTAAGCAGCAAAATGCTGGGTGGAGGGAGGGAAAGAACAGCTACTGGGGACAACTGGCAGTCTCTGCTATAAGAGAAGTTCCAGAACTCTGCCATGGGTGATTGCAAGGAGGATGGGGTTACCAGGAGTTGAGGTAGAGAATACAGGAAACCTGTTGGACCTTTATTATTTTTGCTTGTTTAGCCAGGGTCTTTCCCTTCCCTTGGAAACAAAACCTTATTTTTTCAGGGGGAGTGCTGCTCCTCTCCTGTCTGCCATGAAGCTCTAGTTGGTGTTTCCAGTCCAAGTACCATATCATCTCCCCAGTCTCAGTTGATTTGATTGGTTGACATATGGGCATGTGATCTAGATCAGAACAATGAGAATCCTTCTCTTCAATTTTTTTAAACCAACTTAAATGGGGGAAAGTATTGTGTCCCACTTTTGTGGCACAGCTTGGAGATGTGTGGCCAGGACCTATTGGTGGCCCTTTTACAACTCCAGGGAGGAAGCTTGTCTGAGAAAATACAGTCAGCATGCAGGATGAGCTGTAAATTCCTATTAGTGTTCAAGTCTCTGGTTTTGTCCTTGAGGCCCATCCACATCCTTGCCCTTTGTATGATTATGTGAGACTTCCAATAAATTCCCTCTTGTGTTCAAGTCAAAGTTGTGTTTCTGTCACTTGCAACCAATAAAGTCCTGATTAAAGCTGTATTCTAAAAGTTAATTCTGGAATCAGTGTAGATGTGCTTAGGGTCTGTGTGTGTGTCGGGGGGTCATAGTAAATAGTAACCAGAAGCAGAAAGATAATTTATGAGACTGTTTTAATAGTCTACATGAGAAACAATGAGAATCTGAACTAAGGGGATGTCGGTGGGTACTGTAGCTCCTGGCCAGTCTTGCCATGTCTCTTCTACACCTTGAATCAGTTGCCCATATCTACATATTGATCATCTCTACCTGGATGGAATGCAACAGGTTGCTGTTCATTTTGAGCATGTTTTCCTCTGTATCCTTGGACATAGGTATAATAGCTGCTTAAAAACTCCTCTCTGTTAATTCCAACATCTACGTCATCTTGGGGGCTAGTCTTCATTGATTACCTTTTTTCTTCAGTATGGGTCACATTTTTCTGTTTCCGATATGCCCAGTCATTTGGATTTGTCAGAGGACATGTTGTAGAGAATCTGGATTCCATTGTATCCCTCTGAAGAGTATTGATTTTTTTTTGTTTTAGCACATAGTCAACTTGACAGAACTCAAACTCCATACTCAATTTCCCCTGCAGTAAGTACTGGCTGAAATTTCTCTTCATTTCTTTTAGTTTTATCTGAGCTATTTGGAGACTGCTCTGTGCGTGCATGGTTCAGAGGTTGGCCAGAGAGTTAGACAGAGTTTATACACAGAATTTAGGGCTCCACCTGTCAAGATCTCTCCATTCCAGTATTTTACCTCCATAGGCTCCAGCTGCTGAAATCCTGAATTCTGTCTCCCGGTAAAGACTCAGTTTTACAACCTATCCGGTCACTGATTGGGACCTGCTCTGTGGCTAAAAGCCTTAAAAATTGGGAATCTCACCTAGTTCTAATCATATCCTTTAAGTGTAGTTTCTTTCCCAGTTTCTGCATGCTTCAGGTTGTTTGTCAGTACTTTCAGGTAGTTGTTTTTTAATATTTTGTCCAGAGTATATTGTTGTTATATCTGAAAGAAAGGTGGCTTGATAGAAGCTACTCGGTCATTTACTGGAAGCCAGAACCTGCCTGGTCACTATTGTATAACCTGTGGCCAATGTAGCAAGACTCTTCTAGTCAGGTAATAAGAAATTATACCCAGATTATATCCAGGTGTTAGCTCTCAATGATGTGACTTGAAAAAGGCAGTTTTATAACCGGATAAGCTAAATGTGATGAAGTTTCAGGATGACAGGTTTGGAGGTATGAGAAGCTTGATAAGCCCCCACCTGGGCTTTCCCATGAGCTAAAATGAGTTCACTCTGGACAGACAGGGTCCTGCTGCCACAAACCTGAGTGCCTTTTTCCATAAGGAGATTCACTTTTTAAATATCCCCTGTCCTGATATCTCTTAGTCACCTCCTCTTTAAAAAAATTATCTGAGTTTATTGTAGTAAATGTAACTTCTATATAATTCATAGATCAGAATGAGAGGCCAAGGCCCCTACCCAGTCCTCTGCCAGATCTAGTATCTGGGATGGAGAAGAGTGGATAAATTGCAAAACTTTTTAGCAGGTTGAATGGTTGGGGATTGGTGACAAAGTATATGAGGTGGAATTAGAGGGTAGAGTTAAGGATGACTTCCAGATTTCTGCCTTGGGCATCTGGTAGGATGGTCAATACAAAATAGAGGATGTAAGAAAGAGAGCAAGTTTAAGGGGGAAGATGAATTCAGCTTTGGCCATGTTTGAGGTACCTGTGGGACATCCAGTCAGAGTACATCTGAGTCTGAGGACTGGAGAGAGATCTGGGATGGAGATGTATAATGGAGAATCTCCAGTGGATAAATGATAGATGAGGCCATAGGTCTAGATGATGTAACCAAATAGCATGTACAGGGTGAGAAGAGAACTGATAACAAAGCCCAGTAGTTATCATAAGAGAGCATAAGAGCATAAGAAATGAGTCACTTTAGGAAACTGAGAAACAGTCAGAAAAACTAAAGACAAACAAGGAAAAGTGGCATACAAAAGTCAGGGGAGGAGAATTTCATGAAGGAGTTAGTGGTCAGTAGGGTCCAGTTCGGCAGAAAAAGCAAGCAAAGCAAGTACTGAAAAGCAGGCATTGGATTTAACAACTAAGAGGTCTTTACCTCAGAAATTGCAGTTTCGGTGGAGTGGCAAGGAGTGTTGCCAGATTGCAGTTTGAGGAGTGCACGGGTGTGGTAGACTTTAACATATGTTTTCTGTTAACCATTACTTCCAGTAATCATACTCCTGTATAGTCCCCTAGTCTTGAATCTGGTAAAGTCTCTAAATAAGTTTAACTGATAGAATGCAGGGAAGTGATGGTGCTTGACTTACGAGAGTAGGTCATAAGAAGCCTTGTAACTTTTGCCTTGGTCTTTTGGAGCTCCGAGCAAGCATTTAAGAAGTCTGATCACCCTACTAGAGAGACCACATGGAGAAATTGTGAGATGACATAGAGAGAGAGAGAGAGAAGCCCGGCTGCACCCAGGGTTCCAGAAATCCCCACCAAGACGCCAAGCATAAAGGAAACCAGAACCATCTTGGCTCCACCAGATCAACCTAGCCGCTAGTTGGATGCCACTGAGTGGCTCCAGTAGATGCCCCGTGGGGCAGTAAAACTGTCCAGTAAGCCTTGCCCAAATTTCTCACCCACCCATTCATTGCAATAATAAAATGATTATTGTTTTCATTCCCAAGTTTGTGGGTGGTTGATTACACAGCAATATATAACTGGAACACTGGGCATTGAAGTAATAGAGATTGTAAATGCATGTTATACTTCCAATAAGCTTGGAAAGGGAAAGATCAGATGGCAGCTGGAAGGTCTCATAAGATTGTGGTAGGATTTTTTTAAAGATAGTAGGGATTTGAGAATGTTCACAGCTAATGGTGATGACTAATGCATGAGATTTCTGAGAAGGGAAGGGATGAGATCCAAAACTCCAATAGAGGAGCTGATGTTAGACATAAGGGTAGTGGGGCACTTTAATCTCGAAAATAGGAGATGTCTTCCCTCCTCTGAATCTTTAAAAATCTCAGGCTTTCCCATGTCCTGGACATAAGAGAGTATATGAAGGTTGGTTAGACAGTAATGGATCTCCCAAGAATTGGTTGACTGTGGTACTTTCTTTCGCTTACTCACTTTACCTAGACCAGGATGTGACTAGAATTCACATCCTTAGTTCTATTTTTCCTGTTAACAAAGAGTTTATTCTGTGTACTGAGAATTTTGGGAGCAGGAATAGGTGTTGGGCTTGAGGATAGTGATGAAGATTTGGAAGAGCTATTGTGAGAAGTGAGAGCAGGAACTGACTGAAGTTTTGTGGGAGGATTTCCAGGTGGTATTAGATTGAAAAACCACAAAAATGAGAGAATACTAATCATTATACCCATGATATTTTCATTATCAGTTCTTAGAACCCATAGCATAAGATAGAAAAGACAATCCTTGTGTGGATTTAGAGCTGATATCTTGGGGGAAAGGTTTGATGAGAATATTGGTCAGAGAGGTTGAAGCGATTGATTATAAGATATAGAGTAAAAATCAAGGAAATGGGAAGCCATGCTGGGAGGAAAATGGATGGATCAAGGAGGTCTTCATAAGGTTGAAGAGTTAGTGCAGTGGGGATAAGAGAGAGAATGAGCTGGAGAGACAGGAGTAAACTAAAGTTCACTGTTTCAAGCATAAAGAATTCTAGGTGATCACAAAGTTCAGGGTATGACCATGAAAGAAGGTCGTTGGAGACAAGATGATCAGGGGAGTGAGAGGCCAGGGTGTTGGATGAGTAAAAACATGGAACTTGAAATTACTTTAGGTAATGGAAAAACTTAGGGGTGGAAAAGAAGAAATTAATTGGGATGCCATAACCCTCAATGAATATAAGGGAGTGAACAGAGTTCAGAAGCTGACACAGCAAGAAGGCTGTGATGTACCTAACAGAGAAAATGCTTGCATTGGATAAGCTTCATTCAGGCATGAGTTAGTGATGTTGACTGTGAGTTCAATTTATTGATTTAACAATACGGTACATCCAGAAAAGGGAAGAGGAAATTTGCTGACCTATATGTGACGCCACTCCAGAAATCACTAAAATACCGTTTGTGTGCAGTGAAGCTATGGCAAAGATGGAAAAGCAGCTAAATTTGTGGGTTCATAAGATGACAACCAAACTTTACAAAGCATAGTAAACAACATTTTTGTGAGGCTGAGAGCCAAAGAAATTTAAGGTCATGTTACCCGGGTCAGGAAAATGTTAGACCCTTCTTGGTATTATAAAGAAACAGTGCAGGGACTTCCCTAGTGACACAGTGATTAGGAACCCACCTGCCAATGCAGGGGACGTGGGCTCGAGACGTGGTCCGGGAAGATCCCACATGCTGCGGAGCAGCTAAGACCCTGTGCCCCAACTACTGAGCCTGTGCTCTAGAGCCCGTGAGCCACAAATACTGAGCCCGTGTGCCACAACTACCGAAGCCCACATGCCTAGAGCCCGTGCTCCACCACAAGAGAAGCCACTGCAATGAGAAGCCCGTGCACTGCAATGAAGAGTAGCCCCTGCTCGCCGCAACTAGAGAAAGCCCACGTGCAGCAACGAAGACCCAACACAGCCAAAAATAAATAAATTTATTTATTTAAAAAAAAACCAGTGCATATAATTCATTATTTTAAGAAATATAAAATAAGGTGTCTTTAAACAGAAACACAAGTGAAACAAGGTTATATGTTGATTGGTTGATGAGAATGTGACCAGGGGCTTGCAGGAACCTCTCACCCTGTCTGTCTGCTAGGAGCAGTGACTCAACATTTGCTACTTCACTGCTCAAGGTAATTTTATTGAACATGACTACCATGTATAATGAGAATTGACATGTATATGTGTATGTGTGTGTGTTGGAGTATTTTAATGCAAATTTCAGACATCCTAACATTTCTTTTGTAAATATTTCAGTATGTATCTCCAGCACAGTGGTTCTCCAAGTGTGGTCTAGGGACCCTGGAGACACCTGACACCTAAGACGCATTCAAAGTTCTGGGAAATCCTCCTTTTTCCCACTACATATCTCCATAAGGTTGGATTTTCTTCATACACATCAACCAAAATAACCACGATCATATCACAATGATGAAGCAAATACGAGAGTCTAGCTGTCTTGTATTAAGGCAGGCATTACAGGGATTTTCAAAAATATAAAATATTTCTAAATTTGTTTTTGTTTTGGAAAATAGTTATTTTAATAAAATATGTTGTTTATGTTAACATGTGGGTTTATTGTTATTTAGTGAATTAATAAATGTTTTTAGATATTTTCAGTTTTGATTTTGAATATAGTAAATATTGGTAGATATATAACTTATATAAGCGAAAGTCTTTAGGGTCTAAAAACATAGTAGTGATCTTTTTTTTCTTTTTATTAGTAGGATCTTTTTTTACCATGTGCATGTAATTTTATTTTAAACTGTATAATAAAAAAGCTGTCAAATTTTAAAAAGAAGCACTAGTGCACTTCCTTTGAGCACATGTTTGCAAAACTTGCCAAAAGGAAAAGGAATTTTTAAGCTACTCCAGCTATGCCTGAAAAGGAACCAGCACAGAATGATTCTAGTAATTAAAGTCACCAAGGCTACTTTTTGAAACTCTGGAAATCCCACAGTAGCTTTTAAAAAAAACCTTTTTGTTTTTATTTATTTTTAAAAAACCATTTTAATGCTACATTTTATATACTTTTATTTATTATTATTATTTCTTGGCCGTGAGGCATGTGGGATCTTAGTTCCCTGACCAGGGATTGAACCCACAGCGCCTGCATTGGAAGCCTGGAGTCTTAACCACTGGACCACCAGTGAAGTCCCCCTTTTTGTTTTCAAATAATTATGGCCTCATAGGAAGTTGCAGAAGCAGTGCTGAGAGGCTCAAGTGCCTGTCACCAAGCTTCCCCCAATGACAGTATCTTATGTAATTACCATAAAATATCAAGTCCAGGAAATTGATATTGGTACAGTATTGTTAACTGGACTACAGACCATATTCAGTTGTCATCACTTTTTACACGCATTCATTTTCATGAGTGCATGTAGCTCTATACAGTTTTACCCCATGTATAGATTTGTGTAACAACCACCACAGTCAAGATATAAAACTGTTCAGTTATCTCAAAAGTGCTCCCTTTGCTACCCCTTTATATTCTCAGCCCCCTGCTCCGTCCTTATACCCTGGCAATGATTAATCTCAATCTCTATAGTTTTGGCATTTTGAGAATGTTATGTAAATGGAACCCTATAATACGTAACCTTTGGGGATTGACTTTTTTCACCAAGTGAAATGCCCTTGAGGTCCATCCTAGTTGCTGTGTATATTAATAGTTGGTTACTTTTTATTGTTGAGTAGTATTCCACTGGATGGATGTACCAGGTTTGTTTATACAATCACTAATTGAAGGACAATTGGGTTGTTTCCTGCTTTTGCTATTATAAATAAAGCTGCTACGAATATTCATGTACAGGTTTTTGTGTGAACATGTTTTCATTTCTCTGGGATAAATGCCCAAGAGTGTGCTTGCGGGGTCATATGGTAAATGCATGTTTAGTTTTATAAGAAACCGTCAGAATGATTTCCAGAGCCTTACTATTTTATATTCCCAGCCACATTGTATGACAGATCCTATTTTCCACATGTTTGCCAACATTTGGTATTACTATTTTATATTTTACCCATTCTAATGAGTATATAATGGTAGCTTATTGTGGTTTTAATTTGCATTCCCCTAATGGTTAATGATGTTGAACATCTTTTCATGTGCTACTTTGCCATCTGTATGTCTTCTTTGGTGAGATTCTATTCATGTCTTTTGCTCATTTTCTAATTGGATTGTTTGTTTTTTACTGTAGAGTTCTCAGAATTCCTTACATATTCTAGATACCAATTATTTGTTGGATATGTGGTTTGCAAATATTTTTTCCAAGTCTATTGCTTGTCTTTTCATCCTCGTAACACGCTCTATTTCAGCACAATAATTTTTAGTTTGGGTGAAGTCCAGTTAATAGTGTTTTTTTCCATTATGGATGTCATGTTTTTTGGTGTCTAGTTTAAGATCTTTTCAGCAAGATCGAGGTCCCAAAGATTTTCTCTTATGTTTTTCTGCTAAAAGTTTCATAGTTTTGCATTTTATACTTAAGTCCATGATTCATTTTCAGTTAAATTTTGTATCTGGTGTGACGTTTTGGTTGAAGTTTTTTTTTTTTGCCTGTGGATGTTCAATTGTTCAAGCACCATTTTTTGAAAAAGCTATTCTTCTATTGAATTGTTTTACACCTTTGTCAAAAATCAGTTGGGCGTATTTGTGTTGGTCTATTTCTGGGTTCTCTATTTGTTTCCTCTGATCTGTATCTCTCATTCCTCTAATATCACACTGCCTCAATTTACTGTAGCTATATAATAAATCTTATCATTGGATAGAGTGATTCTCCCCAGTTTATTCTTATTTTTCAAAAATTTTTTAGCCATCATAGTTACTTTGCTTTTCCTCACAGATTTTAGAATAAGCTTGTCTATATCTATGAAAAATCTTTCTGGGATTGTGATACTAATTATTTTAAATCTAGAGATCACTTTGGGGAGAATTGACATCTTTACTATATTGAGTCTTCTAGTCAATGAGCACTGCATGTCTCTCCATTCATTTAGCTCTTTGCTTGCTTGCTTGCTTTCATCAGTTTGGCAGGAAGAGATATACCTATGAAATGAAAGGACTGGTAGTTTCTCAGTGGCTTTATCTTGCTCTGTAAACTCTGTAGCCTTAGTTGCCTCCTTTGTGGTGACAGCTCCCTCTTCCTCCTTTGTGGTGACAGCTCCCTCATAAGGTCATTGTGAAGATTTAAAGAGACACTACAGGTCTGAGTCCTGATTCTGATATGTTTATTTTCCTACTCATTGTTCCTCTCTTTAGCTTTTGGGCCTCTCAAGTCCTCTATCTGTGAACCCACATGCAATAATAGTGGGACTGACTTACAAGGGCTTGTTGTGAGAAAGTGACGTGAGAATTGAAGTAAAGCACCGAAGAGACTGCCGGACACAGAGTAGGGGCACCATGAGCAGTGGCTCTATTAATATCATTATATGAATGTAGGGAGGTAAAACTATAATTTTTCCCTTTCACTGAGAGAAACTGTTGATAGAAATCAAGGACCGAGGCTAAATATCTGCCAGCACAAGGCAGGTAGCAGGATCTCACTGAAGGTTTGGGAGAGTGGAGGAAGTTCATCCCAACACAGCAGACAACACGAAAGAGAATCTCAGAGCCAAGTGCCTGCTATGACCTGAATTTTATATAAAAGAACAAGAACATATATGTTTGTGTTTGTGTAAAAGCAGATCTGGAAGAACATACACCAGACTAGACAGCAGGGAGTTGGGGTAGCTTTCACTTTTACTTTGTTTCTTTCTGTGTTTGAAAGCTGTTTCATTTTAATTGAGCATATGCTACACTAAACAATGTTAAAACAAATATTTTTTAAAGGCCAACCAATAAACAAATTAACCAGTCAGCAAATTACACAAAAGAATCTCAAGGCAGTTTCACTCAAACTTCTCTTCCATTCAGCCTCCTTCCTGGACCTTGGTCTCCCTCACCTCCCTGGCTTAGCAGCTCCCATTCTCCAGGGGTCCTTCTGTAGAGAAGTATAGCTGCTATCTTCCTCTAGACCCAGGCCATTTCATCTGGTTCCAGAGAGCCTCACTCACCTCGCCAGCTAAACAAGCATCCCTGCAGGTGTATTCCTAAGCAAAGACAGTTCCTGTTCTGAGGGGAATTATTTGGTTCTTACAGGATTTTTATTCTCTCCCCCCTTCACATGAGTAAAGTAGCCTAAGGCTACTGAGTTTAATAAAATTCCCGTGAAGAGGCTGAGAGGGAGGGCTTAGGTAATCCGTCTACAAGCCTATTCAGAAAGTTTGGAGAGAAGCGTTTGGTGCAGTTATGATGGTAGTCTGTGGCACAGTGCTTAAAATGTACCAGGCACTCTAAAACTTTGCAAATGCTCATGCATTTAATTCTCACCACAACCCTTTGAGGGACTTCCTGTTATTACTCCAGTTTACCAAGGAGGAAGCTGAAGCACAGAGAAGTTAACTACCATGCACAAGTTCACACAGCTTGTAAGGGAAGGAGCCAGGGTTTCAAGAATGCCCAAATCAACTCCCTCCTCTCTTGATCCAACTGCCCAACTCCTCCATAGGCAACCTGACTGGCCACTTTTACACAAAGTACAGTATTCAGATTGGAATCACTATATCACTTCTCAAAGAGCTTAGCAAGTGCCCAAACAGCTCATCCAGTGCCCAACTCCCAAAAGCTGGATTGAGGAACATGGTTTAGTTGGTACAGTGTAGCAACATATCCTGCTTGAAATGAAATTTGTAATTATCTTCTTTTTCATCCATATGTCATTGAGGGTAGTTGTGTTATCACAAAAGGAGGATTTAGGGTAGCCAAACAAAGAAGGGGGTGATGTAGTCTCATTCCAGAAAACGCAAGTGAAATCACCCTTTTATTTTGGTTGAGTACCTCAAGATGTGGTATTCAGCAAGGGTGACGGTAAAGTGGTTGGGGCTGTGGATCTAGAAGTTTACAGAAGCCTTTGACTATCTTGAGGCTAAAATCTGCCATTGGTCTTCAGCCAAAGAAGTGCCTCCATCTGCTGGAAATGGATAATAAAACATGTAGAAATGAATGATAATGAAAGATCTGATTTTCAGCCAAGCTTGTAGAATGCACCTCAGACAGTACTCAAAAGCAAATTTAAAGCCAAAGTGTATATTTAAAATGAAGACTGCAAAAAAGACTGAAAATATGTGCAGCAAATGTCCAGTATAAGAATTTAGTTAAGGTAGAAGGGAACATCCGATAAAGATAAGAGTAGAAATCAATGAAGTAGAAAACAACCAATAGAAAAGTCAGCTAAACCAAAAGTGAATATGTCCAAAAGACTAGTAAACAAACCTCTGGGAAAAATGTACTGAGAATTAAGAAAAATTTCAAAAAATGGATGTATTCCAAATGCCACTAGATTGTACACTTAAAATGGTAAATTTTATGTTACACGAATTTTATCCCAATAAAAAATATTTGGAATGGAAAAACGGAGATATAACTATGGATAGAGTACAGAAGAATTATACCATTTGATATGCTGTTTAGTAATTGCTTTAAAATACCCCATTAAAAATATAAAGGATTATAGATGAAACAAGATGCAAAATGTTGATAATTCTTCAAGCTTGGTGATGGGAACATGGGCGTTCATTATACCATTTTCTACACTTTGTGCGTGTTTCAAAAGTTCCATTAAAAAAGTTAAAATACAACTCCCCAAACCGTTTGAAAATTTAAGTAATTTGGTGATTTCTTAGAGCTAATTGACCTTTAAATATTACATATTAAAGTCTATAGGGACTTCCCTGGTGGTCCAGTGGCTAAGACGCTATGCTCCCAATGCAGGGGCCTGGGTTCAATCCCTGGTCAGGGAACTAGATCCCACATGCTGCAGCTAAGAGTTTTCATGCCGCAACTAAAGATCCCGCATGCCACAACTAAAAGATCCCATGTGCCGCAACTAAGACCTGGCATGGCCAGAATATAAATATTTTTTAAAAAGTCTGTAGTAGCTCAGGGTTAAAGAGTATTACAGGCACATTAAGAAATGAGGAAGGGCCCTGAATATGAGCCAGTGCTACCAAAGTAGGTCATGCCATGGGCCACCTTTCCCTCTGGTTCCTGTGGAACATAGTCCTTCATTCAACTGTACCTCTAGGAATGTATCCTCAGGAAGTAGTGGTTACATGTGCAAATCTGTATGTGAATGAGGATGCTCTTCTCAGCAGGTTTATAATAGGGAAACATTGGAAATAACGATATATAAGGAGTCTGGTTCAATAAATCATGGTTATTAGCAAGTAATTGAATATAATACAGATATGAGAAATAATCTACTTAAAGCACCTTGGACCTCATTTTCCTTGTTTGTAAATGGAGAAAACCAAAGGAGGATAGAAAAAAAGAGGTTGTACTCCTCAACTAATTTTACTAGGCCAGCAAATACTTGATACCACAGTCTGATAAGGATATTACAAGAAAGGAAAATTACAGGCTAATATCTCTTGTGGACATAGATATAAAAATCCTAAAACATGTTAGCAAATTGAATCCAGTAATATTTAACAATTATAATAAATCAGGACCAAATTGGACTTACCAGGGATTCCTGTTATTTTCTTACTAGAAAACCAAACAATGTAACTTAACATATTAATAGGTAAAAGGGAAAAATGTGATCATCTTAATAGATACAGAAAAACATTCAATAAAATTCAACACCCATTGAAGATTTTAAAAACTTTTAGTAAATTAGGGATGGAAGGAAACATCTTTAATCTGATAAATGGTATATCAAAACCCTGTAGCCAATGTCATACTTAATGTTGAATTGTTCAAAGTGTGTTGAGCTCAGGAATAAGACAAGGATGTCCCCCATCACCATGTCTTGCATTCTAGGTCCTAGCCAGTGCAGGAAGGCAAGAAAAAGAAATTAAATGGATGTGGATTGGAAAAGAAGAAATAAAGCAGTTATTATTTGCAGATGATATGCTTGTGTATGCAGAAAATCCTAAAGAAGCTACAGATTAAAATTCACAATTATTAAGAGAGATTAGCAAAATCAGCATACAAAATCAATATCAAAATATCAATTATATTTCTATATACCATCAACAAGCAATTAGAATCTTGAGAAAGAAAAATGGAGCTGGAGGATTCAGGCTCCCTGACTTCAGACTATACTACAAAGCTACAGTAATCAAGACAGTATGGTACTGGCCCAAAAACAGAAATGTAGATCAGTGGAACACGATAGAAAGCCCAGAGATAAACCCATGCACCTATGGTCACCTAATCTATGACAAGGAGGCAAAAATATACAATGGAGAAAAGACAGCCTCTTCAGTAAGTGGTGCTGGGAAAACTGGACAGCTACATGTAAAAGAATGAAATTAGAACACTCCCTAACACCATACACAAAAATAAACTCAAAATGGATTAAAGACCTAAGTGTAAGACCAGACACTGTAAAACTCTTAGAGGAAAACAGAGGCAGAACACTCTTTGACATAAACCACAGCAAAGTCTTTTTTGACCCACCTCCTAGAGTAATGAAAATTAAAATGAAAATAAACAAATGGGACCTAATGAAACTTAAAAGCTTTTGCACAGCAAAGGAAACCATAAACAAGATGAAAAGACAACCCTCAGAATAGGAGAAAATATTTGCAAATGAAGCAACTGACAAAGGATTAATCTCCAAAATATACAAGCAGCTCATATAGCTCAATATCAAAAAAACAAACAACCCTATCCAAAAATGGGCAGAAGATCTAAATAGACATTTCTGCAAAGAAGACATACAGATCGCCAACAAACACATGAAAAAATGCTCACCATCACTAATCATTAGAGAAATGCAAATCAAAACCACAATGTGGTATCACCTCACACCAGTCAGAATGGCCATCATAAAAAAATCTACAAACAATAAATGCTGGAGAGGGTGTGGAGGAAAGGGAACCCTCTTGCACTGTTGGTGGGAATGTAAATTGATACAGCCACCATGGAGAACAGTATGCAGGTTCCTTAGAAAACTAAAACTAGAACAATCATATGACCCAGCAGTCCCACTACTGGGCATGTACCCTGAGAAAACCATAATTCAAAAAGAGACATGTACCACAATGTTCACTGCAGCACTGTTTACAATAGCCAGGACATGGAAGCAACCTAAATGTCCATCGACAGATGAATGGATAAAGATGTGGCACATATATACAATGGAATATTATTCAGCCATAAAAAGGAATGAAGCTGAGTTATTTGTGGTGAGGTGGAGGGACCGAGAGTCTGTCATACAGAGTGAAGTAAGTCAGAAAGAGAAAAACAAACACCGTATGCTAACGCATATACATGGAATCTAAAAAAATGGTACTGATGAACCTAGTGGCAGGGCAGGAATAAAGACGCAGACCTAGAGAACAGACTTGAGGACACAGTGGGGGAGGGGAAGCTGGGATGGAGTGAGAGAGTGACATTGACATATATACACTACCAAATGTAAAATAGATAGCTAGTGGGAAGCTGCTGCATAGCACAGGGAGATCAGTTTGATGCTTTGTGATGACCTAGAAGGGTGGGATAGGGAGGATGGGAGGGAGTCTCAAGAGGGAGAGGATATGGGGATATTTGTATACTTATAGCTGATTCACTTTGTTGTACAACAGAAACTAACACAACGTTGTAAAGCAATTATACTCCAATAAAGATTTTAAAAATTTTAAAAATAAAAAAAAATTTTTAATAAAATGTAAAAAAAAACCCAAATGGGGCTTCCCTGGTGGTGCAGTGGTTGGGAGTCCACCTGCCGATGCAAGGGACACCGGTTCGTGCCCCGGTCCGGGAGGATCCCACATGCCGCGGAGCGGCTGGGCCTGTGAGCCATGGGCACTGAGCCTGCGCTCCGCAACAGGAGAGACCATGGCAGTGAGAGGCCCGCATACCGGGAAAAAAAAAAATGGGCAGAAGAACTAAATAGACATTTCTCCAAAGAAGACATACAGATTGCCAACAAACACATGAAAAGATGCTCAACATCACTAATCATTAGGGAAATGCAAATCAAAACTACAATGAGGTATCACCTCACACCGGTCAGAATGGCCATCATCAAAAAATCTACAAACAATAAATACTGGAGAGGGTGTGGAGAAAAGGGAACCCTCACATACACTGTTGGTGGGAATGTAAATGGATACAGCCACTATGGAAAACAGTAGGGGGTTCCTTAAAAAACTAAAAATAGAACTACTATATGACCCAGCAATCCCACTACTGGGCATATACCCAGAGGAAACCATAATTCAATAAAACACATGCACCCCAATATTCATAGCAGCACTATTTACAACAGTCAGGACATGGAAGTAACCTAAATGTCCATCGATGGAAGAATGGATAAAGAAGAGGTGGTACATATATACAATGGAGTATTATGCAGCCATAAAAAGGAATGAAATTGGGTCATTTGTAGAGATGTGGACAGACGTAGAGAGTGTCATACAGAGTGAAGTAAGTCAGAAAGAGAAAAGCAAATATTGTATAATAACACATATGTGTGGAATCTAGAAAAATGGTATAGATGATCTTAGTTGCAAAGCAGAAATAGAGACACAGACAGAGA
Organism: Physeter macrocephalus; assembly: GCF_002837175.3. Lineage (NCBI taxonomy): Eukaryota > Metazoa > Chordata > Mammalia > Artiodactyla > Physeteridae > Physeter > Physeter macrocephalus. The sequence continues at coordinate 79,753,725 of NC_041234.1, read as the reverse complement.
GAACAAATGAGTGGATACCAAGGGGGAAAGGGGTGGGGTGGGAGGAATTAGGAGACTGGGATTGACACACATACATTATTGATACTATGTATAAAATGGACATCTGATGGGTACCTGCTGTATAGCACAGGGAATGCATCTAGTGCACTGTGGTAATCTAAATATGTGGCAATTAATAGTAATTAAATTAATATTAATAGTAAATTAGAAATAGAAAGTAATAGGAGTAGCTATCCTCTGAGGTTGCTATGAGGATTAAAGAGCTATACTGCATTTAAAGGGCTTAGAACAAGGGTTCCTGACATGTAATAAGCTTTCAATAAATCACAGTTGTGGTGATTTTAATTTTTATCACTATTATTATGGAACGATCAGGAAGAGAAAGAAGATTCAGCAAAGGAGACTGAGAAAGAGGCACCGAAAAGATCTTAGGGGGGGAACTGAGACAGGTGTCATGGAAACCAAGGGAAGATAGTATCTAGAAGGAGGGAGATAATGCAACAAAAGGTCATTCAAAGGCTTGTTTCTCCTGACAAAAGACTCATTTCATCTCTTAGCATCTAATGAGACTGAAGGGAAAAAGGAAGGGAGAAAACCCATAATCTTAAATGAAGGCTATCAGACACAAAATTATTTGAAAGCTTTTTTTTGGCTATAACCCTCAGACTGATCTGAATGCCCAGGTCTCCCATCTCTTCCAAATAGGGAAAATACATACTTCCCAAATAAGGAAAAGACAGTGTCACACAAAGTGAAATAAAGTATCGGGTATGCATCATTTTGGTGAAATAAAAATTTAGACAACTTCAAGTTCATATGACATAGAGAAGGACTGGGGGCGGGAAGTAAAAGGAATGAATTAGAGGATTTCAAAGCAGTGGTCTATACTGAACCCCCGAGCTAACTCCAGTGAAAAGGAAGGCCCTGGTAGGTGTAGCATTTATTTATTTTTCTTTTTACTCTACCTGGTCCCAGAAAGAAATTATGACAGCATAAACTTTATTTGGGTAAATAATTCAACAAGTGTTTATAGGGTAAAATTGAGAAAAGGTGAGCAGAAAGAGTAATATTTTAATCTAGGATAAATGAGTGGGCAGATTCCCTCCAAGGGTAGATTTAGAGAAGGATGCAAAGGAGGCTACAAACCTACAAGAGTCAGAGAATGTTGAGCGTCCCTGTGGCTTTGGGGGCCTGACTGGAGCTACCTCCTGCCCAGGCGTGCGGGAGGGGTCCCCTTTGGCTCCAGAGAGATGGAGGTGGCTGCCAGGGGCCCAGAAGTGCCCCAGAGGGATGCAAGGAGTGGGCCTCTTGAGCCTTTGCTCCTGACCAGTTCTCAGCTAAAGGGTCCAAGGCAGAGGAGCTCTCCCAGCCTCCTTCTGGCCATGAGGGTTAAGGAGCTGAGGCTTAAGGCACACCTGGACTGCTGGGGGTGGGGGAGGGGTGGAGGCAGAGCACAGTAGACTGGCTCCACCCCCCTCCACCTAGAGAGATTGTGGCTGAGGTGGATTGTAAGGTCGGTTGTGGAGTCATGGATGGAGCAGGAACAAGAACCAGGGAGGAGCTTAAGGGGGGTGATTCTGGAAGGAGAAGCACTTCAAGGCAGGTTCTGAGTGCGGCAGCCCAGGGAAGGCTGCAGTGGGCTTCTTGCAGTGCCTGGCCTCTAGCCCTCCCTCAGTGCCTCAGCCTGAGGGACCCCTTTGTTTCGATTGAACAGGCTAGCGTAATTAGAGCCGCAACACCCCTCTCCTCTTGGGACCACACAGCCCAGGGTTCTGTGTGAAACCCCTGGGTCTGCAGTTCCTACCAGGCTTCCTGTCGATCTAGATGTGAGTCCCCTGCCTGACCATCATGCCCTGTTCCCCTCTCCCCGCCTCCCCTACCCACACAGTTTCCTGTTCCTCTCCTCCACACACCATCCCCCGAACAGCACACCCTGTCCTCTCACCCCATGTTCTTTCCTGACAAACTCCCTCAGGTCTGCATTCATTTCACTCCACACCCTGACTTAAATGAAATCATCCCCCTACCAACCTTGTCCTGTTCACAAGGATAGGAACTAATGATATATCTACAAAGAACATGGGACCCTCAAGGACTGAGGTCATGTAAGTCATTTTAAAAAATCATCTCCAATCTGAAGCCATGAGATGGGGCAGGATCAGGTGTCCAGGAAGGTCTCTCCCCTATTAATGCCCTCAGTTCTGAAAGGCTATGTGGGCTTTCTGGCTTTCTAATTCCCGTGTTTTCACATGCCCTGGCATCCAGATTGCTTTTCATCTTTCCCTGGTGATTCCCATTTCTTGGGTCAGGGGGAGGTTAGCTGGGAGTCCTTGGGCTTCTGGTGTACCCTAGCATGTAGCTAGGGTAAGGCTTGGGCCGTGCCAAGCCTCCTGGTACTGAACTCTCATAAGTAGCTGCTTTCTCTGTAATTGGGGAGGAGCCAGAGGGTAGTGTCAACCCAAAGGACAGTCTTGTTGTTGCCACCAGGTGGTGTCCAGAAGCAGTAGTAGCAGCAATCTAGGGAATCTGCACAGGGAAGGGAGAGCCACCCCTTGCCAAAGTGAACAGGAATGGAGCCCCTGAAATACCCATTTCTCATTTTTGCTCCCACCCTGTCCTATCATCAGATTTCTCAAGATGCATTAGCTAAGAAAGCATTGGGGCGTTATTAACTAGTGGGTGCAAATTTGACTCTGTGATATAGGAGAAAGGTCAGTTGTGATAAGGGACTCTTTGGAAGATAGTCAGCTCCTCTCAGCTTCTCTTTTCCTCATCTTAAATGAGGTTGATAAACCACCACTTCACAGTATGAGCTTCCCCCATTTATAGTTTCTATATCTAGTTTTCTTATTATTTTCCTTCTATATTCCTAAAAGTAATATCACACACAGAGACAGTAAACTTGATGATTATATATATTAATTGACATAAAAATCCACAACATACATTGCTTGGTGCAAAAATACACAGAATAGAAGAGCGCTTACATCTGATCACTTTTATCTATTATCTATCTTGGTACGCAGGAATAGGGAAATATCTAGAAGGACATTTATCCAAGGACTGACAATGGTTATACAAGGATGGAGAGTTTCAGGTAATTTTTACTTTACTTTTGTATTTTCCTTCATTTTTTGAAGGTTTAACAATGACTTATACTCCTTTCGCAAAAAGAATAAAGTCATCAAGGAAATAGACACACACACAGAATAGATCCTTAGGCAGATGGAGGGGGGAGCAGGGATAGAGGTCAGGCTGTCCTCTGCATTTTGCTGGTATTCACAACCTCTCCTTCCCCAATGAAAGTCACTTTGTGGATTAATTCATGCACATAGAAGCCTCCCCCACCCCCTCCCCTGTTTTCCCCATCACCAGTCTCTGAATACAGTTAAGGGTTCACTTAGGGCTGGGTCTAGCTCCTTACTGTGGCTTAGAGAGGTCACTGTGTTCACCAGGGACCTCTTTCGACTTCTTCTCCTCTGTATGTGTCAGCTCTTGCAGGGTGATGATCACATTCTCAAACACCTGGGCCTTGTTGCTCTCATTGTCACAGGTTTCCTTTGAGTGGCCCTCCTCACCACAGTATGAACAGCGGACTGTATATTTTCTCTTCCTGCCTCTACGTATATCCCCAGGACCATCATTCTTATATGCAGAACCACCACTGGTAGAAGGAGACTGAGCCTGGGAACTGTTTAGGGAATTGATCACCAGTATTTGAGCCTGAAGTCTGGCCCTGACTCTGAATGGGGGGACACCTGTGGATGTAAGTGGAGGGTTCTGAGACTCCACCAGGATCACATCCTCATCTGAGTCATTGAGGGTATCATCTACCTCTATCACGTCGCAATCAGCAGTGCTGATGGCTATTGGCTGGGGGCCCTGAAATGCCACAGGGCTTGCTGCCCTCTCCATGATTAGCTCAGATCTTTTGGGCCGCTTCCGTTTCATAAAAGTGTCATCCCAATCCTCTTCCTCCCTTATCATCTTGATTAACTCCAGGAAATTGGGAAGCCGCCCCGGATCATCTGCATACATCCTGAGAAGATGCTTCAGCCTGAAGCGTAGGTCCCCATTCAGCTCTGCCCCTAAAAGGAGCTGGTGCAGGCGAGTGTGGTTTGTATCTTTCTCAGCTATGATCCCTGCCTGAATAGCATTCTGGAGCTGCATCTCTAAACGGATCACATAAAGGGAGGTTTTCTCCCCTTGTGCCTGCAAAGTGTTAAAAAATTTACCATGGGCAGTGACACTGCTTTCAGAATCCCCGAACACCAATTTCATGGCGCGCAAGAAATCTGCCACACTTAGGTTGGGGTTGGCCGCCTGCAGCAAACGCATGACCTCCCGCGCGGGGCCCCTAAGGGTTTTCATCAAGCGCTTGAGCTTTTCCTCCTCAGACATATTCCAATCTGGCAGGGCCCCATTGACTTGGATCAGCCAGTTTTCAAAGGTTTCTTCCCCTTGGGCTGGCACCACCCTTCCCGAGAACAACTTCATGTTTCTTTCTGCCATATTGGCCCTTAAAGGACCAAGACTCCTCCCTAGGGACCTCAACATGGAATGGACCCAAGGTGGCAAGGATGTGTTCTGCCGCCGGCTATTACCCACACGTGCAATGATGCTAGACATGACGGATGATGATCGTCTATCTGAATATAACAAAATGCTCAGACTTTTTAGAAAAGCCTAATCCGCAGGAGAAATCCCCAAAGCAAAGTTTCTGGACTCTGCCTTCCTTGTATCTCAGTAGGGACTGTAAAGAAAAGGCGGAGGGGAAGGTCAGTAAGGTAGTAGACTGCAGGAAAGCATTCTGCGGCCGCTTTCTTTACCTTCCTGAACACCCTGAGGTACATTTTCCATTTGTCCACTGCCTTGAAAATATCCTGCAGGAAACTGGCAATTACAACCCTCAGGAGCTAATGGGTGTCCCCGTGCTAGCAGGGTGCTTTTCAGAGCTACAACCATCCCCTCCTGCCAGTCCTCCAGGTGGGAGAGCAACTGTTGCTTAGAATTCTAGGTGAAATAGTCAGTATGTGGAGCCGATATTGGGCTCTGAAAATAGAGTACAATGGTCTAAGTCTCCCAGATTTGTGGTAGCAAGTAAGATCTCCATTAAACTCATGGTCTCATGTCTCAACTACACCCTCTTCTCAAAGTTTGCCCTGTTACTTCTCAAGATTCTTATATGAGCTCAGAAACAAGTGTGCGCCTTTATTTCACGTTCAGTCTCTGCAACAGGTGCCTCCGTGAGAAAGCTCGATTCCAAGGTAGGTCTACCTCTGTCCATATGAGGTTGCAGATCCCAGTCCTCAGGACCATCGCGGAGGGCAGGGCAGGGAAGGGAAGGGTCAGAAGCAGTCTCATCCCTCATCCTGCTCCCTCGACCCCTCCTCCGCTGTAGCCAGACGGAAAATTCCCTCTCCCACCTTGTGAATACAAGCCAAAGCGATTTCTCCACACCCCACCCCGGGAAATCGTTGGCCTACCAGCTCCGCAATCAGCCGCACAGAATTCAAGTTCGGATTCGGCTTTGATGGCCTGCCACGGAGAAAGAGAATGGGAGTTGGACACGCACACCCACATATCCCTCACCAGGAAGGGACCAGGAGATGCAAAGGGGGTTCAAGGCAGATAGCTTGCGATTCCCCCCACCCTTCCCGCCCCATTACCACCTCCTGAAAATGCCCTCCCGCCAATCCTGGCAAATCCTACCTATTCGGCAGCATCCAGTGGAAAACACCTCCTTCCTCAGCGCAGCGGGGTCGCGGGAGTGCTCCTTCCCCTGCCTCGCAGTCCCCGATTCCCCAAACGCGGAGCCGTCCAGTCCTGATGGGGCTTTTCCTTCCTCTCTCTGGGCCTGGCAATCGCGCCCCCTTTCTTTACCAGCAGCCCATGCTTCGGCGTGGACAGCTGTGGATGCCGCCTTCCGGTCACCGTGGCCCTGCAGGGGAAAAAGATGACGCCTCCTCAGCCGCTAAGCGACCCGGAGCCGCCAGACGGAGCCGCTTCGCCCAGCTAAGGGTAGCCGAGTCGAGGCAGCGCGGTTCCCAAGGCAGCAGCGGCCGCCCCCGCCCACCCGCTGGGCCCTCCCAGCAGCCGCCGCTTCTTTTAGCCTCTGCCCATTGAGACAAAAGAGCAAGATGAGTCGGGCGGCGCGGCCAATCAACGGGGCGAGGGGGCGGCCTCCCCGCGCAGCCTCCTGCCCGAGGCCATTGCTAGCAAAAAGGGGGAGACGGCCGGCTGGGGCTGCGGCACACAGGCGCGGGAGCCGGTGCGGTGTCAAGTCCAGCTCGGACTCTCGGACTGGGCCGATTTGCATTTTACCCGTGAGTTTGCTGCTTCCCCCTCGCTTCCTTTCTCCTTCCCTTACACCTCTGTGGTCCTCCGCGCTTTGAGACCGGATGCCTTCAACACGAGGTGGGACAGAAATCAAGTGAACAATAAGAGTTCCTCACCTTTGTATAGGGGGAAGGGAGGAAAATCATTTACTGAGCGCTTTCTGCGTGCAAACGCGCTTGCACGGACATCTCATTTGTTCGTCTCAGCAGCCTTGTGAAGGAGTAGCAGTATGCCCATTTAACAGAGACGGGACTTAAGCATCCAGTCACTATGGTTAGGAAGTGCAGAGCTACGAGCTCACACCCAAGTCGACTTGACTGATTTCAAAGGCTGCCCCTTGTAAACACTCCTCTCTACTCTCAGATTGAGGGTTAGTTGAGAAAAGCCAAAGCCAAAGTGGAGATGGGAAGGCCCACTTGGAACTACTATATAGAACGGGTGAGCAAGGACTATCATCTCCATTTTGCAGATGAAGAAACAGTCATAGAAAGGTTAGGCGTCTTGCCCGACATCATACAGCAAATAAGTATCAGCATCCGGTTTTACACCCAAGTCTGTTCTCCAGATGCCAACGATTTGCCCCGCTGAGCTGCCTTGGGGGCATTTTTTAAGCGGGTGGTCTTAAACCAGCTCAACAGCAGTCTTGGTGTGCCGGTAGTGCTGAGAGAGGGCTTGGGGAGGCAGTGGGGAAGAGGGCAGTGGGGAAGAGGTAGGGAACTTTTATGGTACCTATTGTACAGAAGAGGAAACTGAGGCACTTTTCTTTCTCATTTTTACACTACAACAAGCTGCCTGCTTTTTCTTTAAGTAAAAAGTTATTTTTACATCTTATGACCCCCAAAGGAGATAAGACTCAGAGAGGTGAAATGACTTGCCTGAAATTACAAGGTGAAGCCAAAACTTGTATCCTGTCTCCCTGACACCAGAATCCATGCTGTTAACCAAAGTATGGGTACAAGGCTGGCTGCCTCAGAATCATTTTGAAAAGCTTGTTAGAAATGTAGATTCCTAAGCTCTACCTCTGGGGGATTCGGATTTACTAGGACTAGGGCTGGGGAGGATGATTTATATTTTTAACCAGTGCTGTAGTTAATTCTGAGGTGTAGAGAGGTTTGTGAACAACTGCTGGAGACACCACGTTATGCTGGTGGTAATAAGTAAATAGGGCTGTGGCCAATATATCTGTCCCTACCATATCTGTCGTGAAATGTAACTCCGGAGCAGAGTTTCCTATCTAGGGTCCTTCCTGAAATTGTTTGCAAAGACTAGAAGTTGGACTCTGTATATTCTTCTGAGTCTTAGCTTTGTAGATTTTCAAATGAGTCTGTGGCCCAGAAATGGTTAAGGACCACTCCCCTACAATCTTTCTGACTAACATTTTCTCTCTCAACTTGTACTTGAGGAAGAAGTGTGAGAAATGAAACACAATTTGACCTAACCCCCGAACTACAGCTCTCTGCCGCTGATATAGCTCTTTCATTTCTTGGCTTGAGGACACGTTGCTAGGTTGCCCTTCTGTGAGCTCTTGAGGGGACCTCTCCTTTGCTGGATTTGGCATCACTGGCCCCAGAGAAGGAGCAACTCCATGGAAACGGCATGCAGGGCTGTCCAGAGTGAATGGGCTGTGAAGCCAGGGGCAGAGAAATCTGTACCATTTTCCATGATTTCTGGTTCTTGAAGAGCAGGTCTTACTTCCCTTAGGTAGACTGTGGTTAGGAGCCCCCTTTCAGGGCTTGTTCTTGACTCCTGATGTGTCGAAGCAAGTGAACAATCTGATGCCCTTCGACTGCTGTCGGGTTGTCTTCAACCTGTGTACTTCACCTTCTCCTTTCTGCTTTCTTATTGACTACCTCAATACCTAGAGTTCCTTGGAGTAAAGAATGCACATTTGGGCTTCCCTGGTGGTGCAGTGGTTGAGAGTTCGCCTGCCGATGCAGGGGACACAGGTTCGTGCCCCGGTCCAGGAGGATCCCACATGCCACAGAGCGGCTAGGCCCGTGAGCCATGGCCGCTGAGCCTGCGTGTCCGGAGCCTGTGCTCCGCAACGGGAGAGGCCACAACAGTGAGAGGCCTGCGTACCACAAAAAAAAAAAAAAAAGAATACACATTTGGAGATGAAGCACCTTCCATCTGAGGACTGTGGGCTTGTTCGTGGATGGAAGAGTGTGGGGAGTTGGAGGGTGGAGGAAGTAAAGAGAGGGCTCACTTCACACAATCAGGGGTGATGCTAGCAGCAGCTCTAGGGTCTCCTTCAGACTCTTGCTTCTGCTTCTCAATATCATGACATCTGACCCTGGGTCTCTTGCAGATTCTTGTTCTGTGTTTAAATTGGCTTCATCGCCAAAGTAGGTGATCTGCAGTTGGACCTGGTGGGTGTGGGATCAAATAGGACAAAGAATAGATCTCATAGCTCTGACAGAAAATAGTGGAAGGAAACAGATTGTGTACCGGTGCCTGGATTGGGCCATTAGAACAAAGTGAGGGTCTCTTCCTGCAAGACTGGGAGGAAGATTTGCTAAGCTAGCTCCAATTAGATATAGGGCATCCCTGATCTCTGGCCTTGTGTATGGGAGTGTGTTCCAATTCATGGCTCTAATGAGACCACATTTTCCAATTTCAACAAAGAAACCTAAAAAGCCTGAAGGTTAGAGAGGTAAAGCTATTAGTTGAAGCAACAATAGCTGCCCTTGGCTGCCTGCCTCCTCTGTGCCAGGAACTTTCCATCTGTTATCTTATTTAAGTTTCTCAGCAGCGCTGTTGAGACAGGCATTGTTATCCCATTTTGCAGATAGGAAAACTGAGTTTCAGGGAGGTTAACACACCTTGTAAGTGCAGGCACTGGGACTCTAGTCCGGGGCTGTCAGACTCCAAAGCCCATGAAGGACTATTCTCTGTTGTCTTCCAAACAAGATATTAAAAAAAAAATCTTCCTTCCTTTTATTTTTTATCAATATTTTTAAATTGAAGTATAGTTGATTTACCATGTTGTGTTAATTTCTGCTGTACAGCAAAGTAATTCAGTTGTACATATATATGCATTCTTTTTTTATATATTCTTTTCCATGATGGGTTATCATAGGATATTGAATATAGTTCCCTGTGCTGTACAGTAGGACCTTGTTGTTTATCCATTCTATACATAAAACCTTACATCTGCTAACCCCAACCTCCCACGCTATCCCTCTCCCAATCCCCACCCCCTTGGCAACCACCAATCTGTTCTCTATGTCCGTGATTCTGTTTCTGTTTCGTAGATAGGTTCATTTCAAACAAACAATTTAAAATGTACTCTGCAGACGACCCAGTGCATTAGACTGATTTCAGCCTTTAAAACAATGTTGTTGTAATCTTACCTATATTACTGGGATCTCATTTTTTTTTTAAATCAAGCTACTAATATAATTTATGGACCAACTTGTATACCGGGTAATGCACTAAGCATTTTATATACTTCATAACATGAAACCTTCATGACAATCATTTTACAGATAAGGATACTGAGGCTCAGAGAGTAGAAGAGATTTGGCTAAGGTCATAAAGCTAGGAAGTGGCACAGTGAAATTCAAACCCAGGGCTGTCTTACTCCAGAGGCTGTATCGTTATGCTATAATGCACTGCAGTGGGAAAACAAACAAGGCCCTCATTTTACATTGGCTCGTCTCTGTCACCCACAGATCTCTCTTCTTCCCACAGCCTGTATCCAGAGCCAGGTACCACTCATGTTTTAGGCATCTGTGCCTTAGGCCTCTTCCTCAGCCTAGAGCTCCTGCCGTCACTCCTCCACCTAACGGGAGCCTGCTCACTGGTTAAGGATCAAGTCAGATGCCCCTCCTCAGAAAAATTTTTGGCTGCTCCCTATCCTAGGTGAAATAAATTGCTCTTACGTTTTGCTCTGACCTTGAGTAGTGTATGCTTTATTTTACCTCCCAGTATAGTTTAGCTCATGGTTGACCTGTCTCCCCCACTAGATTCCCAAGCCCTCGAGGGCAGGTACCAAGTCCTGTTCACCTCTGCCTCCACAGTGACTTACCTACAGTGATTTCGTAGATGATCAATATGTGTTTGTGAGCTGGCTGAAGGATGCCGGAATGAACAGAGAAATGTAGGGCTGGATCTTGGTGCAGTCATGCAAGCTGTGCATCTGGACTAGACTGGCCAGGGGAGTCTGGAATCCCCTTCGCTCACATTACTAGGCTGTAAGCACGGGAGGCACATCATGGGGTCCGGGGGTAACTGCTGTAGGCTGACTCCAGACTCATTCTGTGGCCTCTATTTAGAAATTCTTGTTTAAGGGGCCAGGCTGTCCTGGATTGTTTATATAACACCTTTGCATTCACAGAAGTAAGGTCTTCCTTGCCTCTGATGTGAACACAAGATACCACTTCATCTGGTTCTGAGTATCCTGCAGGAGTGTCTGCAGCATCCTCACAGATGAGGAGGTCGGGAAGCATCTTTTTTTAAAAAATACTGTTTACTGAGGCCACCATGCCAGGGATGGTCAACCACTTTATCTCATTTTATTTTGTTAATCTTTGCAACAACCTTTTGAGGGAGGTCTATTGTCCTTAGTTTGTAGCTGAAGAAACTGAGACTGAGGAAGTGTCTTGCCTAAGGTCACACAACTAAGCAAGTGGTAGAGGGAGAATTCAGGCTTAGGTCTGTGTGCCCCCAAAGGCTAGCATTTTAATGGAAAAACACATGGCAGTAAAGTAGACTCCCCTCCCGCATAAAACAGGAAGAATTAGATTTATAAAATGATGACAGATATTTAAGGTAAATTGTTTCTAAATTATTGTTCAGCTTTAATCCCTGAAAACGACTGGCAAAAATGGCAGAAGGAACCAGGGATAGAAAAAGCACAATTCCTCTGTCAAATACTGGCCTGAATTCCCCCACGTCAGCCGCCTGCCACATGCAAAGTATGAGGATGCCTAGAGAGCATTCCTCCCTGTCTGCTGATTTTACAACTGAGATGCATTACACTCCAAGATGTCAATATATTTCGAAAGGTCACACAAGAAGTTGATAAGAGAACTGGCACTGAGAATTCTGGTCTGCCAAATTCTAGCCCAGTTTTCTTTCTGCTATGTCAGCCCTCCCTATGCAGTCAATCAACACATGCTTACAGGTTACTCAGGAAAATGTGGGGAGGAAGTGGAACATTACTGCACTCTGAGATAGAAGGGGAACAAACGTTTCCCTCGCCACCTGACCTTACGTAGGTGCAGGTAAAACTTGGGGAAGAAATCCTTGGTAGGAATGCTGGGTAATATCAGGTGCCCCTGTGGCTTTGGGGGCCTGACTGGAGCTACCTCCTGCCCAGGCGTGCGGGAGGGGTCCCCTTTGGCTCCAGAGAGATGGAGGTGGCTGCCAGGGGCCCAGAAGTGTCCCAGAGGGATGCAAGGAGTGGGCCTCTTGAGCCTTTGCTCCTGGCCAGTTCTCAGCTAAAGGGTCCAAGGCAGAGGAGCTCTCCCAGCCTCCTTCTGGCCATGAGGGTTAAGGAGCTGAGGTTTAAGGCACACCTGGACTGCTGGGGGTGGGGGAGGGGTGGAGGCAGAGCACAGGAGACTGGCTCCACCCCCCTCCACCTAGAGAGATTGTGGCTGAGGTGGATTGTAAGGTCGGTTGTGGAGTCATGGATGGAGCAGGAACAAGAACCAGGGAGGAGCTTAAGGGGGGTGATTCTGGAAGGAGAAGCACTTCAAGGCAGGTTCTGAGTGCGGCAGCCCAGGGAAGGCTGCAGTGGGCTTCTTGCAGTGCCTGGCCTCTAGCCCTCCCTCAGTGCCTCAGCCTGAGGGACCCCTTTGTTTCGATTGAACAGGCTAGCGTAATTAGAGCCGCAACACCCCTCTCCTCTTGGGACCACACAGCCCAGGGTTCTGTGTGAAACCCCTGGGTCTGCAGTTCCTACCAGGCTTCCTGTCGATCTAGATGTGAGTCCCCTGCCTGACCATCATGCCCTGTTCCCCTCTCCCCGCCTCCCCTACCCACACAGTTTCCTGTTCCTCTCCTCCACACACCATCCCCCGAACAGCACACCCTGTCCTCTCACCCCATGTTCTTTCCTGACAAACTCCCTCAGGTTCTCAGATCTGCACTGAGCATTCATTTCTTCTTGATCCCAAATTTCCTTCATGGACCCTGGCTCCCCAGTTAACTTTCATACATCTCCATCTGCCCCAGACCATTCTGGGGTAGGACCAATATTTTGGAATCCTTGAACGGCCTCTTCCCTCTAGTATAGTGGTTCTGAACCAGGGGCAATTTTACCTCCTCCCTACACCCCGGGGACATATGGCAATGTTCTTAGATATTTTTGTCTGTCAGAGCTGGGTAGGTAACAACTTGTGCTACTGGCATCCAGTGAGTAGAGGCCAGGATGCTGCTAAACATTGCACGATGCACATGGCAGGCACCTATGACAAAGAATTATCTGGCCCCAAATGTCAGTAGCATGTACGATGAGAACCCCTGCACTGTTATATAGCTACAGGTCTACAAGGTTAAGCTTGGAAACTGTCAGGTACGGAGCCTTTTCATGCTAAACTTCCAGGAACAGCTAATCTTTCTGTTCCTCAAATGGGAGATGGGGGCGGGGTGTTGCCATGAAACAGCTACCACATCGTCAGGAATCTGCAGAAAGAGAGGCAAGGAGATTCCCCGCTCCCTAAATTTACTACCAACTTTTAGAGAAAGTACTGCACTACAACTTTTGAATGCTTTTCTATCTCTACAAGATAGTGCCACTTTTTGGAAAGAGGATAGCAACTTATCATTTTACCAGTTTATCAAATGCAAGATTTCATGTGGTGAATGCAGTAAGGTTTCAGAGCCCTCCTTTCCCAATTTTATTTTCTTCAACCTTCAACCTTCTTTGAATACGAGAGTATTTGCTGGATCAGAAAAACACTGTAGAGGTGTCTCTGTTCAGCAAAACTCACTGCCTTTGTTTTAATTTAAAGTGGATGAATTCTTTCTTAAGAGTGCACTTGTTTCTCAGAAACTGGCCCCCCCCGCCCCAAGTTGCTTGTTTCCTTAGAGCTGAGTTTCTTGGAACTCTGTTTCTAACTAAGCAATGAAATTGCTCACCAACAGATTTCATTGGTCAGTCTAACCTCTTTTTTTTCCACTCTTGCCAATCTCTTCCTTCTGCACCCAGTTATCTTCAGCATGGGGGAACAGAACCACTCTCCTGGGAAGGAGCTTCAGCACTGGACACGAACAGAGTCTCCAGGAAAGAGAAGTTGGCACTCCCAGGCCTACACCCTTGGGGCCGTTTCCAACTTTATGTCTACTTTTCTGACCTTTCCTATCTATAAGGTTGTGTTCCGGCAACAGATCCATGCTGTGGCGGTGTCAGAGGCTGTGCGGCAGCTTTGGCATGAAGGCCCTCAATACTTCTACCGGGGAATCTACCCGCCTCTTCTCTCCAAGACATTGCAAGGGACTCTGCTGTTTGGGACTTATGATAGCCTGCTGTATTGTCTCTCCCCTGTTGGGCCACACTCCCTGGGACACCGCTGGGCTGCAGGGCTCATGTCTGGTGTAGTGGAGGCTGTGGCACTCAGCCCCTTTGAAAGGGTGCAAAATGTGCTCCAGGATGGTCGCAAGCAAGCTCGCTTTCCCAGCACCTTCAGCATTCTCAAGGAATTCCACTCTTATGGGCTTTGGGGGCGGCTGTCACTGGGTTACTATCGCGGTTTCTGGCCTGTCCTTCTCAGGAACAGCCTGGGGAGTGCTCTGTATTTCTCCTTCAAGGATCCCATTCAGGATAGCTTGGCAGAGCAAGGCCTGCCCCATTGGGTTCCTGCCTTGGTGTCTGGGAGTGTCAATGGAACAATCACCTGCCTAGTTCTGTATCCTCTGATTGTGCTAGTTGCCAATATGCAGTCCCATATTGGCTGGCAGAGCATGCCAAGCCTGTGGGCCTCTGCCCAGGACGTGTGGGACACTCGGGGCCGAAAGGTGTTCCTGATCTACCGTGGAGGTTCCCTGGTCATCCTAAGGTCCAGCGTGACATGGGGCATCACTACTGCTATCCATGACTTCCTCCAGAGGAGGTATCGTTCCAGGAAAGAGCTGAAAGACTGACTAGCTGCAGGCAGTGTGGCCATGGCAACTTGTTATTCTAAGCCTTCCTGGGTTGGTTTAAATAGCTTACTTCTTTAGCTTGGTCACCTAATACAACTATTCTTTAGCATCTTTCAACTGTCAGTGCACTCGAGAAGTTCCCAACTACCAGCCTGTTGGGCAAAGACAAAGCCAACAGTGTTCCTTGGTTAGCAAAAGAAATTCACCCCGGTCTATCCACAGCTTCAACAGGCTCAGACCCAGAAAGCCTTTAAGTAACTTGTAACCCCCATGAAATGTCATTCCTTTAAGGAATTCACTGACTCTAAAAGATGTGAATAAGAGGAAACTCTAAAAGATGACCTTAATTAGGCACTGTGAGTTCTGGGACCCCTCCAGTTGTCCTCTGGACCAAACTGAGTGGAGGACCAGGAATTCCAATTTCAGAGAACTAAGCTTGACTCTTAGGATGGGGATTCCGTAGACTTTCTCAGATGGCTACATTTTCATGACATTGTTCACTACTCCTGCCACCACCACTCTCACTTCTCATGGCTATGGGTACTAGTTTCAGGGTAGCAGTTATGGCTGGAAATCCTGAGTTAGACTTGCCTCAACTGATCATGTGCCACAAGAACTGGTGGGAGTGGGAAGAAGTGTGGTCCCTGGATCGATGGGAAGAATAGACTTTGAGGGAAGAGGTTTAGTTGCATGCAGAATAGAAAATTCTACTATAGGTTGATTGGTGTTAAATGCTGGGACATTTTTGATAGCAAGGCAATAACATTGCCTAGAAACCACTTGAGTTTCCCTAAGAAATCTGGAACTGAAATGACTATATCTCTTCATAAATAATTGCATATTTTATTGCTGTGGATAAATATAGTTACTGTGACATAAGTTAAAGATCTGAAATTATAGCCTGTCATTCAGAGCCATTCAAAATATGGTCCCCATAAAACTTGTAGCATTTTATCACACCTTTCCCACTTACATAGATCCTATATCCTAGACAAACTGGACTATTGTTCCCTCCCCAAACATGCCACTAGCTTACCCATGGCCATGCTTTGGCCCACACTATTTTCTCCACCTGCAATACCCATTCTCCACATGCCAGTCTGCCAAAATCCTTCCAGTTTCTCAAAGCCCAGCTCAGATGCCACCTTCTCTAAGGAGCCTTTTCTGATTATCCCTAACTGAATGTGATTGCCCCTAACTGAATGTGACATTAGTCTCGTGTGATGCCCCTCTCCAATATTCATATGTGGCACTGATTCCATTATGTCACTGATTTCATGTGGTCCTGTGTTCTTAATGTTCTTCAATACCTCCTACTAGACTGTAAAACTCCTTGAAAGCAGGGATTCTTGTACACATTTTAAAATCTCCCATTGTGCTTAGGTGCTCAATAATGTTGGCTAAATTATTGAATTGATTATCAAGCTGTGATATGGTCTTTATCCTCAGGGTGCTGTCCCTTGTACATGAAGATAATGTTATTGATTCACTGTCATTAAGACCTGCCTTTGGGGTGTGGTTTTTGCTTTATTAGTGGATTTAGTTTTGTGCTAATGATAATGATGCTGCTGTTGCTGATAATAATAACAACAATAATTAAAGATGACTTTCCACTGGGACATTTGATGAGTTTGTGTTATTGGTGACATGTTTGTTGTTGACAACACTGTAGGATCTGAAATTTCACAGAGACATTGCCTAATGGTCCGATTCATTTTAACTCTGGAATTTTGAGGATTTCCAAGATGACATATGTTGCAGTTTTTCCCTTATAGATGTTATCATGTAATGATCTCCACTTGCACCTCCTTACCAAACCAAAATTGTCATTTATAATGATCTGACTGTAGATCCTAGCTGTGGGGATTCCTCACTGAATATCAAAGAAATTAAAGACACAGCTATAAGCAATATGAGATCAGAAAGCATTTGCCAGCGAGGTCAACAGAAAATGGCTGGTCCAGAATCGCTGCAGATGAGTTCCCATGTCTGATCCCTGTGCAGACTTAGATGGGGTGGGACAGTACTCTGCTTGCAGATTCAAGTATGGGAAACACAGAGTTTGTACAAGGGAAGGAAAAGTAGAAGAGCAGCTATTTCTATTTAAAGGCTAGCTTTCAGAATGAAAAAAAGTGTTTACAAAAATCATTACTTAGCTAATGGCTTTGGTTTTTAAGCTGAAAAGAAGGGGATAAACTATCGTACTCCCCCACTTTTTTTATTCAAGAGATGCATTTATTTCCAAGTACACTGTCCATTTCCATTTATGTCACTGTGTCTCCATGTGTCAGTTCTTCATTTAAACTTCTTATTTAGAAATACTTTTGAACTTCTAGAAAAGTTGCCAGCATAAGTAGAGTTTAAAGAATACCCATAAACCCTTTACCCAAAGTCACCTACTATTAACACTTTACACCATTTGCTTTATTATTTGAGCACTCATTCTCTGTCTACACACACATGGTATTTTTTCCTGAACTATCTGAGTTGCAATTTTTAATATTTCTAGATTCAATATTTGTAGATTCAAATTCTTTTAAAAAGACTAAGAGCTTTGTCTTTATGACACTGGCACAGTTATTACAGAATTAAAATTTCTGTAACTGTGCCAATTACACTCTTAAGTAAAATTTAAGAGCGTAATGGTTTTCTAGTAATTTTAAATATCAATAATTAGTTTTGTGGTGTTAATATTATATTTTCTGCCACTTAAAAAATGGCCTTTGGACTTGAGATCAATAAAATAAAGAGGTAATAAAAACCTACATCTGTTTAAAACTTATAAAATATAGAAGTTAACACTAAAGCTACTTGGTACAAAAAGTTGAAAGAAAAAGAATAAAAATCCCTGTCTGAGCTCTGTGTATTTTTGTCTAAATATGAACTACATCAGCTTCCTAACGCTCAAGGTGAAATAATAAGTAACTAATGTATTACAACTGTTATCATAAGTATATGGTTTATGAAGACTTAATTTTGCTTTTAACATTTAGTTTTAAACATTAAACAGCATTATAATTTAATAATGTGTTTGGGATAACTGCATATAGTGTAGTATATTAAAGTTAATAAAATCATGTTATATAGGAGATAAAAAGCATGATAACTCAGGAAAAAAGTGAAAAGTTTTCCTAAAAGAATAAGGTAAAAAATACTGTATTTCTCTATTCTGTTCCCTCTCCAACTTCTCTGTTTCTTTCATACTATCTTCCTTTTCCTCAAATCTTCAACACCTCCTCCCCCATATTCAGTCCCAGTTCATGACCTTACTTTCTATTTCATTAGGAAAAGAGAAGCATTCAGAAGAGAACTGCCAGTTAAAAGAACATTTATAAAGCTATTGCCCATGTAATGACCACCCAAGACAAGAAATGCAACATCTTGATAACCCTCACCCCTAGTCCTCCTGCACTCCAGGCCCCTCACTGATGACATTCCTCCACCCATCCTAGAGATAACTCCTATCCTGACTATTATGATATCATTTCTTTACTTTTCTTTATAGATTTATCTTCTTGTTACCGGAAGGGCGACACCTTCAAGGGCCCGAGAGTGGGCTCTTGTCTAACACTCAGAAATGAATTGTCCGAGGAGACACACATACTGACAAAGCAAAAGACTTTACTGGGGAGGAGCACCTGGGCAACAGGGTAAGGAAACACCTGAGAACTGCTCTGCCACATGGCTCGCAGTCTCAGGGTTTATGGTGGTGAGGTTAGTTTCCTGGTTTTCTCTGGCCAGTCATCTTGCCTGTGCCCATATTTGGTCTGACTCAGGGTCCTTCCTGGTGGCGTGTGCATCTCTCAGCCAAGATAGATTCCAGCGTGAAGTTTCTGGGAGGTTGGCAGACATATTATGGGCTGGCATTTCCTCCCTCCTTTTGGCCCCTCCTGAATTCTTCTGGCTGGCTGTAGCTTGTCAGTTCTATGTTCCTTATCAGGACCGCCTGTTGTGAGATAACTCATGCAAGCAGTTATTATCCTGCCTGGCCAGGGAGGGCAGTTTCAGTCAACGGTTCCCTAACATTCCGTATAAGCATCCCTAAACAGCACAGTTTTATTTTACAGATATTTGAACTGTATATACTTTATATACTTGGAATTGTGACTACTTCTTTCATATTATTTGTGAGATTCATCCATATTGTTGCAGGTAGTTGTAGTTATTTCATTTTTCTAAACTGTGATCAATTTACTTTAAAAAGATGTTTTTTAGAGAAGTTTTAGGTTCACAGCAAATTTGAGAGGAAGATATGGGAGAATTCCCATATACGCCCTGTTGCCACAGGTACATAGCCTCACCAATTATCAACATCCCACACCAGAGTGGTACATTTGTTACAACTGACGAATCTATATTGATACATCATTATCACCCAAAGTCCAGTTTACCTTAGGGTTCACTTTTAGGGCTGTATATTGTATGGGTTTGGACAAATGTATAATGACAGGTATCCACCATTATAGTATCATACAAGGTAGTTTCATTGCACCCCCCAATCCTCTGTGCTCTGCCTATTCTGCCACCCTGCCCAACCTCTGGCAACCACTGATCTTTTACTATCTCCATAGTTTTGCCTTTTCCAGAATGTCGTATAGTTGGAATCATACAGTATGTAGCCTTTTCAGATTGGCTTCCTTCACTTAGTAATGTGCATTTAAGGTTGCTCCATGGCTTTTTGTGGCTCATTTCATTTTAGCACTGAATTCCATTGTCAGGATTTATCACAGTTTATTTATCCATTCATCTACCGAAGGACATCTGGATTGCTTCCAAGCTTTGGCAGTTATGAATAAAGCTGTTATAAACATCTGTGTGCAGGTTTTTATGTGGCCATAAGTTTTAAACTCCTCTGGATAAATGTTAAGGAGCACAATTGCTGGATTGTATAGTAAGCATATGGTTTAGTTTGGTAAGAAACTGCCAAACTGCCTTCCAAAGTGGCTCTACCATTTTGCATTCCCATCAGCAATGAATGAGCATTCCTGCTGCTCCACATCCTTGCCAGCATTTGATGTTGTCAGTGTTATGAATTTTGGCCGTTCAAGTATGTGTATAGTGTTGTTTGTTTATTTCACTTTTATTTTTGTATGTACTATTGTGTGAATATACCACAATTTATCCATGAAAACTTTTAGGGACATTCTGCTTGTTTCCAGGTTTTGACTGTTACTAAACAGTGCTACCACGAATATTCTTAGTAGTGTATATAACTACAGACGTCTCTAGGATCTTTACTTAAGAGTGGAATTGTTGGTTTATAGGGTATGGGCACTTTCAATGTTACTAGATGATGCCTAACTTTTCCTAATGACTAACTTTTCCTAATGCTGTGTACCAATTTACACTTACTAGCATTTCCAATTGCTCCACCTGCTGGCAACATTTGTTATTATCAAACTTTAACATTTTTGCCAACCTGGTGGGTGTAAAATGGCCACTCATTTGATTTTAATGATTTTTTTGTTCTTTTTTTTAACATTTTTATTGGCATGTAACTGCTTTACAATGTTGTGTTAGTTTCTGCTGTATAACAAAGTGAATCAGCTATATATATACATATATCCCCATTATCCCCTCCCTTTTGCATCTCCCTCCCACCCTCCCTATCCCACACCTCTAGGTGGTCACAAAGCACTGAGCTGATCTCCCTGTGCTATGCGGCTGCTTCCCACTAGCTATCGATTTTACATTTGGTAGTGTATATATGTCAATGCCACTCTGTCACTTCATCTCAGCTTACCCTTTCCCCTCCCCGTGTCCTCAAGTCCATTCTCCACGTCTGCATCTTTATTCCTGTCCTGCGTGTATGTTCTTCAAAACCGTTTTTTTTTTAGATTCCATATATATGTGTTAGCATACGGTAATTGTTTTTCTCTTTCTGACTTACTTCACTCTGTATGACAGACACTAGGTCCATCCACCTCACTACAAATAACTCAATTTTGTTTCTTTTTATGGCTGAATAATATTCCGTTGTATAGATGTGCCACATCTTCTTTATCCATTCATCTGTCGATGGACACTTAGGTTGCTTCCATGTCCTGGCTATTGTAAATAGTGCTGCAATGAACATTGTGGTACATGATTATTTTTTTTAAAGATTTTTATTCGAGTATAATTGCTTTACAATCGTGTGTTAGTTTCTGCTTTATAACAAAATGAATCAGCTATACATATACATATATCTCCTCCCTCTTGTGTTTCCCTCCCACCCTTCCTATCCCACCCGTCTAGGTGGTCACAAAGCACCAAGCTGATCTCCCTGTGCTATGCGGCTGCTTCTCACTAGCTATCTATTTTACATTTGGTAGTATATATAAGTCCATGCCACTCTCTCACTTCATCCCAGCTTACCCGTCCCCCTCCCTGTGTCCTCAAGTCCATTCTCTATGTCTGCGTCTTTATTCCTGTCCTGCGCCTAGGTTCTTTATAACCATTTTTTTTAGATTCCATATATATGTGTTAGAATACAGTATTTGTTTTTCTCTTTCTGACTTTCTTCACTCTGTATGACAGTCTCTAGGTCCATCCACCTCACTACAAATAACTCAGCTTCATTCCTTTTTATGGCTGAGTAATATTCCCTTGTATATATGTGCCACATCTTCTTCATCCATTCATCTGTTGATGGATACTTAAGTCGCTTCCATGTCCTGGCTATTGTAAATAGAGCTGCAATGAACATTGTGGTACATGACTCTTTGAATTATGGTTTTCTCAGGGTATATGCCCAGTAGTGGGATTGCTGGGTTGTATGGTAGTTCTATTTTTAGTTTTTTAAGGAACCTCCATACTGTTCTCCATAGTGGCTGTATCAACTTACATTCCCACCAACAGTGCAAGAGGGTTCCCTTTTCTCCACACCCTCTCTAGCATTTATTGTTTGTAGATTTTTTGATGATGCCCATTCTGACCGGTGTGAGGTGATAACTCATTGTAGTTTTGATTTGCATTTCTCTAACGATTAGT
>NC_041234.1:79697639-79731910 GCF_002837175.3 Physeter macrocephalus | reverse complement strand
TTTGCAAATATTTTCTCCCATTCTGACAGTTGTGTTTTCATCTTGTTTATGGTTTCTTTTGCTGTGCAAAAGCTTTTAAGTTTCATTAGGTAGGTCCATTTGTTTATTTTTGTTTTTACTTCCATTTCTCTAGGAGGTGGGTCAAAAAGGATCTTGCTGTGATGTATACCATAGAGTGTTCTGCCTATGTTTTCCTCTAAGAGTTTTATAATGTCTGGCCTAACATTTAGGTCTTTAATCCATTTTAAGTTTATTTGTGTGTATGGTGTTAGGAAGTGTTCTAATTTCATTCTTTTACATGTAGCTGTCCAGTTTTCCCAGCACCATTTGTTGAACAGGCTATCTATTCTCCATTGTATATTCTTGCCTCCTTTATCAAAGATAAGGTTACCATAGGTGTGTGGGTTTACCTCTGGGCTTTCTATCCTGTTCCATTGATCTATATTTCTGTTTTTGTGCCAGTACCAGACTGTCTTGATTACTGTAGCTTTGTAGTATAGTCTGAAGTCAGGGAGCCTGATTCCTCCAGCTCCATTTTTCTTTCTCAAGATTGCTTTGGCTATTCAGGGTCTTTTGTGTTTCTATACAAATTGTGAATTTTTTGTTCTAGTTCTGTGAAAAATGCCATTGGTAATTTGATAGGTATTGCATTTAACCTGTAGATTGCTTTAGTTAGTATAGTCATTTTCATGTCGTTGATACTTCCAATCCAAGAAGATGGTACGTCTCTCCATCTGTGTGTATCGTCTTTAATTTCTTTCATCAGTGTCTTATAGTTTTCTGTATACAGGTCTTTTGTCTCCTTAGGTAGGTTTATTCCTAGGTATTTTATTCTTTTTGTTGCAGTGGTAAATGGGATTGTATCCTTAATTTCTCTTTCAGATTTTTTGTTAGAGATAGGAATGCAAGAGATTTCTGTGTGTTAATTTTGTATCCTGGTACTTTATGAAATTCATTGAATAGTTCTAGTAGTTTTCTGGTGGCATCTTTAGGATTCTCTCTATATAGTATCATGTCATCTGCAAACAGTGACAGTTTTGCTTCTTCTTTTCCGATTTGGATTCCTTTTATTTCTTTTTATTCTCTTGAGCATCTTTTCATAAGCCTATCAGACGTTAGGATTTATTATTTTGTGAAGCATTTATTCAATACATCTGCCAATTTTTTTTTCTATTGGGTAGTGTGCCTTTTAAAAATTAATTTGTAGGTGTTATTTATATATTCTAATTTTATTTATTTGTCCTTTATATGTGTTGCATATATCTTTTCCCACTTTGTCTCTTATTTTTTGGTCATTTTCCTGATGTTTTCTTTCAACAAACAGAAGTCCTTAATTATACTATAGTCAAAGTTATCAATCTTTTTTTTCTTTATCCATAGTGCTTTTTGTGTCTTTTCAAAGAAATCCTTACCTATCCCAACATCATGAGGATATTCTCCTTTATTAACATTTGAAATTTCTATAATTTTGCCTTTTACACTTAGGTCTTTAATATACTTGAAATTAATTTTTGTATGGAGTGTGAGAATTGATGTCCAATTTCATTATTTTTCCTTACAAATACCCAATTGCCCCATATCATTTGTTGAAAAATCTCTCCTTTCCCCACTCATTCATAATGCCAACTCTGTCAAATATCAAATATTCATATATTTTTCGGAATATTTGTGGCCTCTCTGTTCTGTTCCATTTATCTATTTGTCTAATCTTGTGCCAATATGGCATTGCCTTAATTACTGTAACGTTGTAATGAGTCTTGCTATCTGTTAGGGAAAGTCTTCCCACCTCATTTTTGTTCTTCAAGAGTTTCTTAACTGTTCTTATCAATATCTACCAAAATAGTTGCTGAGATTTTATTTTCTACAAAAATTATTGTTGAGATTTTAATTTGAGCAAAAGTAACTGTTGAGTTTTAATGTAAGCAAAAATAATGGTTAAGACTCTAATTTTAATGTTTCTCAAAGTTTTGTAATATTTTTCATAGTGTCTAACATATCTTTTGTTGGATTTTTACTAATTGCTGAATTTAAAAAAATTGCTAACAGTAAAGAGGATTCTCAGGAATGGGATTTTAATGTTTCTTATAGGTAATGCTCTTCTGTTTTGTTTTAAGCAAGAATATACATCTTGTGTTAATAAATCAGTTTATATGTGTTGCTCCTTCATATTGACATAGTCATTGTAACATAATATATATTGATTAATATAATATACTATTATCTATAAAGATACCAATCATTCATCAAGTTTTCAAAAAGTAAACATTTCACCTTAAACAAATTACTATGTTAATGGAGAAGAACTGTGGGATGGAGCACAAAAAAAGCTCAAGATGTCTATATCCAACTGCTTACTTGACATTTCCACTGAGATATTTTGTAGGCATCCCAAAGTTAATATGTCAAAGATTGAACTTTCTATTTTCCCCTACCCACCTGAACCTAGTCTTCCCACTTCCAGTGGTATCATCATTTTTTGATACTTTCAACAGAGAGTCTTAACATACAGGGACCTTGACTCTTTCATTCACCACTGTATTTCCAGTGCCCAGAAGAGTGTCTTGCATATATTAGGTACTCAATAAATATTTCTAGAATGAGTGAGTGGTTCATGCACTGAAGAAATGTTTGATTCAAAATTATTAAATAATACACACAAAGTAGTATATGAAAAAAGCTGAGAGAATTCCCTGGCAGTCCAGTAGTTAGGACTCTGTTCCCTCACTGCTGAGGGCCCGGGTTTGATCCCTGGTCTGGGAACTAAATTCCCACAAGCCGTGGAGTGCGGCCAAAAAAAAAAAAGAAAATGCTGAAAGATTTCTGTCCTTTCTTTTCTATTATTAGACCCGCAGCCCTTGTTCAGCCCCTTTTTATTTTACACCTGAACAACTGCCACAACTCTTTTTAACAGATCTCTTTACCACCTTCCAATGTGAACAGCTTATAGATAAAATTCAAATGGTTTAACATGGCATTCAAGGTTATCCATGATCTGACACCAGTTTACTGCTTCCCCACCATATTTTTCCCTACTTAAACATTATGAATCCCAATGTTCCAACCATACAAGACTACTGGGTATTCCCTGAGTGTGCCCTACACTTCCCTTTGTTCTTATTTTTCTCTCTTCACGGAATTCCATTCCTCCCATTTCTTCCCTCACCAAATGATACCCGTCTATTATAACACAACTCAAATGTCATTTCCTCTCTGCAGGCATCCCCGACTCTCCCAGGTAGAATTAGGTTTAACCTCTTTTCCACTTTCCCCTGGTACTTAGTCACCTTGATGTAGCACTTACAATCATAGAAGTCATACAATCATGTTAGACTTGGAAGTAATCTTGGTGATCATGTTCCAACCTCCTCATGCTATGGAGGGCCAGAGAGAAAATCCAGGTCTTTTAATTTGCCTTGCCTCATGATTATTTGTGTACATATTTTATATCCTTTACTTGACAGGTCACTGAGGGCAGAGGAAGGGTCTTATTCATCTTTGTGTTCTCCATGATATCTAATACAATCTATTACACATTGTGGATATACAATAAGTGTGTTTTGATTGACTTGAGAATTAATACCAGAGGGATGGATAAAATAGAGTTACCATTCATAACAGTTAATGTATACTGAGTGCATACTCTGTACCAGGTACTATACCAAAGCTTTACAAGAATTATTTAATCTGTCACACAATCCTGTGAGATAAGCACCATTACTAGTTTTCATTTGCCCAAGATCTCATCGTTAGTAAGTTATAGAGCCTGGGCCAGAATCCATATTTATCTGATTCTAAATCTTCTGCTTTTAATCAGTGTGTTACAATGTAAAGCAACAGGTGGGAACTCAAATATTATGAATTTGGGAAAGGGTTAACAGATAAGAGGCTAGTTCCTATCTTCTCGAGGACTAAACATCTGGGTTCAGAAAAATAGCTTGGGGCTAAATTGTGGATGACTTTGAATGCCAGGCATGGTATGAGAAGTCATCTCCCTTCCCCTGCTTTCCATCTGTACCAGTCTAGATGCTGATTACCTTGTGAGGCCCAACTCAAATACACCATATGGTACAAGAACTTCTATAATCCTCCAAATCACATTGAATTGCCCCTACTTCCATAGTACTTTGTTTATATCTCTGCTATCATGCATAATATAACTTTCTTAATGTTAATAGTCTGTGGATGTTTTGGTCTTCTTCACATTTTATAAACTCCTTGAGAGCAGGTACCCTGTTTTATTAATGGTTAAATGCCTCTCACTCCTTATTTAGCAACTGATACATAGTAGATGTTCAATAAATGTTAATTGAACTAAATATTTCATCGGAAGAATACAGACATGAATAAGGCATGGTTTCTTCTCTCAAGAGGAGCCAACAGTCTGTTGAGGGAAAAATACATTATTCCATATGAATAGCTACACTAGTGATGTTTAAAAAGGATGTAGAATTCAACAACCAATTAGAAAATTCAGTAGAAAAAATAACCCATTCACAGTAGCCCCCAAATCTATAAGGCAGCTAAAAAGATAGCTAACACATATGAACAAGCCATTACGCATAAAAGTATAAAATTGTACTAAAAGACATTTTAAAAATATCTGAAAGTGAAGAAATATACTTGTCAAGACCTGCACAGGGTCTGGGATTTTGCCTATATACAAGCTAAGACATTAGCCTGCCCTAGTTTCGTGGATTCTGGCATAAGACATGAGACTCTTGGGTGAGAGACAAAGGACTTTATTATTGACAACAAAAGCAGTAACCAGAGCTTCATGTTGGTTTGCATCTGTTCCTAATGCTCCCCCAAGTCCCACAAGGATGATGTAAAGGACTCATGATAGATGGCTGCGCACATAGTGGATTGCATTACAGGAGAGGAACAATGAGTTTGGAAGCTCCACTGATTTTATGGAAAGTAGAAGCAAGCCTGCTCTTTTGTCTGTGGGGAGATACTTCTTCATCCTTTACTGCAAACATGACCCTGAGAAATGGCTCAGATAAACAGTCTTCAGGGACGTGCATTTTTGGCATACTCAGCAAGAAAATGCAGGGATGCTCAGGGCCCATGGTGGATTGGGTCTCCCAAAAATACTGCATTTATGCATGGGAAGACTTAATGTCAATAAGTTAGCAATTCATCTCAAATTAATCCATAAGTCCAATAACGTTCCAATCAAAATATTAACAGGCCCATTTTTGTGGAACTTGACAATTGATTACAAAATTGGAAATGGCATATACAGGAAATTGATTTATGAAGGATGTGGCACTGCAAAAGAGTAGAGAAAGGATGGATAATTGATGGATAAAGGATGGTCTTGATCTGCGGGCTAGTTATATGGGTGTCTTCATTTTGTGAACATTCATCAAGATGCACACTTAAGATATGTCCATTTTTCTGTATGTATTTTATACTTAAGTAAAACCTTTTCAATACCTGCCTAATAGGATACTTTCCCACCAGTAGAGTTGCACGTTCACCAAAAGTTGTTCTTTCCTTAAACAGGTTTATTCCAGTTACACTTGTTGGAAACCAAATAGGAATGGTTTGTAAACCAAACCAACAAAAGAGGATTGCAGAAAAAATTTTGCAAAATATGTTACAGACAGATAATTAGAATATAGAATATGTAAAGCACCCATAAGAAGCAATATTAAGAGGACAAACAAAAGAAAAATGGGTAAAAGATATCAAAAGGTAATTCACAGAAGAATAAATGAGTTTGGCCAGAAAACCTATAAAAAGTGCTCATGTCATGAAATAATCTGGGAAAGGCAGATTCAAACACTAGGGAGATGCTCATTTTCACCTGTTAGATTGGTAAAAAGAAATTTAAAAATACTTATCTGCAAGAATGTGGGGGAAATGGGACTTCTATAGCTGATATGTGTGTAAATTGGTGCAATTATTATGACAAGCTATTTGGCAATGTCCAGTGAGGTTGAAGATGAACATACTCTGTCATTTAGCAATTCCACTTCTAGGAAACACATTTATAGAGTAATAGGAGGCTATAACAAGAATATTAATTGAAGCACTGTTTGTAATAGAAAAAAAGGAAGCAACCCAAATGTTCACAAGAATGGAAATGCATAAGGAAACTATTCATATAATGGAATATTATATACCAGTTAAAATGGATGTACATATGTTATAGCATGAACATGGATAAATCTAAAAAGCATAATGGGTGAAAAAATCAAGTTGTAGATGATTACACACAGTGTGATATAATTTACCATGAAGCAAAAATCATGAGAAAACAATTCACTTAACAAATCTTCATTTTGTGCACAATTCTAGGTACTTAGAATCAGTGAACAAAACAGAGATCTTGCCCTCGTGGACTTTACATTTCAATGGGGGAAGACTGAATAAAGCAATAAGTATAGCAAGTAAATAAGTTGTATAGTGTGTTAGAGAATGATGAAAGCAGAGCAGGGTAAGACAGATAGAATAGGGATGGGAAGCTTGCAGTATTAAATAGGATAGTACAGATAGGCTTCATTGAAATGGTGAGATTTGAGCCTTGAAGGAGGTGAGAGAATTTAAATAAATGGATAACTTGGAAAAGAGCACTCCAAAGGCCCTATGGCAACAGTGAGCTTGGCTTTTCTGAGGAACTGTAAGGAGGCCACAGATGGGACAGAGTGAGTGAAGAAGAGAGCAGATGGGGAGGTTAGAGATATAATTGAGAGCCAGAAAATGTAGGGCTTTTGTAGGGACTTTGGTTCTCACTCTGAATGGAACTGGCTATCTTTTCAGCGTTTTGAGCAGAGAAGTACAAGGATTTCATTTATATTTAAAAATGATCACTTAATTTTTTGTGTAGGGAATAAACCATAGAGGATCAAGAATGAAAACAGAGAGATCTCTTAGAAGGCTATTTTAGTTATTCAGATGAGAGATGATGGTAGATTAGACCTTATATGTAGCAATGGTGATGGTGAATGGATTTTGGGTACACTCTGAGTTAGAACCAAAATGATTTCCTGATGGGTTGGATGTACAGTGGGAGAGGAAGGGAGGAATTGAAGATAATGTCAAGATTTTTGGCCTGAGCATATGGACTGATATAATTGCCATCAATTGAGATGGGGCTGGCTGTAGGAGGAGCAGGTTTTGGGGAAAAAGATTAAGAATTCTATCTGGGACATTTTGAGTTTCAGATGTCTATTAGACATCTGAGTGGAGGTGCTGAGTAGGCAGCAATACAGATCTGGTCTGCAGACTTGAATTTAAGAGTTATCAGTATAGAAAGTGTTTTACAGCATAGGACTGGAAGAGATCACCAAGGGAGTGTAGATAGAAATGAGAAGAACAGGGAACAAGCCCGGGGGCACTCCCATTTTAAGAGGTTGGGGAGGAGAAGAGGAACCAATAAAGGTCACTGAGAAGAAGCAGCCAGTGAGGTCAGAGGAAGCCAGGAGAATGTGGGGTCCTGGAAGCCAAATGAAGACAGTGAACTGAGGAGGAGGGGCTCATCAGCTGTGCCAAATGCTGCTGATAGGTCCAGTAAGGATTAAGAATTGACCATTGGATTGATCAATGTAGAAATCAGTCATGACCTTAACAATGGCAATTTCAGTGGAGTGGTGGAGGTGGACCCCTGATTGGAATGTGTTCAAATGAGAATAGGAAGGAGGAGAAAAATTGGAAACAGTGAATAGAGACAACTATTACAAAGGAGTGAAGGAGTAGTCCAAGTGGATATCTGAGGGAAGAACGTCCCTGACAGATGGAATGGACATCGAAAATGCCCTAGGCAAGAGTGACTGTGACTTGTTTGAGGAACAGCAGAGAGACCATGGTTGGGGCAGAGTGAGTGAGGTGGAGAGCAGGCAGAGAGGGTAGGGGGCTATGGAAGGAAAGTTGTCTGGGCCTCCCTCTTGACACCAGATTGATGTAGGTAGAAAGCCTAGGGGAATGTGGTCTTAGACCAGGAACTGGTTCAATCGATGCCTTCAAATATTCATGTTCAAATATTGCACATGGAGGTTTATATTACATACATCTGTAAAGAAAAATGTGCCTCAAAGGGCAGCAAAGAAATAGGATGCTAACAGTTTCAGAAGTGGAGTTAAGAGAATATATATATATTCCATATATAATGATGAGAATGTATTTATGTGAAGATAAGAAATAACAGCATGATAGTATCCTGATAGAAACAACCTAGTAGAGAGCACAACATTGATGGTGGTGATAAAGGGGCGAGAGATGGTAGTGATATTGTTGAACTGGCGTGAGAGAAAGAG
This sequence comes from Physeter macrocephalus, assembly GCF_002837175.3. Lineage (NCBI taxonomy): Eukaryota > Metazoa > Chordata > Mammalia > Artiodactyla > Physeteridae > Physeter > Physeter macrocephalus. The sequence goes on along the minus strand of NC_041234.1, from coordinate 79,723,649 downwards.
ATCTAAAGACCTTCCTCAACTTATGATGGGGCTACATCTGGATGAACCCATTGTAACTTGAAAATATCATAAGTCGAAAATGCATTAAATACAACTAACCTACCCAACATCATAGCTTAGCCTAACCTGCCTGAAACGTGCTCAGAACACTTACATTGATTAGCCTACATTTGGGCAAAATCATCTAACACAAAACCTCTTTTATAATAAAATGTTGAATATCTCATGTAATTTACTGAATATTGTACTGAAAGTGAAAAACAGAATGGTTGAATGGGTACAGAATGATTGGAAGTGTATCAGTATGAGTTGTTTACCCCGTAATCGTGTGGCTGACTGGGAGTTGCAGCTCTCTGCTGCTGCCCAGCATCACGAGAGAGTATCGTACCACATATTGATAGCCCGGGGAAAGTTCAAAATTCAAAAGTTTGTGGTTGTGTATTTTCCTCTAGCCAGGTTTAGCTGTGTGAGTTCAGGCTCCTTGAGGTGTATTTGGACTTAGCTAGAGTTATGATTTTGCCAGGGAAGCAAACAAAGTGAGAGAGGGGCAGGAGACTGGAGGGTATATGTCAATGCGTGATTATAAAGACTGAGCATGACATTTGAGCTAGGGAAGGAGGGGAGAGAACACAATAAGGGATAATAAGAGATGGTGAAATCTGGCAAAACCAATGGACTGGAGATTTTTGTGAGGTTAGAGGATAGTGGGGTCTGGGTACCAAAGGAAATGAGCTGGAAAAAGAGGAGGTGATGGTCATAAAGAGGGATGTTTGACATTGAGATTATTCAGGGATTGCTGTAATTGCTGTGACAAGGCCTAGGGTATGGCCATGCAAATGAGTAGCTGAGTTGGGGTCAAGGTCGATGTCATGAAGGAGAAATGAAGGAGCCAGTGTATCAGAATGATCATTCTTGAGCTCACCAGGAATCAAGACAGGACTACTACCATTGGGGATGACATAGTTCCAGGAGCTAAAATCTTTGAGAAATAAGGGAGAGGAGCACTGAAGTTTGGTAGTGATGACAATGAAGTCTAGTTGGTGACACAAGCTGTCAAAAGCTGGAGGTTTTCAGGGATGTGGGAGAGGAATGCTCTAAAGGCAGCAGTGAAAAGTAAGGAAGACATTTACCAGAGCTTCAGGCTCTGTGGTACAATGGTGATGGGGGAGAAAAATCATCTACTTCTCTTGAGTGGGCTTCATGGGACACAGAGTCCTCAGGGAAGAGCCTGGTTTCTGTTAAGGCAAGACAATGAAAGGCACATTCAGAGAAGAGGGTGGCGATATGGAGGAATTATTGAGGTTGCATTGTGTTTTAGGAGTAAGGAGGGGGTGTGGGAAGTGAGCTAAAGAGAGAATGTGGTCACAGCCTTATGGAAGTTAGAATGTGGGAGTTGAGGGGTATCGCGGGGATATGGGGGTTCTTGTGGTGACTGACACAAGTGGGGTTGGACATTGATGAGATGAGTTCTGATGGATTTGAGGCAGATAGATTCAAGATAGACTTTGAAGTTTCGGCTAGGGTTGGGGAGGTGAGTGTCTGAGGCTTGCTGTCAACCCCAAGAGATATGGAAATTCAGTCTTACACCTGGAGCACTGGTCCACAGAACGCTCCATGTTGCTCCTGGAAACAGATCACATAAATCTGTAGTGAAAGAAACATGGGCTAGAAACTACATATCATATTCAGGATAGGAGTAACCCTGGGGAAGTGGGAGGGGAATAGAAATGGGGTGAAGGTCAAGGAAACCTCAATTTTTCTGTAATGTTTTTATTCCTTTAAAAAAAAGACAAAGTAAATATAACAGCATCCAAATCTGAGTGGTGGAAACACTGGTGTTTGTTATATTTAATGCCTGGGACGTTGTAGCTACTCAATGAATGTTATTTGTTGAATGAGCATGCCTTTCTGTATTAACAGTTCCTCCAATGAACATACAAAACTCTCAAGTTAGCACATCGTGCTACAAGAGCATAGAAAAGAAAATGGAGAGAAGTGGGGAAGGCCTGAGAAATGCTTGAGGAGAGAGTAATTGCTGATCTATGTAGATCTCTACCACCATACATGAGCCTTATGGAAAATATGGCGTGCAAGCTAAAGACATAGTCCTATCTCCATTTTACCTTAATGCTCTAAGGTTCTGGGTGAGTATCCAGAAAATGACCTTGAATATTTAGTTCTTTCAAGTAACTACTGGAGTCTCCTTTTTGTCTCCCAACATAGACACTGGGTGGTGCTGCTGTCCAAAAATTCTGCTCTATCCTGGATTTATTACTTCAATCTAAAGACAGGTATTTATCTAAGTGTCTACTGTAGACCAAGCAAGGTGCTTGGGATTAGAGATATAAAGATGAATAGCCTCAGCAGATTCTCCTCTGATTACACTGCTACCATGTTCAGTGGCTGAAAAATTAGAAAATGTGACTTTTACATTGGAGCGTACCACTGTCACAGAAATGCCCAGTTGTGGGAGTGAATGATCCTGAACTACCCACCCTTTCCATGAGCACCCCTCCTCCAACACCTGGCCAAGGATCAGAACAGACATTGAGCATCACTCGTTGTCACCGCATACTTAGGGTCCTTTGAATATAAAAAGCCAAGAGTACCTGATTATGGCTCCTTCAGCTTGGATCTCGGAGTTTTGGACGTTCAAAGCTAACTGGGTAAAATGTGTCTGCTTATTGTAGAGGCCCTTATTATCGTGGAGGAGTGAGTATACTTGGGAGGAAGGGAAGTGGACCCTCAGGACGAAAGTAGTGGGAGAAGCAGGGCAGGTAGGCCAGCCACTGATCCCTTGGGGAATCAGTGGGCTTGGATGGGGTCTGGATAGGCGGATCTGGTATGACGTTATCAACACCCAGTTGCAAGGGTGAGGTCCTGAGTAGAGAGGAGACAGTAGACTGAGGTCAGCAAGTCTAAATAGGTGGGAGGGGCGAGGAGGCAGGTCTAGGATCCCTTGGTCAATCGGAGAGGACTGGGGCGGGGTCTGGGGGCGGAGCCTGTCACGCAGCTTATAACTGCGGGGTTCCGCATGGGAAGGCTAACCTCGTCCTGTGTACCAAGCGGTCTCAGTTCAGCGGTCTACCTTTCACTGGTCTTCAAGCCTTCGGGTGAGGACATGCGGCCCCGCCAGAGCCAGAGGACTGTGGGGACAGGAGGGCGTGGCGGCCGCGGGGCTGGCATATCGGGCCTGCTGGAATTGGAGGGGCGGGGATTGGGACGGGCGATTCGTATCTGCGCCTCCTGGCGAGTCCGCGCCTTTGTTTTCGCAGCGCCGCCTTCTTCGCGAGATGCGGAATCCTCCCTGGGGCTGTCCCTGGAAGGTCCGAGGGGGGAGCCCCCAGAGAGGCCAGTCCGCTGTGGCTGCAAGTCCGAGGCTGAGGGGATGAGGAGTGTGGGGCTCGGAATGGGGCCTCTGGGGCTGGCCCTTCGCTCTCTCCCCTCCCATGGCTGTTAGGTTGGACTGGGCTCCCGACAATGATGATATTTATTTTGAAATGTAAGCAGATTGCTGCTAACAAACTGGTCTATGCACCCAGCCCTGTTATTATTATTTGAAGTCCCTGTTTCCCCCCTCTGGAGATTGGCGGCTGATCGCTTGTCAAAGGATGGTCTTAGGGTGACCTCGACGGAAGGGAGGCATTTTGGGGACGTCTGGCTGCTTGGGGGCCTCTCGATGCTAGTCTGGGCACTAGACGTGTCTTACCCCACCAGGGTGGGGCCAGGCACGCGCAGGAGAGCTCTGCTTTCCGGGCTCAGGGGTCTCCTATTGTCTCTTCTGGACAAACCCGGAATGATCACATGGCACCTCATCTCCTAGCCTCATCTACTACCCTCTCCTCTTGAGGGGAAAATATGGTGAAATAAAAATGAACTCTAGTTTATCCCATTCTGCTGAAGTTCTTGGTTTGATCATAATTAGCTGTGCTGTCTTACAGTGTTTACAAACCAGTGCCATAAGGAGTTATTGTGAGACATGTAATTAGTTTGACTGGATTTAATCCCTCCTCTTATTGTAGCCCCTTAATCTACTGTCTTTGGGCAGATGAAATGGAAAGAAACTAGTCCAATTTGTGCTACCCCTTTTTGTGTGCTGCTCCCTAACCCCCAAGAAAAATGCCCCCCTCTCATAGTAATTGAATACAAAGTGAACGTGCTCAAATAGTGCTGTCTCCTTACAAATTCATTAGCTGGTTAAACCCAGTCCTTATTTTTTCTTCTACCCCTATCTGCTCATGTGTTTCTATCACCTCCATTTTACTTTTGCTGTGATTTTAAAAGTCAGACATATTGGCTCCCAGTTTCTAGAACATCTTGGTTTCTAGTGCATCCTGATCCAATGGCATTTACTGTCTATCAGAAATGGGGTAATGATGTGGGGTAATAAAAAGTATTCTAATAAAAATATGACTTTTCTAAGATCTGTTGCTGTTTTCCTGTTGAAAATCAGCAGGTAAAATACACATTGATATTAAATGTGAGAATTTTGGCTGTTACTCCTTACTGTGATAATAGTTTTACCAGGTAAGTTTTTTTATGGGTTTTTTTTTCGGTCTTTTAGTCAAGATGAGTGATAAGCCAGACTTGTCTGAAGTGGAGAACTTTGACAAGTCAAAACTGAAGAAAACTAACACTAAAGAAAAAAACACTCTTCCCTCAAAGGAAAGTAAGTCATGGGGACTTTCTGAGACAAATGATGGTGAAAATTAATAGGTTCAGTAAATAAACTCTTCTAGTAAATTTTACCACAAAGGAAGCAATAACCAGAGTACGAATTATTTAATGTATAACATTAAAAAATATCAAATAATTGCCTTTTTTACTTTGCTTTTATAAGTAGTTCTCACAAAATAGGCCCCAGTAGTAATGGGGGAATTTTAAAAAGCTGGTTTTTGGTGGAAAACTACTAAAACCCACATTGAAACCAATCTTGTAATATTGGACATAGCATTAGAAAGATCTTAGTTTTGTCCGATTTTTGTTATTTGGCATTTTTTTGCATCTAGCTATTTGGGTCTTTGATCTCATCCCTAATGAGCCATGCAAACTGTGGTTTTGGCCTTCTCTACCTGATGACAAGATGAGGTGAGCGAATCAGTTTAGGTATAGGGTATACTCAAGTCTCCCAGGGATCAAGGGATCAATTTTGCCCTCCCCACTTACAGCATGCAGGAGAAACCCCAAGCCAAGGGAAACGTTTTGTCATGTAGCATTATTTGAAAAGTTCCAAAGTTAGTCAAAATTGTCATTTTGATGACATTTTTGTCATCAAATGGCATAACTTCCTAATTGCATAGTGATAGATAAATCTGAAGAAAGTGCTTCACTTGCCCCCCAGTCTCAGAGTGATCTATGGTAAAAATGGCAACGCATAAATCTACCTCTCAAATGGGGAAAAAGAAACACACAGTTGAGTCTAACAAATGTTCAGCTTATTAATTTGCACACACACATACCTGACTGAGGATTTGTGTGTAGTGCCTTGGCATTCTAAATTTAAAGAAGGTATGGCAGCCTCCAATAACTTGGCAAAGAGTTCTTTTGGAAGAAACTGAACTTAATCTTAGGTAAATACCCTCTTAATGATTTTTTGTGTTTATTTTTCCCCAGCTATCCAGCAGGAGAAAGAGTGTGGTCAAACATCGTAAAATGGGGATCTCCTTGCAAGAGCAAATTTCAACATTGCTTGAGCGTCTTGTTTTTGGTAAAACTTTGTAGAGATTTTAGGCATCTTCTGATGTCTTCTCACCCATAATCCCTGGCTAAGAGGTCAGGGGTAGCCTACGTTCCCTGACATTCATTTTAAAACTTCCATTGGTGCGTAAATTCCAGCTGGCAGATGCTGTCAATAATCTAACCGTTGATGACCTTTGTGCTTGTAGTCTTTGCACCCCCTACCGGATAAGCCACTTTTAACTTTCTACAATGGTTCCCTCTATTGCTTTATAATCTTCATGAAGTTGCATGCTTTTGCATCTTCTCACAGTTTATTTTCATTTGTAATGGAGCAATAAAATAATAATCAGTATGTTTATAATAGGCTCCTTTGGTTCATTCCTGGTGGTCTTCTAAGGAATGAAAGTACACAAGGGTACTTTTCAGCCAAAAAAAATGGGTGCAGGAAAGCTGCTTCAGCAGATTTGGCACATGGGAAAGGCCCTCCTCTGTCTGATCTGGACAGAGGAGGGCCTTTGGGGATTGTGTGGCTGAACCATGCTGGCTCCATTTTGTCAGCTCCATCTTAGTCCACACAGTCCTAACTCCTCCCCTTTCCACGTGACTGAGCTTTAGCCTAATTTACAAGGAGTGAGTCCAAGCCAGATGAGTTCCCTATCAACTTTTACCCTTGCCTTCATCTGATATGAAACCTGGAAGAGTACCTTTTGCTGACATAGATGGTTAATGGTCATGAGACCCCTGGGGAGAGGAAAAAACTCCTATTCCAGTTGGTGCAGATGTGCCTCTCTCTTGGTAGTCAGATTCTACTTTTAGCTTTGGCCCCTTTAAATTCCGCTGTACCTTTTTGGCAGTGCAGTGTGCAGTGCAGCTGTGAATGCCTCTGGATTATCTGTCTGCCCTATCTAACGTGCCTGTATGTAAGTTACCCACAGAAAACTTCATAATTGCACTTTATGGAGCCGCTCGCTTCATTTTTCAGTCTCAAAGTTCCTTCTCAGCTTGCAGGATATTATTCAGTATGTCTGCCTCCCAACAAGGATGCTAAGTGCTTTTTCCTTAGAGTTGGAATCATAGAGATAGAGAACCTTGGGAGAAGAAGTCACGTGGACTAGCTTCCCTTATCTCAGAAATGAGGAAATTAAAACACAGGGTCTGATTTAATCTTCTAAGGTGTATAAGGGCTGGAATTTTAGCTGGACTCTTCTTGCTTTTTGGAGAGTGCTTTTCAACTAAAGTTAGGGGACACCCAAGGTTGGGGTTGGATGGGGAAGGGGGCAAGCGACACTTGCTAACCCATACTGTGCTAAGCACATCACATGTTCTATCGAGCATAAACTCAGATGTCTAATAACCTCTAATGACCTACCGTACTGAACCTCTGGTTTCATTCTTGTCCTGAACAGAATTCACTGTCTTATGAACCAAGTATTTTTGGTGTTTGTGGTGAGCATAAGTGCTATGGACTGAATTGTCTCCCCTTCAAAAAATTTCATATGCTGAAGCCCTAACCCCAAATGTGACTGGATCTGGAGATAGTGTATTTAGGTAATTAAGGTTAATTGAGATCATAAGGGTGGGGCCAGAATCTGATAGTACTGTGGCCATAAAAGAAGTGGAAGAGACACCACATCACTCTCTCCCCAACATGTGAGGACCCAACAAGATGGTGTCTACTTGCAAGCCAGGAAGAGAGTTTTCACCAGAAAATGACCCTGCTGGATCTTGATTTTGGGACTTCTCTCCTCCAGAACTGTGAGAAAATTAATTTCTGTTGTTTAATCCACCTGGTCTACAGTATTTTGTTATGGCAAGCCTAGCTGGCTAATATAATAAGGAATACATATAAATAGACGAGTCCAGATCACTACCTTAAAACAATACTTTTTTCACTTGAAATTTATAAGAACCAATCACCTGTAATCCCACCAATTACACGTTAACCTTTGAGTGTATAACCATCCTGACTGTGGTCTATTAATATTCATATATTTTCTGACTAAAAGGGATTATGCTGTCCATACCTATTTGCAATCTCAAGTATTATCTTACCACTCCCTTCTAAGAGCTGACATTCTTGAATAATCACTGGGTTTACAGGAGGTGAAAGCTATGGTCTCTGCAATAGCATAAACTTCCCTAAGCAAAACCGGGGGCGGGGGGGTCACCTCTGCTCAAATGTCAGTGAGGTGACACCATCACAGAGCTTAGAGTAGCCAGAGGATTCGAGAGTTGGAAGTAACCATGTTGGTCACCAATACCTTACCTCTTGCCTGAAACAATTATCCAATAGAGTTACTCAGCCCCTTGCTGCAACAGGGTGCTTACACTGTGCCCAAACCTGCCTCCATGTAATTTCTATCCAATAGTCCTAGGACTGTACTAGAGTCCCACACCACGTAGTTAATCCCTACTCCAATAGTTGAAATCAGCTGTTGTGTGCATGCCTCTATACCTCTGTCTTCTCCTGATGATACCTCCTGGATCCTTTGGATCCAAATTACATGATGAGGAAACATCCTGGTTGCTGACACACTCAAATTTGCTCATGTTCAGATATCTTTGTATCCTGATTCTGTCATCCCACACATTTGCTCTCCTTTCAACATTGCCATTTGAAAACTTGAGAAAGATACTATACATCCATGATAGATTCAGCAACGTCTGTATTTGCACAGTAATCCACCACAAGATTGGATTTTAGAGGGCCTAAAGGAAAGAATGAATGTTGTCAGGTGAGCTGGGGTTGGATAATAACTCCCATTGTTCAGTTGCATCTGGTAATCATCCTATTCATTGACATATTGATTCAATCCTGAGCAGTGTTAAGTATTAAACTTAGTGGGAACATATGAGATGTACATGGTGGCAGGTGAAAGACCAGTAGCTGGTAAGTGAGTACTCATACATATATGAGATAGGAAAAACAATTGCTCACCTAGAGTAGTTTTACTCAGCATTTCTTAAATATATGTGGGGTTACTTTTCTAGCCTGTCTAACCAGAGAAATACTTTTTCTCCAATAGCCCACTATTAGCAGGGATTGAGATTGAGGGCCCTGAGCAAACCACAGTCAAAAAAAATACCACACCAATATTCTCCTCAGTCTCCAAGAAAACACCCAGGAAGGCACTTATTTGCTCAACTCAGGTCACCTGCTCCTACTTTGAGCCAACGGCTGTGGCTGAGGGTCTGCAGGTCCTTCACTGGCTGAGCCAGTGAAGGGTGGAGCTTGGGTTGCTCTGACTGGATGCTCTTATCATCTAGTGAAGCATATTTGCAGGTCATGAAGGTTTGCATTTTAAAAAACAAAAGTATAGACCAGAAAATAATAGAATCAGATAAATCTGAATGAGTTATCCTAGTTACTTTCAGTTTCTAGGAAGCTTGAAAAAGGTACCTTTTCATGAACTTTTAAAATTCTGGTCTCTAATATTATTTATTATTTATTTAAATAAATTCCACAATAGGGGTCATGCTGAAAAACGTTTGTATGGCATATTTTGTTTTATGAATGATGATCCCCTGATTTGATGCTTGTAATTTCTTTTTTGTTCTTAACATCTTTATTGGAGTATAATTGCTTTACAATGGTGTGTTAGTTTCTGCTTTATAACAAAGTGAATCAGCTATATGTGTACATATATCCCCATATCTCCTCCCTCTTGCGTCTCCCTCCCATCCTCCCTATCCCACGCCTCTAGGTGGTCACAAAGCACCGAGCTGATCTCCCTGTGCTATGCGGCTGCTTCCCACTAGCTATCTATTTTACATTTGGTAGTATATATTAGTCCATGCCACTCTCTCACCACGTCCCAGCTTACCCTTCCCCTCCCCGTGTCCTCAAATCCATTCTCTACATCTGTGTCTTTATTCCTGTCCTGCCCATAGGTTCTTCATAACCATTTTTTGTTTGTTTGTTTGTAATTTCTTATTTACAGCAGTAATGCTAGTTCCCTTATTTAGTCTTTTCTGTAATGTGAAACCAGATTTATTTGATAATATTTCAAGTAGGACTTTTGTATCCTCATATATAAACGAGACTGCTCAGAAATTTGTTTAGCGTGTTTTCTTCAATAAGTTTTATCATCATATTGTATTTCTTGAAATAAAATAGTATTTTCATTCATAATCTCGAACCATTTTATTAGCATCAGAATTAACTCTTCCTTGAAAGTCTGACCAGATACACCCCTGGAAGCTTGGCCATTTGGCTCATTGATGATCTCCATCTCTTCAGTTCTTGTTTATCCTTAAATCCTTGTTTGGATCAATTTCTATAATTTGGTTCAATTTCTATACTATTTTACATTCATACATGTATAAATATCTTTGCATGTATTATCAAAGATTCTTGAAGCATTGTGCTTTAATTTTAAAATATTTTGGAAGAAATATTTCCCACTTTATTGATATACTTTCTCTCCCTAAGGAGGTTTCTTAGAGAATTAGGTGAGTATATATTTTTCACCCAATAGATCTTCACCAATTCTAGCCTTTGGAATACTTTTAGAATCTAAGTATTGTGAAGAAAACAATTTTAAACTTGGTACACGGTTAAGGAGGTGAGACATGGTCAAGACCCAAACCTTCAGGTGGGCAACCTACTAATGGGATAATTACAATTGCAGAGGGTCTCCCCAAGGAATAAGTGAGCCAAGCCCCACATAAGGCTCCCCAGACTGGGTGTCTTGCACCAGGAAGATGAGTCCCCAGAACGCTTGGCTTTGAAGGCCAGTGAAGCTTACTTTCAGGAGAGCCAGAGGGCTGTGGGAAATAGAGACTCCACTCTTAAAAGGCACACACAAAATCTAACAAGCTTGGGGATCTAGGGCAGAAGCAGTAATTTGAAAGGAGCCTGGGTTAGACCCATCTGCTTATGTTGGAGAGCCTCCTGGATAGCCAGAAGGCAACTGGAGCTCACCATGGGGATATAAACAGAGGCAGCAGCCATTTTGGGGAGCTGGTTCTACCACGTGACACTGGTACTAGCAAGTGCTATTTTGGAATCCTCCTTCTAGCTTGTTAGTGCTGGAACCCAGCTATGACCAGCAGCCTATCAGCACCAGTACTGTGACATCTCAGGCCAAGCAAAAGCCCAGGCAGAGACACAGCCCCACCCACCAGCAGGCCTGCTGCCTTGAGACCCCTGAAGCCCACACCTACCCTGGAACCCAATCCAGTCCACCCCAGGACCTGGCCCCGCTTCACTGGGCTGGAACTAGCCCCAGCACCAACCTCATCCATCAATGGGTAGGCACCATCCCATGATACTCTGGACCCCAGTCCAGCCTACCAGTAAGCTGAAACACCAACTCACTCATATAGCATATTGTTTAGTCTCCAATGTGTTTGTGGTTTTCCCATTTTTCTTTATGTAATCATTTTCTAGTTTCATACAGTGTGGTTAGAAAAAATACTTGGTACAATTTCTGTCCTCTTAAATTTGTTGAGACTTGGGTTTTCTTGTGGCATAGCATGTGATCTATCCTGGAGAAAATTTTATGTGCACTTGAAAAGAACGAGTATTCTGATGTTTTTGAATGGCATGTCCTGTAGATGTCTATTAAGTGCAACTGGTCTAATGTATCATTTAAGGCCACTGTTTCCTTATTGATATTTTACCTGGATTATCTGTCTATTGCTGTAAGTGGGGTGTTAAAGTTCCCTAATATTATTGTATTCTTGTCAATTTCTTCCAAGAAATTTTAAACAGCAGATGAGACAGAGCTGGATGGAGAATTCATGAATTAGAAAATAGATGAGGGCTTCCCTCGTGGCGCAGTGGTTGAGAGTCTGCCTGCCGATGCAGGGGACACGCGTTTGTGCCCCAGTCCGGGAAGATCCCACATGCCGCAGAGTGGCTAGGCCCGTGAGCCATGGCCGCTGAGCCTGCACGTCCGGAGCCTGTGCGCCACAATGGGAGAGGCCACAACAGTGAGAGGCCCACGTACCACAAAAAAAAAGGAAAATAGATGAAAAAAATTACACAGAGTAACTCATAGTAAGATAAATGAAGTAAAAGATTAGAGGCCAAGGGACCTAAGAAATGGACTAAGAAGGTATTAAGTGCATTTTGTAGGCATGCCAGAAGTGGTAACGTGGTTAAATTTTATAATACTAATATTCACAGGGATACAGTTGATAATTATCCAGAATTTAGGAAAGCCTTGATTCCATAGATTCAGGGAGCACACCTGGACACATCATAGTAAAGCTAGAAAGTTAGCATATAGGTCATAATAGCAGACAAAAAGACACATTGTCTACAGAGCAATGCCAAATACTGTGACAGTAAATCTCCTTTCATCAACAAATGGAAGCCGAAAGTGAGTGGTGAGAGTAAGTAACCATCCACGTAGTGTTGTACTCCTAGCCTAAGTATCATGATAAGACTTTGATAGACTTGAAGATGGACCACTCAGCACACCACAACAAGGACAGACTTACTGCCAGTCCTTAGCCATAAGCCACTTTAGATGATACCTCAGCTGCACAGAGCTGCCTTGTCCAATGTTTTGTACTTCTTGAGTTGGCCCACTTCCAAGGACTGATCAAGGAGGTGGCATAAAGATCTGGCTATGTTGGACCAATGTGAAATGACTTTAATGGGCCATTGTACCTTCAGAACTCAGCATGGGATCAGAAAGTAATTTTGGAGGGTCTGCGTTAGATGTGCACTTCTTCCTCTGCCCACACCTGCCTTCTCGCATCCCTTTCTTGGGCATTGAGCATGCATAAATGTCCTGCACACTAAACACCTTATCGATGTTTGTGTCCTTAGAACTTAATTCAGAATAAAAGACATTGGAGACAACATGAAAAATCATGGTATCAATATTTACACCAACAGACACGTTAAAGGAACTTCTAAGGAATGTTTGCCACTTCTGGTATCCCTAAGAAATGTACTTTATACTTTCTTAGTCCATTTGTTAGGTTTCTTGACCTCCATTTAATCCTTTTATTCTCTTTATGAAGTATTCTGTATTATTTTTTTTTATCTACCTTCTAATTCACATATTCTCTCTCCAGGGCATCTTAGCTGTTTAAAATTTCTTTACTCTTCTATTCCAGTGTTTATGATGTTCCGTACTAGAAAGCTTATTTGCATATTTTTGATAATTAGCTATTTATTACTCATGTTTTATGTATCTTATCATCTATTTAAATATGTTAATTAAAATTTCTTGTACTTTGATGATAAATCCTTACAGGTTTCCATTTTGGTTTATTGTTTATGCTGACGCTGGCATTTTGGGAGGGGGGAAATTTGTGCTTGTTTTGGAGGACTTTAACTGTAGGAATATTTGTAGAAGCCTCAATTAAGGTTAAGCTCCCCTAGAAACAATTAGATTTGCATTTGCCATATATATGAGTTTGCAAACAGAAATTAGTTGGGTCATGCTGATATTGTTAATTAGAACACCAAAGCTACATCAAGGCACACTTTTGATTACAGATTCTCGAGGCAACATTTTATTCCCCACCCGGAGTTAGGGACAAAATTAGAGTTTTCCTTGGTTCTTTATTTCTTATGAGAAAAAAAGTCCAGTTTTTCACTATGGGTATAGTCAATTAAGCATTTATTTCGTTTCTAAAAAAATATTTATTTACTTATTTATTTGGCTGCATCGGGTCTTAGCTGCAGCACACAGGATCTTTTAGTTGCAGCATGTGGAATCTTTAGTTGTGGCATGCGGGATCTTTAGTTGCAGCATGCGGACTCATAGTTGAGGCATGTGGGGTCTAGTTCCTTGACCAGGGATTGAACCCAGGCCCCCTGCTTTGGGAGTGTGGTGTCCTAGCCACCAGGGAAGTCCCAGTCAATTAAGCATTTAGAATTATGTGTATGTCTCAGCTATCTATTAATTTGAGCCCATTTTCAAGCACACCTGAGTATTTAAAATAATGTTTAATATAATTTTGTATATTACAATTTATAATTGGAGGATTTTCAGTTTTTCTACCCAAGCAATTTCCAAACAAGAAGTGTAAACGTCTCTTAAAAATATAAACCATACTAAGATCACTCAGTGGTAATCAGCTGATATTTAAACTACACTGCAAAGTTCCAGGCAACTTTCACACACATGACTGGTGCTGCAAGGGACCTCTTTTCTTGTGGGGATGTCCAGCAGGATAGGATGACCTTTTACATGGTAGCCATGCGTCCTCAAACAGCAAGGCAGAAAGACATTCCCCCTTAAAGCTTAACCCCATAATTGGCATGATATAATTTCCACCATATTCTATTCATTGCTCAAAACAATCACAGCCTTCATCAGCTCAAGAGGAGGGGGAAATGAACAGGACCTCTCATTGGAAGGAGTATCCAGGAATGAGCAACATTCCTGAATCTAATATCCACTAAAACCAAGCTTCTTGAGATCCTTTTGGGTGCCATACACAGGGTATGGCCAAGAAACAAGTGTTTTGTTCATTATACTCTGGTGGTTGTCTATGGATTGGTTTACTCTTTACCTACCACTAGGAGAGGGACACCTATCGTTTAGTGGAATCCTATACTCTACACCACAACTTTCACACTGAAGTGGAATGAAGTGTCTAACCATTATAGACATCCTCTCCCACTTGTAGGACCCTGTATATAGACAAAGAAACACACAGGTAGGCAGCAAGGGGGATGTAAGTAGAGATTTCTTGGTAAAAGGAACTCGGACAGACCTGGTCTCAATATCTAATTTTTCTGACTTAGGGACACAGAGTTCTCCCATATTCCACATGGTCCCCTTCTTTCTTCGGTCCTCTAATGCCTGACACTTCAGTTGTAATCTGTCCCTCTCAACTGTGCCTTGAAAAGTACATAGTCATATGTATGTGTACCAAGCATTTTTTCTAACCACGCTGTATGAAACTAGAAAATGATTACATAAAGAAAAATGGGAAAACCACAAACACATGGAGACTAAACAATATCCTTTATGAGTGAGTTGGTGTTTCAGCTTACTGGTAGGCTGGACTGGGGTCCAGAGTATCATGGGATGGTGCCTACCCATTGATGGATGAGGTTGGTGCTGGGGCTAGTTCCAGCCCAGTGAAGCGGGGCCAGGTCCTGGGGTGGACTGGATTGGGTTCCAGGGTAGGTGTGGGCTTCAGGGGTCTCAAGGCAGCAGGCCTGCTGGTGGATGGGGCTGTGTCTCTGCCTGGGCTTTTGCTTGGCCTGAGTACAGAGTCATAAATGGGGCAGGTTTGAGGACAAAATTTAGGGAGAGGGAAAAGCATAAGAGGCCCTGGATATCTGCCCTTGCATGATGTTGGAGTGTGGTAAAGGGAAACACTTGATTATACTTTTTCACTTGAATTAATTTCCAAATGGAGATTGAGGTAATTGAAGGTTATTCATTTATATCAAGATTTTTCCTATCAAGCAGGTTGATCAAGAGAAGCATGGTTTCTGTTATCCTCAGACTCACACACTCAAAGGCAAAACCATGCCTAATGGGTCAGACATTGAAGTGAGATTTAGGGAATCATCTAGGTCCTGGTGTCAGTTCTAATTCAGTAGCTATGTGACTTGGGTAACGCCCTTCACCTACCAGAATATGATAAAGGAATCTGAGTTTTCAGAGGGATAGATTACACAAGCCAGTCCATTTACTTCAACAAGCACAGTAACCTTGCATATTATTCCTACTTACAACAAATTTCACTCAGGTGCATGACAAAATACCTGCTCAAGTATCAGGTCCACTGAGCTATATGGTTTCTGCTTATCTTCACTTCTCAAAGGCTGATGAATTTCACAATGCCTCTGTGTAGAAGAATATTGCAGTTATTTCTGCAATGTGTTTCAGTTCTCGCTTATGTTTTACACTGAATTCTGTAATACAGAAAATGTTGAAAAAAGTTTGAATGGGGTATGCTTGTCCTATTAATACTATTTTCTTAGGGTTGAAACTTACAGTTTCTTATTTAAGCAGTAAAGCCCTTGCTCTAATTTGTATTTTCAGTAGTCAACACCATTAAATCATGATTGCTCGTTAGGTGTCCGTTTTCTTCAATTACACTCTGAAGTGAATAATTACATATGCTCATATCTCCTCCAAGGTCTTCAACATTGAACTCCGTTTTCCCTCTCTCCTTCCTAGATGTCATGTGTGTCACTTATCCTTGCACCTCTGTCTTCACAGCCTATATGGTACAGTTGTAACACTGGTTTACTAATGCCTGTATTTGATTATTGGATTTACTAAATGTAAAACACACCTAGCACAATAAAAATATCCTAGTAGGTTAGGTTTCTTAACAGGAATGCTCACATATTATTAATGTGCAAGAAATGTTTAGAAAAACATTTGTATTTCATACAGGCAAACACTGGGATATTGAAGCAGCAACAATGAGCACAATAGGAATTAAATAATTTTGTGAAATACCATTTTATCCTATGGGTCCACAGTTCTCTTTTTGAAAATGCAATGGCTCTGAAATGAGCTTTCTGATTCCAAAATTATATTCAGGTTCTGTACGACCAACTTGAGGTCCCACCCAGAGATATTTACTTGCTGTTGATTTGGTGGAAGATTTTCCTGGTCTCCTTGGGAATCATATTCTTTTTTTTTTTTTTTTTTTTTGTGGTATACGGGCCTCCCTCTGTTGTGGCCTCTCCCGTTGCGGAGCACAGGCTCCGGACGCGCAGGCTCAGCGGCCATGGCTCAGCTCACGGGCCCAGCCGCTCCGCGGCATGTGGGATCCTCCCAGACCGGGTCGCGAACCCGGTTCCCCTGCATTGGCAGGCGGACGCGCAACCACTGCGCCACCAGGGAAGCCCCGGGAATCATATTCTTTTAAAAAAATTCTTTCATAAGATTTCTCTAATATTCCACAAAATAATAAATAAAATTCCTGATAATGGGACTCATTTATCCTAAATATTTACTCCAGCGACGAAGGAGAGCTCTGGAGATATAATAGCCCATCAGAATTCTTCCATCTTGGACTGAAAAACACAGACTTTCACTGCCCGTTCTTTAAAAGGCACTGCCTCCTTCATACCTGAACTACTCAGGGGAGCTCTCTCTAGTATCTTGCCATGGCACCCCAATTCTTTTTCTTTATCTCACAAGGCCCTGCCAGTTTAAAAAAAGTCTTTTGTTTAGTCTGTCCTGTAGAGCCCTGTCCCTCTTCTGAGGGGCTCAGGAAAAGTTTGATTTTGTAGATTATCAGGAATTTATCTCAATGTTTGGCTGAGAGTGATATACTTTACAGGTTCTTATATTCTACACAATAGGAAATAATTACAACTTTTTAAAAAGAAGTACAAATGGAATACAAAAATTGAAAAATATGTAGGTGTAAAGCATCGTAATACTTTCTAGAAATTGAAAATGACAGAGTATCTTCTCCCTCACAGAGATAAGAAGAAATAAAATACTAAAATGAAATTACTGAACATTCACATAATTGTGAAAACGACTGTGGCAGGGCCACCTTGTTTCACTTAAGTGGTCACCAGTGTTCTCTTAATAAAATGAAAGAGGCAGGAGATATGTCCATATTTAGCTCAGAATACATATCTCCTATGGGTTGAATTTGCACCTCTAAAATCCATCTATCTATGCTGTAAATACTCGTACTCATATGTGATCATATTTGGAATCTTTACTGGGTAATCAAGTTAAAATATGTTCATTAGAGTAGGTCTTAGTCCAAATGAGTTGCATCCATATAAAAAGGGAAAATCAGACATAGATACATACATGTAGGGAGGAAAATGTGTGGAGGTGTAGGGAGATTTCAGCTATCCACAAGGCAAGGAGAGGGTCCTAGAATAGAGGCCCCCTATGCATTCACACCTTGCATAAGATCCAACTCAGATGAAACCTTGATTTGGACTTAGAGCCTCCAGAAGTATGAGACAATAAATGCATGTTGTTTAAGTGACCCAATCACCAGCATTTTGTACAGAAGCTCTAGAAAACTTATATAATATTTAAATGACCTTGATTAGATTTATAAAACAAAGAAACAAACAGCAGATAAATAATCACACTTGTTACTCTACTGTCACCAAACCTGAACATCCCAGGAAGACTGTTACTGGTTCAGTCAGGAACACCTCACTATAGAGTGAGTGGCCCAGTGACCATGGCTACCAGTTTGGGTCCCTCATCGGCTGACTTGGTGTCGAGGTGGACTTGAACCTCTCTGACTGAATGCTCCCGCCATCCCCATGATGTTGAGCTACAAGTCATGAAGGTTTTCCACTTCAAAAACAAGAGAATAAGGCCTGGAAAAGAATAGAATTAGATCATCTGAACGAGTTGGAGTAGACTTCTGATTCTAGGCAGCCTGGAATAAGTTGTTTCCTGAACTTTTTGTTGCACTTATTTCTATGCTGTGTTGGAGTCCTATTTTTAAAGTGAATCCATAAACACAGTAATGGTGAAAAGGTTTCTGAATGGGCTATACTCATCCTACCAATACTATCATCCCTAATTTGAGACTTATAATTGTTATTTAAGCAGTGAAGCCATTTCCCTCAGTTTGCCTTTACAATAAACCACATTACAAGGTGATTGCTCACTAGGTTCCCGTATTTCCTCAATCATCAACTGAAGTGAATAATTACTAGTTGTTACTCCTCTTTCCAATCTTCAACATCAAACTTTCCCCTCTCCATCCTAGATTTCCTATGTATCAGTCATCTTTGAGGTCCCAGTTATCACTTCAAAACCAATTATGGTGTATTTTTAATGTTTTGGTTTTTTTAACTAATGTGTCTATTTAATTTCTAAATTTACAAATGTGAAAGAAACAAAGCTCATTAAAATATCTAATGGATTCTTTTTCTTAAAATGACTTCCTACATAATACGATATGTATTATATTTAGGTACTTAATCCATTTTGAGTTTATTTTTGTGATTGCTGTTAGAGAACTTTCTAATTTCATTTTATTACATCTAGCTATCCAGTTTTCCCAGCACCATTTATTGAAGAGACTGTCTTTTCTCCATTGTATATTCTTGCCTTTTTTATTGTAGATTAATTGACCATAAGTTCATGGGTTTATTTCTGGGCTCTCTCTTCTATTCCACTAATCTGTGTGTCTGTTTTTGTGCCAGTACTATACTGATTGATTACTGTAGTTTTCTGGTATAGTCTGAAGTCAGGGAACCATATTCCTCCAGCTCTGGTCTTCTTTCTTAAGATTGTTTTGGCTATTCGGGACCTTTTGTGTTTCCACACAAATTAAAAAAAACTTTTTGTATAATTCTGTGAAAAATGCCCTGGTATTTTCATAGGGATTATATTAAATCTGTAGATTGCCTTAGATAGTACAGTCATTTTATCAATATTAATTCTTCCAGCTCATAAACATGGAATATCTTTCCCTCTGTGTTGTCTTCAATTTCTTTCATCAGTGTCTTATAGTTTTCCAAGTACAGGTCTTTTACTCACTTAAGTACATTTATTCTTAGGTATTTTATTTCTCTTTTATAGATTCTTTTTCTCTCACACTGGCAGTTTCTCAGGACTCAGAGTAACCATTTTTGTTAAAATAACAGCTCATATTTATTCATCAATTCCAGTATGTGTGGTATTTTGGGGACCTAATTAATGTTAAAATAATTTAAAATTTACTAAATGTTAAGTTAAATAATTTTAGTGTTTATGTGTAAGTATTCCCATTTCTGTTTGTGTTCTGTCTTTGGAGAAAGTGGCTTTGTCATTCTCTTCATTCTGATCACTGGAGGTTTTGATAAGAAATGGAGGTAATAGCTGGTGAATTATGTCCCATGATTTTGAGGAGCACTCTGCAGACCATGTCAGAGAGTTCCTGCTCAGGCCACAGAGTCTCAGCCATGGAAAGGTAAGATTCTGTGTGGGAGTAAAATGGCCACCAAGTGGCCAAAGTCATTCTGATGGCAGCAACGAGGTCAGACTCGTTCAGGAAGCTCAAACTGATTTTTCTTCAGTGTAGGTGACTTGGGTGACATCTTCTCAGAGTTCTCATGCATAAATAGTAGGCATAAATCAGCTGAGGTGAACTTTGCCTACATGGGGCATAGTTCAAAGATTTTCTGGTAGAGGTCACGGAAAGTTTAAAGGTCACCAGATTTCCACTGTGAATGGTTGACTGGAGGCGAAGCAGGGGGCCATCCAATCACACGTGACATGGGGTGCCTTAGTGACAGGCCTCCCTGCTTTGCATTTTGTCCAATCAGATATGAACATTGCCCGTGACGTCAGAGAAGGCAGGGAGCATAAACCGACCAACGGCCCTCAACTGCCGCCCTGTCCTGTCCTTCCCTCTGAGCTGTGGGGAAGACGATTCCGACATGTCTGAGCCTTCGTCTGTGACGTCTGAAGAAAGCCTGGGCACCAAGGAAGCCGAGCCCTCCAAAGCCGAGCCGGAGGAACCGAAGCAGAAGGCAGCGAAGCGCCACCGCCGCCGCTCTGACGGCTTCGACAGCTTTGCCACCTATTTCCCCAGGGTGCTGAAGCAGGTCCACCAGGGCCTGAGCCTCTCGCAGGAGGCCGCGAAGGTCATGGATTCGTTCGTTCAGGACATCTTTGAGCGAATCGCCGACGAGGCGGCGCGCCTGGTCCGCTCCAGCAAGCGCTCCACCCTCAGCTCCAGAGAGATCCAGACCTCCGTGCGCCTGCTGCTGCCTGGGGAGATGGGCAAGCACGCCATGTCCAAGGCCAACAAGGCCGTCATCAGATACACCACCGGCAAATGAGCTGCCTCCGGACCACCTGAGCATCGCAAACCAAAGGCTCTTTTCAGAGCCACTTACTTGGCGGGAAAAGTCCTGTAGCTCTGAAGAGCCCTGGGTTTTCACCCTGTGCCATGAGGGAAATACCATAAACCTCATCCACTCTGCTTGAGTATATGTCTGTAGTGCCATTCGTTCCACAGAGAATCACGAACTCTTCTTAGCCAAAAAGCACCTTGTCACTTGCCTAAATGGTCATTTCTATTCGTGGTTTCTCCGTCAGACATTTTAGGGATTTTTATGGTCAAAATTCTTTCCATAAAAGATTCATTGACCATGTTTATTGTCATTCTCCCAGCTGTATATAGCAGTATCATCCAGAGATTTTTATGTGGAATATAGTAACCAAAAATGTGAAGTAGCGGACATGAAAATCTCACTTACACGTTCATACGCCTTTAACATATCTCAAATCTGAATTCCATTAAGTACATAAAATAGAACCCAAATGCAGTGTAAAACTAAATAATCTAATTTTCTAGAATCAAGCACCATACCTCGTGAAATTACTATTCTACATAATTCATATTTCTCTGACTTTATTTTTTTTATGCCTAAAACTTTTTGGTTTTTATCCAGAAATCTTGACTGAACTGCAGTTCTGCATGGATGATGAGATCATCCAATGACAGCAGCTGTAGCCACAGTCTCCAGAGCAGCAGCCAATGAGGGACTGGCAGCCCGTGAGCCAAAGCAGTTGGCCCAAAGTGTGGTGGGGTGACCAGGGCTGAACCAATAACAGCCTTCCTGTGATACTCAGCCGGGAGAGTGAGCGGGAAGGAGGTGTGATAGTTTCCCTGTGGTTTTCCCTTCAAGTACTTGCTTTTAACCATGGTGATTTAAGTACAGACATCCAGATCTGGTAGTGGGACATGTCTCTATCTCCTGGCATGAAAATAAGAGGGGGAAGTTCAGCAATTAAGAGAACTAAGATGACTCCTTCCCCTACCTCAAGTAATTTGAGTGTTAATGATTATAATAATATTTATTGAATTCAATATCCATTGTGTTTTCTTCTTGGTGCATTGCCTTTTTTCTAAAAATATGTTGCGGAATTTCAAGGATTTGTTGATTTTCCTAGTCCTTTTTTCAAAAAATTGATTTCTAATTTCCTACATCATTGGAGAGAGAGAATGCACTCTATGATTTCAATCCTTTGTAATTTACTATGGTTTTCATTAGAAATTAATATTTCAGTATATTAAAATCTATTCATTCTGCACTTTTAAAATAAGCAATAAGAATATGCTGTACAGCACAGGGAAATATAGAAATTATTTAATAATAAGTACCCCTGGATAAGGATGTACAAACCTGTGAAGGACGTCACTCTCAGCCAAACAAAGAGAGAAAAGCTAGATAAACTACAAAATTCCAACCTTTTCTTGAACCCAGTTTTAGTGTTTTCTCTCTGTCAGGCTTTATAGATTTCTATGGGGTCTAACTTATTTTCCTATGAATTTCATTTCCCAATTTATTCTCATGCTCGTGTCAGCGTATTATGGAATTTTCAGAATTATTTTATGTGTAATATGCAATAGAAAATGGGGAGGAGAAGGTATATTCATCAACTACCCCTATTATACACTCTCAGCATATCCCAGTTTAAGCATACATTTAAATATATAAATGGGGACTGATGTATCTTACAGAAGTGGCAAAACAAAATTTTCACAAACATTTCACCTTTCTAATTCCCTGGTTGTTGAAATTATTTGAAATATCCCTACAGATGTATCAATCAATTCTTTCCTAGCAGAGAATCTTTCCATCGTTAAAACACAAACTTTCATGACCTGCAACTTTATATCCATTGGAGAGTGTCAAGTGAGAGCAGCTCAAGCTCCTGTCTCCACTGGGGGACTGGCAGCCTGCGAGCTACAGCCCTTGGCCCCAAATGTTGTCCAGTGACCAGGGCTGAACAGATAATAGCCCCTGTATCCCTGTATGATAATCAACCTGGAGATTAAGGGGAAAGGAACTGTGGTACTTTAATTTTTTTTTTGGTTCTTTACTTATATTTAATCATGGGGATTTAAGGACTTAAATCCAGAGCAAGTCATCTCTTCAGCCCCTTGCATCAGTTTAGAGGAGGTTTATCAGTAACAGAAGACCTAATATGTCTCCTTTTACCTCAAGTGGTTTGAATGTTAAGGTTCATATCTGTTCTTTTCCATTATGTTTCTTCGTGTCCCATGAAGATTTTTATTTGTGTCATTTTTGTATAAGTGTATTGCGAAATTTCAAAGAAGTTGCTGATTTTCTATTTCTTGTTTAAAACAGATTTCTAGCTTCCTACGACTGTTGAGAGAGGACGTTCTGTGGGATTTCAGTCTTGTGCAATATATTCTGATTTGCTTTAAAGCCCAATAATTCCTCATGATTGTGAAGTGTTTCAATTGAACATGTAAATTCAGTTGTAAATAATCCTTTTGACTGGGATGTACAAGGGAGTGAAGGATGTCTCTCTCAGGCAAACAATGAGACAAAAGCTATATAAGTTGCAAAATTCAAAAATTTCTTGGGCTCATTCTGTGGAGAGGCAAAAAATAAAGTATTCTACCTTGGACACAGCACCACTTGCTGAAGAGCAAAATGAGGGACAGGACAAGACAGTAGAGAGAGTTCACAGAAAACTGCAAGTATGAAGAGGGCCAATATTACCTCCAGCGCTCTCTTTGAGATCAGTAGAATTAGTATTTTGGCCAATAAGCCCCCTCATGAAGTTCACTACTCATTATTATTCGGGAAAGATGAAACTTAAAGGGTTTGAGAAAAAGAGAGATTGCTGCACAACTTGCCATTAAAATCTACCATGAAATCAGGTGCATACCTTCCTCTGTGTAAGAAGTAGAAATTGTTGTACACACTGGAAAAAAAAATTCAGAACTCCAAACTCTTGGTAGAGCCAGGTGCCTTTTCTGAGAAACAAGTGTGGACCACTTTGAAAAATGTTGACCTCAGAAAATCACTTAACGTCTATCATGCTAATGGTTGCTGCTTCAAAATGCCAGTTTTTCTCCATATGAAACAGTGATGCATTACCAAGGTTATTTTTGCATGCTGGTCTCAAGGCTATGGTTTCTGTAAAAAGTATAAGAGCTCTAATACACCAGGACACTGCTCTTGTGCTTTGGGTGTTTTGCATTTGTGAAATCAGAAATGAAATAGGATCATTATTGATACATATTATACAATAGGTAATATGTTGATCTAATATGCATAATAGGTCTGGAGAGTGAAGAATGGGCATGCAAGGGTGGGCAACACATACGAAATTTAGAAAGATAGACAGATAAAGGGAATTTTGGGATTTTCCTTGTTGAAGATGTGAAGGGGGACTGAGCGATTGTGATTATACATTTCCGTGGGTGCTTGCGGAAAGAAGGGCACCTATTGAGCAATTGCGATCTAATGGTGTGTGTGGTTTACTGTAAAGACAACCTGAGGAAAAGAGTGTAATGTTTAATCCACAAATTAGAACCATCAACGCGTGGAAAATAGTATTGCTAGGGCAAAAATATCCCATTCAAACTCTTTTCTCCATTACCCATGTTATGGAATTCATTTGAAGTGTGGATCCAAACACAGCAAACGAATAAGGAAACCAAAAAGTTCAAGGGAAAACAATCTATCCCAGATTCTAATCTACCCGGAAAACATTTAATCTTGGAACTGAAGGGTCTACTCTAACTTCTTCAGGTAATCTGTGTCTATTCTTTTCCAGGCTTTACTATTTTTGAAAACAAACTTGGTGATATAGGCCTCGGATGATGGGAGGTCCAATCAGAGAAGCTCAAGCACCACTCGCCTCTGAGTCAGCCAATGAGAGACCAGCAATGGTGAGCTACAGCCACTGGTTCAGAATTCAAGCTGGTTTTCCAGGTTGAAGAAGTCAGTGCCTTCCTGGATGTTCAGCCTTGGTAAAAAAAGACGGTATTGGGTTTGATTATTTGCCTGTTCTTTGCTTCTTTGCTTGATTGGTTGTATGTTTCTAACGGTGGTGATTACCTGGGGCTGATATACAAAATGCCAGAGGTCCCTTTACTTGAAGGACACATACATAATGTCTCACACTTCTGGAGGCCGGAAGTCCAAATCCAGATGTCAGCGGGTTTGGTTCCTTCAGACTGCTGAGAAGGAAGCCTCTGTTCCAGGACTCTCTCCTTGGCTTGTGGAGAAGGCAGAGAAACCCCTCTATCTGTTCACAGTTTTCTCCCTATATGACCGTCTCTGTGTCCATACTTCCCCTTTTATATGGATACAGGATCATCCTAATGGAGTCACTTTAACTTGATTTCCCAGTAGAGATCCTATCTCTGTATACAATCACATGTCAGGTATTTGGGTTTAGCACATCAACATAGGAACTTTAGGGAGACAGTATTCAACCCACAGAAGACATGAATTTTGAGTTATAGGTGGGCATATCTCCTGACTCTTCCATTCTATTAAGAGAACACTGGTTCTCTTCACCTATAAATACTGGTTTGATGTTTACGAGGTGGTATAGTTACAGTTTTTGAATTCTTCCAACACATGTAAGCATGGATTATTGATGGAAAGTCTTACTTAAACAGATATTTTTGATGAATGAAAGTATTCAAAACCCTGAGCAATCTGGAAAAAATGTAATGTTTTCATAATTGTGTATCATTTAGCGATTGCCACATTGCAAATTACTTCAATAGTTAGTGGATTAAAGCAGAAATTATTTATTATTTCTCATGTATCTACGGGTCAGCTGAATGCTTCTGCTGACCTGGGTGGTATTTCTCAAGATTTTCTTGTAGCCCTTCTCTCTTCATTCATCGTCCCTGGTAGAGTTCAAATCACATCACTTCAAAATTAGCAATGCATAGATAGGACTTGTCTCTGTGTGCTAAAATTGATGTTTCATTTTAAGGAACGTTTTGTACATACTTAGATTAAAAACAGAAGGAGAACACTCGTGACTGCTTACGGGAAAATAAGGTGAACCCTCTCATGTAATTTTCCTCAACTATTTGCACAGTGAATAGTTTTATTTATTATTTATTTATTTATTTATTTATTTATTTTGCGGTACGCGGGCCTCTCACTGTTTTGGCCTCTCCCGTTGCGGAGCACAGGCTCCGAACGTGCAGGCTCAGCGGCCATGGCTCACGGACACAGCCGCTCCGCGGCATGTGGGATCCTCCCGGACCGGGGCGCGAACCCGCGTCCCCTGCGTCGGCAGGCGGACTCTCAACCACTGCGCCAACGCGGGCCTCTCACTGTTTTGGCCTCTCCCGTTGCGGAGCACAGGCTCCGAACGTGCAGGCCCAGCGGCCATGGCTCACGGACACAGCCGCTCCGCGGCATGTGGGATCATCCCGGACCTGGGCACAAACCCGTGTCCCCTGCATCGGTAGGCAGACTCTCTACCACTGCGCCACCAGGGAAGCCTTTTATTTATTTTAAAAATATTTCTGACTTTCCACCTCGGTAAAGGGGGAAGAAACTCTTTCATTGTAGTCCCTATAAATGCATTGTGATTTGCTGAACAATGTTTAGTTTTGTTTGGTATTCCATTTTTGCTTTTGAAAGAAATTGTAAATTTC
>NC_041234.1:79695283-79697139 GCF_002837175.3 Physeter macrocephalus | reverse complement strand
ATGTAAAATAGATAGCTAGTGGGAAGCAGCCGCGTAGCACAGGGAGATCAACTTGTTGCTTTGTGACCACCTACAAGCGTGGGATAGGGAGGGTGGGAGGGAGACGCAAGAGGAAGGAGGTATGGGGATGTAGGTATATATATAGCTGATTCACTTTGTTATAAAGCAGAAATAGTTTAAAATATGATGAAATATTGAGTACTAATGAAAACCTTAATAAATTAACAAAGGATTGGCATCATGGAGTGCATTCTCTGTCTCCAACAATGCAGGAAGTTAGAAATCAATTAAAAAGAAAAGGAATTGGAAAATCAGCAACTGCATTGAAATTCAGCAACATACATATGGAAAAACAAAAGAAAAAAAGTCAATGCACCAATAAGGAAACACAATGGATATTAAATCCAATAAATATTATCATAAGCATTAACACTCAAATTACTTGAAGTAAGAAAGAAGTCATCTTACAGATGAATGGATAAAGAAGATGTGGCACATATATACAATGGAATATTACTCAGCCATGAAAAGAAACGAAATTGATTTATTTGTAGTGAGGTGGATGGACCTAGAGTCTGTCATACAGAGTGAAGTAAGTCAGAAAGAGAAAAACAAATACCGTATACTAACACATATATATGGAAACTTAAAAAAAAGTTATGAAGCACCTAGGGGCAGGATGGGAATAGGAATAAAGATGCAGACCTACGAGAGAATGGACTTGAGGACACGGGGAGGGGGAAGAGTAGGCTAGGACAATGTGAGAGAGTGGCATGGACATATATACACTACCAAATGTAAAATAGATAGCTAGTGGGAAGCAGCCGCGTAGCACAGGGAGATCAACTTGTTGCTTTGTGACCACCTACAAGCGTGGGATAGGGAGGGTGGGAGGGAGACGCAAGAGGAAGGAGGTATGGGGATGTAGGTATATATATAGCTGATTCACTTTGTTATAAAGCAGAAACTAATACACCATTGTAAAGCAATTATACTCCAATAAGGATGTTAAAGAAAATTTAAAAAATAAAACCCAAACATACATAAGATTGTAAATTATATATTATATATATAATACATATAATATAGTATATGTGTCCAAAAACTATAAAATTCCAAGCAAACATCTATATTTTTATTTCAAGAACAACTAATATTACCCCTTCTGTCTTAGATATATTCTAATTCTTCAATACTTACGTATTTCAAGTAAACTGAAAGTTATTAGCAAATCTCATATTCTTTCTAAGTTTTTTGACCACTCTGGAAATTTCAGTTTGCTGGATTCAGATTTATTTGTGAAACCTGGTGTTGGAAATGTACAAATGACAATCCTAAGTGTGTGTTTGCCTTATCTTAGTTTCCTAAGCACACCCTGTAATACAGACTTCATTTATCACTTCCTGATGTATATGCAGTGTGTAATGAGACTAAAGATCAAAAAAGTCACTGTTGTCTTTTTTCCTTGACAACCTAACTTCTGCTGTTCAATCTTTAGTCTACATAGTTGTTAGTATATTCTGTTCGAAAAGTCAAATTTTTCACTACTTAAATGATTATATTACGTATGTTATTTAGGTACCTAATCATTTATAATCTCTGAAAACTGATATTTGTAAAACAATATCTTTGTTTCTATGGCATTATTTCTATTAAATTCTCTTTAATTTTCAAAAATATTTTGTCTAATTCCATATTAAAAATATCCAACCAATAAAAAAAAGAAAGGAGTCATCTTAGTTCTCTTAATTGCTGAACATCCTCCTCTTATTTTCAGGCAAGGAGGTAGAGGCATGTCCCACTACCAGGTCTGGATGCCTGGACTGAAATCACCATGGTTAAAAGCAGCTAAGTAA
>NC_041234.1:79691705-79694354 GCF_002837175.3 Physeter macrocephalus | reverse complement strand
CTCTTCAGAGCTACAGGACTTTTCCCGCCAAGTAAGTGGCTCTGAAAAGAGCCTTTGGTTTGCGATGCTCAGGTGGTCCGGAGGCAGCTCATTTGCCGGTGGTGTATCTGATGACGGCCTTGTTGGCCTTGGACACGGCGTGCTTGCCCATCTCCCCAGGCAGCAGCAGGCGCACGGAGGTCTGGATCTCTCTGGAGCTGAGGGTGGAGCGCTTGCTGGAGCGGACCAGGCGCGCCGCCTCGTCGGCGATTCGCTCAAAGATGTCCTGAACGAACGAATCCATGACCTTCGCGGCCTCCTGCGAGAGGCTCAGGCCCTGGTGGACCTGCTTCAGCACCCTGGGGAAATAGGTGGCAAAGCTGTCGATGCCGTCAGAGCGGCGGCGGTGGCGCTTCGCTGTCTTCTGCTTCGGTTTCTTTGGCTTGGCTTTGGAGGGCTCGGCTTCCTTGGTGCCCAGGCTTTCTTCAGATGTCACAGACGAAGGCTCAGACATGTCAGAATCGTCTTCCCCACAGCTCAGAGGGAAGGACAGGACAGGGTGGCAGTTGAGGGCCGTTGGTCGGTTTATGCTCCCTGCCTTCTCTGACGTCACGGGCAATGTTCATATCTGATTGGACAAAATGCAAAGCAGGGAGGCCTGTCACTAAGACACCCCATGTCACGTGTGATTGGATGGCCCCCTGCTTGGCCTCCAGTCAACCATTCACAGTGGAAATCTGGTGACCTTTAAACTTTCCATGACCTCTACCAGAAAATCTTTGAACTACGCCCCATGTAGGCAAAGTTCACCTCAGCTGATTTATGCCTACTATTTATGCATGAGAACTCTGAGAAGATGTCACCCAAGTCACCTACACTGAAGAAAAATCAGTTTGAGCTTCCTGAGCGAGTCTGACCTCCCTAACTCAAGTCGTTGCCACCATCAGAATGACTCTAGCCACTTGGCGGCCACTTTACTCCCACATAGTAGCTTGTCTTTCCATGGCTGAGCCTCCGTGGCTTGAGCCGGAAGTCTCTGACATGGTCTGCAGAGTGCTCCTCAAAATCATGGGACATAATTGACCATCTACTGTCGCCAATTATGATCGAAACCCCCAGTGAGTTAGAAAAAATTGAAATCTCAAAGCCACATTGTCCAAAGTTGGAACACAAATATAAATGGGAATACTTTTTAAATTAGTAAAAATACTTAAAGATTTCTCAAATATAAAATGTTCTTAACATTCCTTAGGTCCCCAAAATACCCCACATGCTTGAATTTGTGAACAAACATGAGTTGTTGATTGAAAACAATGATTACTTTAATTCTCTAATAAATCACCAGGGTAAGAGGAGAAGTATCAATAAAAAGGAGGAACAATTAAAGAAACATACTCATTTCAAAAATCAATGATAATACAAGCAAATATTTTTTAATATATTCATATAGAAATAAGTTACACATAGTGCACCAAAAAGGACTGAAGAAAATTTGAAGAGATGGATGTCTTCAATGAGCTATGGTAATGGTCATGCTTTCAAGTGTATTTCCTGTGAGGCCTTTAAGGACCAGCTAATTCTACTGCTAATAAAATAGTTCTAATAATAAAGAGAAAAAAAGCTAGTTTTTATTACTAATATATATATAATATGTTGATAATTAATGGAAGAAAGATTGCAACAGAGAATTATCTGGACTATGATGATAGTGTTACTTCAAACCCAAAAGCTACAGAAGGGCTGTCTTGTGATTATCAATTCTCAAGGAGACTTTTTCCCTCCCACAATCAAGGACATGGAATAGAATTTGTTTGGATATCTTCTTTTCCCATTAGGAAATGTCCAGGTTTTCATTAAGGCTGCAGTCATTCAGTTATCTATAATTATTAAAGGTCTCAGTGGATTATTCACTTCTGTCATTTTTTACACAAAGTTGAGCATTTTAAATAATGTATATAAATAATTCTGTCAAGTTATTTTTCATGTTTGGAATGGAAAGTTTCACATTTTCTATTCTATCTATTGACCAAAATAGAAGCATAAATGACCCTTAAAATATAAACCTGGCTAGGGTCTCCAAATTGTAATCAGCTGATATCTAAGCTACTCTGCAATGTAAGAGATAACTGACACTCATACTGGTGTCATGGAGGTACCTCTGCCTGGGGTTGTCCAGCAGGATAAGCAGATTTTTACTTGTCAGCTCAGAATTCTCAAACAGCAAGGCAGAAGCTATGTGTCCTCTTTTTTTTTAACATCTTTATTGGAGTATAATTGCTTTACAATGGCTGTTTAGTTTCTGCTTTATAACAAAGTGAATCAGTTATACATATACATATATCCCCATATCTCTTCCCTCTTGCGTCTCCCTCCCTCCCACCCTCCCTAACCCACCCCTCTAGGTGGTCACAAAACACTGATCTGTTCTCCCTGTGCTATGCGGCTACTTCCCACTAGCTATGAATTTTACATTTGGTAGTGTATATATGTCCACGTCACTCTCTCACTTTGTGCCAGCTTACCCTCCCCGCTCCCCCTATCCTCAAGTCCATTCTCTAGTAGGTCTGCGTCTTTATTCCCGTCTTGCCCCTAGGTTCTTCATGACCATTTTTGTTTGTTTGTTTTTTTAGATTCCATATATATGTGTTAGCATACCGTATTTGTTTTTCT
>NC_041234.1:79669477-79691593 GCF_002837175.3 Physeter macrocephalus | reverse complement strand
TTGCTGGGTCATATGGTAGTTCTATTTTTAGTTTTTTAAGGAACCTCCATACTGTTCTCCATAGTGGCTGTATCAATTTACATTCCCACTAACAGTGCAAGAGTGTTCTCTTTTCTCCACACCCTCCCCAGCATTTATCGTTTATAGATTTTTTGATAATGGCCATTCTGACCAGTGTGCAATGATATCTCATTGTAGTTTTCATTTGCATTTCTCTAATGATTAATGATGTTGAGCATTCTTTCATGTGTTTGTTGGCAATCTGTATATCTTCTTTGGAGAAATGTCGATTTAGGTCTTCTGACCATTTTTAGATTGGGTTGTTTGTTTTCTTGATATTGAGCTCCATGAGCTGCTAAGAGTTTGATAGTGTCTGGCCTTACATTTAGGTCTGTAATCCATTTTCAGTTTATTTTTGTGAATGGTGTTAAGGAGTGTTCTAACTTCATTATTTTACATGTAGCTGTCCAGTTTTCCCAGCACCACTTATTGAACAGGCTGTCTTCTCTCCACTGTATAATCTTGCCTCCTTTATCAAAGGTAAGGTGACCATATGTGCATGGGTTTATCTCTGGGCTTTCTATCCTGTTCCATTGATCTATATTTCTGTTTTTGTGCCAGTACCATACTGTCTTGATTACTATAGCTTTGTAGTATAGTCTGAAGTCAGGGAGCCTATTTCCTCCAGCTCCATTTTATGTGTCCTTTTAAAGGTTAGCTCTGTAATGGCATAACATCACTTCTTCCATACTCCATTGGTCAAAGCAATTATAGACCTGCCTGAGTCAAGATGTAGTGGAACAGACATGTTTTATCAATAGGAGAAGTGTCT
Source organism: Physeter macrocephalus (assembly GCF_002837175.3). Taxonomy (NCBI): domain Eukaryota; kingdom Metazoa; phylum Chordata; class Mammalia; order Artiodactyla; family Physeteridae; genus Physeter; species Physeter macrocephalus. Next base: position 79,690,761 of record NC_041234.1, on the reverse strand, counting down.
GGGAATGAGCAGCTTTAACAAATCTAACAAATAGTTCCATACAACACATCCTTCCTGCGATGTGGCTGGGTGCCACACTTATATTATGTGAATAACACAAGGTCGTAATTTCCTTGGGCCACAGTGCTAAACTATAGAATCCTTTTCAACTTGAGTTACCCTATTCGGGTGACCTCACACGTGTAGTGGATCCATCTGATCCAGGACAGATCTTTCACTCTAAGTGGCATGAAATTTCTGACCATTATACACATCCTCCACCACTCCTGGGTCCCTGCACATGGAGACATAGACACATGGATTGACAGAAAGGAGAATGTATCAAGTGAGTACATGCTAAGAAGAACTCTACCAGAATCTGGTCCTAATATCAGATTTCCTGCTCTGGGGCCACCGAGTTTTCCTATATTCCTCAAGGTCCACTTCTTTCAAGGGTACCCTAACACCTGTCACTTTAATTGCAATCCATCCCTCTGCATCTTGCCTACGAATGAACATATTGTCAGAGTTATGTTGGGTAGGTTTGGGGTCACAGATGGAATTGAAGGAGGAGACAATCAGAAACAGCCCCTGATATCTGTAGTCTCAAGGTCTTGGAGTTAGTTTAAGGGAAATACTTGTTTAAGGAATTCCATTTGAATTAATTCCCAAAAGGAGAAAGGTAGGTGAAGCAAATTCTCACTGCATTTCCATTTGTTCTAAAATATTTCCTCTTGAGCTGGTTAGTCCAGAGAAGCATGGTTACTAGAAGCTCCTGATAGGTTCACATTTTCAAAGGCTAATACCATGTCTCTTTGACCAGAACCTAGAGTGAGATTCAGGAGGTCACCTGGGTCCTGTTATCAGATCTAACCCAGCAGCTATGTGACCTTTTGTAATGAATGGCCTTCATCTCTCCAGGAGTATATCATGTGGGAAAGAACACTGAGTCCCCAGAAGGGAGAGAATTCACTATGACAATCCAATAGTTATACGAAGAACAGTCATTATGCACATTAATTCTCCTTAAAACAAAACTCCTGGTGGTGGAGTTTGGATCAGCATGAAGGCCACCCAAAGTCATATGGTACTTGCCTAACTACATCCCCAAAGGTTTGACATTGTCAGAGGTAGTAACATTAAGGACAGATTGCAGCCTTTCAAAAATCCTGGCCATGAGGGGCAACACAGGCCATGTCACTACCCTCAGAGAGACACTAGTGAACACAGCAAGGACTTTATTGATGACCTGTTAGAGGGGAGTCCGGGCACTCTCACATTCCAATAATATCCACCAGTGATCCTACATTTGTTTTAAAGTTCCCTCATAATATCGAGAAAGAGTAAAAGTCCACTTTTTTAAGGTTTTTCCCCTCTCACCCAACATTCATTCCCTGTCACTCAGTAGTGACAAGCCATGATCAAGAAGAAGAGGGCAATGATGGGTCAGAAATAAGTACCAACCATTTTACTGACCCTTGTTTTGGGAGCTGGGTTTTCATCCTGCTAAGTTAGTGTGGGGGCCTTATTTTGTCATGCCCATGTGCTTGGACATGAAATTTTTTTTTAGCAGAACAAATTGCCTGAGGAAAAATACCCTGTTGATCTTGGGGAAATCATTTACATAGCATTAAATGGATGGATTGTACAGGTGATACGTTCACTCAAATGTCTGAATTCATATCCTTTTCATAATGTTTAAAGCATACAATAAATCAAAGAAACCAGCAGCAGGTAAAGAATCATACCAAGTTGACAATCTCTGAGGTTGAGCAACCCAGGAAGGTGTTTCCTGGCTAAGCCTAAGACACTTGATCTCACATCGGGCCAATGGCTGTGGCTCGGTGGCTACAGATTCCCTCATTGGCTAATTCAGAGCTGAGGGCAGGTTGAACAGCTTTGATGGCACGCCCATATTATGCCCATGATGCCAATGTGCAAGTTACGAAGTTTTGCATGTTCGAGAACACAATATCTCATGCATAGAAAGAACAGAATCAAATGAATCTGAAGAATTTAGAGTAGTAACTTCAATTCTTGGGGGCCTGGAATAGGCAAAGTTTCTTGTACTTGGTGATTCCGTTATTTCTGTACTGTTTGGCTTCTCGTTTATGTTTTCAGTGGACTCTGGGTAATGCTGAAAAAAGTTGGAATGGGATATGTTGGCCCTGTTAATGCTATGTTCCTGGGGCTGTTGCTTAAAATTTTTCCTTAAGTTTAAAGCCTTTTCCCTCAGTTTGTCTTTTCAGTCACCAACACCATTAACTCACAATTGTTCATTAGGTACCCTGTTTCCTCAATCATCCTTCGAAGTGAAGAGGTGAATGTACTCATTTCTCCCAGTCTTCAAAATCAAACCCCATTTTCTTCTTTTTTTCCCTACATTTCATATGTGCCATTCAACTCTTGCATTCTAGTCTTCAAAGACTTTACAGCCCAGTTCTTTTTTTTTTGGGGGGGTGGATGTTTTTTAATTGAATTATAGTTGATGTACAATATTATATGTTATAGGTGTACAACACTGTGATTCACAATTTTTAAAGGTTATACTCCATTTATAGTTATTATAAAATATGGGCTGTATTCCCTGTGTTGTACAATATATACTCACAGCTTTTTAATTTTATTTATAACAGTTTTTACCTCTTAATCCTTTACCCCTATCCTTCCCATTTCTCCTTCCCTCTCACCACTGGTAACCACCAGTTTATTCTCTATATCTGTGAGTCGTTTTATTTTATGTTATATTCACTAGCTTGTTATTTTTCAGATTCCACATATAAATAATACAGTACTTGTCTTTCTCTGTCTGACTTATTTCACTTAGCATAATACACTCCAAGTCCATCCTTGTTGTTGCAAATGGCAAAATTTCATTCTTTTTTTAAATGATTGGATTCCATTATATATATACACCATTCATCTGTTGTTGGACACTTAGGTTGCATCCATATCTTAGCAATTGTAAATAATGCTGCTATGAACGTTGGCGGCATGTATCCTTCTGCATTAGTGTTTCCGGATTTTTTTGGATATACACCCAGGAGCAGAATTATTGGGTCATATGATAATTCTATTTATAGTTTTTTGAGAAACTTCCATACTGTTTTCCACAGTGGCTGCACCAATTTACATTCTCACAGAGTGTATGAGGGTTCTTTCTCCTCCACAATCTTGCCAATATTTGTTATTTGTGTTCTTTATGATGATAGCCATTCTGACAGGTATGAGGTGATATCTCATTGTGGTATGATTTGCATTTCCCTGATGAATAGCGATGGTAAGTATCTTTTCATGTGCCTGCTGGCCATTTGAATGTCCTCTTGGGAAAATGTCTATTCAGGTCTTGTGCCCATTTTTCAAATTGGGGTTTTTTTGATATTGAGTTATATGAGCTATTTATACAGTTTGGATATTAACCCTTTATTGGTCATATTACTTGCCAACATTTTCTCCCCTTCAGCAGGCTGTCTTTTCATTTTGTCTGTGGTTTCCTTTGCTGTGCAAAAGCTTTTAAATTTAATTGGGTCCCATTTGTTTATTTTTGCTTTTATTGCCTTTACTTTAGGAGACAGATCCAAAAAGACATTGCCACAATTTATGTCAAAGAGTGTTTTGCCCATGTTTTCCTCTAAGGGTTTTATGGTTTCCAGTCTTACATTTAGGTCTTTAGTTCATTTTGAGTTTATTTTTGTATATGGTGTTAGAGAATGTTCTAATTTCATTCTTTTAAATGTAGCTATACAGTTTTCCCAGTACCACTTGTTCAAGAGACTGTCTTTTCTCCATTGTATGTTCTTGCCTTCTTTAGATTAATTGGCCATAAGTGAATGGGTTTATTTCTGGGCTCTCTCTTCTGTTCCATTTATCTATGTGTCTGTTTTTGTGCCAGTACCATACTGTTTTGATACTGTAGCTTCCTGGTATAGTCTGAAGTCAGGGAGCCTGTTTCCTCCAGCTCTGGTCTTCTTTCTCAAGATTGTTTTGGCTATTCGGGGTATTTTGTGTTTTCATAAAAATATTAAAATTAATTGTTCTATAGGATAGAAAGCCCAGAGATAATCCCCCACACCTGTGGTCACCTAATCTATGACGAAGGAGGCAAGAATATACAATGGAGAAGACAGTCACTTCAATAGTGGTGCTGGGAGAACTGGATAGCTACATGTAAAAGAATGAAATTAGAACACTCCCTAACACCATATACAAAAATAAACTCAAAATGTATCAAAGACCTGAATGTAAGGCTGGACACTATAAAACTCTTAGAGGAAAACATAGGCAGAACACTCTTTAACATAAATCGCAGCAAGATCTTTTCTGATCCACCTCCTAGAATAATGAAAATTAAAACAAAAATTAACAAGTGGGATCTAATTAAACCTAAAAGCTTTTGCATAGCAAAGGAAACTATAAACAGAACAAAAAGACAACCCTCAGAATGGGTGAAAATATTTGCAAATGAAGAAACCAACAAGGGATTAATCTCCAAAATATACAAGCAGCTCATGCAGCTCAATATCAAAAAACAAATAATCCAATCAAAAAATGGGCAGAGGATCTAAATAGACATTTCTCCAAAGGATACATACAGATGGGCAAGAAACATGTGAAAAGATGTTCAACATCGCTAATTATTAGAGAAATGCAAATCAAAACCACAGTGAGGTATCACCTCACACTGGTCAGAATGGCCATCATCAAAAACTATACAAACAGGGCTTCCCTGGTGGCGCAGTGGTTGAGAGTCCGCCTGCCGATGCAGGGGACATGGGTTCGTGCCCCGGTCCGGGAAGATCCCACATGCCGCGGGAGCGGCTGGGCCCGTGAGCTGTGGCTGCTGAGCCTGCGCGTCCGGAGCCTGTGCTCCACAGTGGGAGAGGCCACAACAGTGAGAGGCCCGCGTACCAAAAAAAAAAAAATATATATATATATATATATATATATATATATATATATACAAACAGTAAATGCTGGAGGGGGTGTGGAGGAAAGGGAACCCTCCTGCACTGTTAGTGGGAATTTAAATTGGTACAGCCACTATGGAGAACAGTATGGAGATTCCTTAAAAAACTAAAAATAGAACTACCATATGACCCAGCAATCCCATTCCTGGGTATATACCCATAATTCAAGAAGATACTTACATCCCAATGTTCATTGCAGCACTATTTACAATAGTCAGGACATGGAAGCAACCTAAATGTCCATCAACAGAGGAATGGATAAAGAAGATGTGGTACATATGTACAATGGAATATTACTCAGCCATAAAAAGAAATGAAATTGGGTCATTTGCAGAGATGTGGATAGACATAGAGATTGTCATACAGAGTGAAGTAAGTCAGACAGAGAAACAAATATCGTATGATATCACATATGTGGAATCTAGAAAAATGGTACAGATGAACTTACTTGCAAAGCAGAAATAGAGACACAGATGTAGAGAACCAACTTATGGATACTAAGGGGGGAGGGGAGATGGGATGAACTGGGAGATTGGAATTGACATATATACACTACTATGTGTAAAATAGATAACTAATGAGAACCTACTGTATAGCACAGGGAACTCTACTCAGTGCTCTGTGGTGACCTAAATTGAAGGAAATCTAAAAAAGAGGGGATATATGTATACATATAACTGATTCACTTTGCTGTACAGCAGAAACTAACACAACATTGTAAAGCAACTGTACTCCAATAAAAATTAATAAAAAATAAAATAAAATACTTTGTTCTAGTTCTGTGGGAAATGTCCTGGTATTTTCATAGGGAGTGCATGGAATCTGTAGATTGCCTTGGGTAGAATGGTCATTTTAACAATATTAATTGTTCCAATCCATGAACACAGTATATCTTTCCCTCTGTTTGTGTTGCATTCAATTTCTTTTTTTAAAGGTTATGTATTTTTTCTTATTGAAGTATAGTTGATTCACAGTGTGTGTTAATTTCTGCTGTACAGCAAAGTGATTTAGTTATACATATATATATATATATACATTCTTTTTTTAATATTCTTTTCCATTATGGTTTATCATAGAATACTGAATATAATTCCCTGTGTTATACAGTGGGGCCTTGTTGTTTATATATTCTATATATAATATCTTACATGTGCTACCCCCAACCTCCCACTCCACCCCTCCCCCAACTCCCTCCCCCTTGGCACCCACAGGTCTGTTCTCTATGTCCATGAGAGTGTTTCTGTTTTGTAGATAGGTTCATTTGTGTCATATCTTAGATTCCACATATAAGTGATAAAGTATGGTATTTGTCTTTCTCCTTGACTTACTTCACTTGGTATGATAATCTCTAGTTGCATCCATGCTGCTGCAAATGGCATTATTTCATTCTTTTTATGGCTGAGTAGTAGTCCAGTGTATATATGTACCACATTTTCTTTTTTGAAAAAAATTATTGGAGTATATTTGATTTACAATGTTGTGTTAGTTTCAGATGTACAGCAAAGTGAATCAGTTATACATAAACACACATCCAATCTTTTTTAGATTCTTTTCCCATATAGGCCATTACAGAGTATTGAGTAGAGTTCCCTGTGCTATACAGTAGGTCCTGATTAATTATCTATTTTATATACAGTAGTGTGTATATGTCAATCCCAATCTCCCATTTTATTCCTCCCCCCTTAGTTTATTTTTCTACATCTGTAATTCTATTTCTGTTTTGTGGATAAGTTCATTTGTACCTGTTTTTAGATACCATATATTTAAATGATATCATATGGTATTTGTCTTTGTCTGACTTACTTCATTCAGGATGACAATCTCTAGGTCCATCTATGTTGCTGCAAATGGCATTATTTCATTCTTTTTTATGGCTGAGTAATATTTCATTGTATATATGTACCACAACTTCTTTATCCATTCATCTGCTGATGGACATTTAGGTTATTTCAAAGTCTTGGCTAATGTGAATAGTGCTTCTATGAACATAGGGGTGCATGTATCTTTTAGAATTATAGATTTGTCTGGATATATGCCAGGAGTGGGATTGCTGGATCATATGGTAACTCTATTTTTAGTTTTCTGAGGAAACTCCATACTGTTTTGCATAGTGGCTACACCAACTTATATTCCCACCAACAGTGTAGGAGGGTTCCATTTTCTCCATGCCCTCTCCAGCATTTATTAATTTTTAGATTTTTTTTTCTGCATTTATTTTGTTTATAATTTTAAAACAGTTTTATTGGAGTATTGTTGATTTACAGTGTTGTGTTAGTTTCTGCTATACAGCAAAGTGAATCAGACAGATATACATTTATGCACCCTTTTTAAGATTCTTTTCCCATATGGGCCATTACAGAGTACTGAGTACAGTTCCCTGTGCTCTCCTGTAGGTCCTTATTAGTTATCTATTTTATATATAGTAGTGTGTATATGGCAATCCCAATCTCCCAATTTATCCCTTCTCCCCTTTCCCCCCTGGTAACCATAAGTTTGTTTTCCACATCTGTGACTCTATTTCTGTTTTGTAAATAAGTTCATTTGTATCTTTTTTTAGATTCTACATATAAATGATATATTTGTCTTTGTCTAACTTACATCACTTAGTATGATAATCTCTAGATCTATCCATGTTGTTGCAAAAGGCATTATTTCATTCTTTTTACGGCTGAGTAATAGTCCACTGTATATATGTACCACATTATCTTTATCCATTCATCTGTTGATGGACATTTAGGTTGATTCCCTGTCTTGGCCACTGTAAATAGTGCTGCTATGAACATTGGTGTGCATGTATCTTTTTGAATTAGAGTTTTCTCTGGATATATGCTCAGGTGTGGGTTTGCTGGATCATATGATAGATCTATTTTTAGTTTTTTAGGAACCTCCATACTGCTCTCCATAATGTATGTACAAACTTACATTCCCACCAACAGCGTAGGAAAGTTCCCTTTTCTCTTTTTAAAAGTTTTTTTTTTTGGCCACACCACGTGGCATGGGGGATCTTAGTTCCCCTACCAGGGATAGAACCCACATCCTCAGCAGTGAAAGCACAGAGTCCTAACCACTGGACTGCCAGGGAATTTCCAGGCTCCCTCTTATCCACAACCACTCCAGCATTTATTGTGTGTAGACTTTTTAATGATGGACATTCTCACCCATGTGAGGTGGTACCTCACTGTACTTTTGATTTGCGTTTTCTAATAATTAGAGATGTTGAGTGTCTTTTCATGTGTCAATTGGCCATCTGTATTTCTTCTTTGGACAAATGTCTATTTAAGTCTTCTGCTCATTTTTTGATTTTTTTTTGGAGGTGTTGTTGATTTGTATGAGCTGTTTGTATATTTTGGAAATTAAGCCCTTGTAGGTCATTTGCAAAAATTTCTCCCATTCCACAAGTTGTCTTTTCATGTTGTTTATGGTTTCCTTTGCTGTGCAAAAGCTTGTAGGTTTCATTAGGTCCCATTTGTTTATTTTTTATTTAATTTATATTGCCTAGGGAGACTGACCTAAGAAAACATTTGTATGATTTATGTCAGAGAAAGTTTTGTCTATGATCTCTTGTAGAAATTTTATGGTATCATGTCTTGTGTTTAAGTCTTTAAGCCATTTCGAGTTTATTTTTCTGTATGGTGTGAGCGTGTGTTCTAACTTCATTGATTTACATGCAGCTGTCCAACTTTCCCAACACCACTTGCAGCAGAGCCTGTCTTTTTCCCATTGTATACTTTTGCCTCCTTTGTTGAAGTTTAAATGACTGTAGGTGTGTGGGTTTATTTCTGGGCTCTCTATTCTCTTCCATTGATCCATATATGTTTTCTTGTGCCAAAACCATGCCATTTTGATTACTGTAGCTTTCTAGTACTGTCTCAAGTCTGGGAGGGTTGTGCCACCTGCTTTGTTCTTTTTCTTCAGGATTTCTTTGGAAGCTCTGGGTCTTTTATGGATCCATATAAATTTTAGGTTTATTTCTTCTAGTACTATGAAATATGTCATGGGTAATTTGATTGGGATCGCATTAAATCTGTAGATTGCTTTGGGTAGTATGGCCATTTTTATAATATTAATTCTTCCACTCCAAGAGTATGGGATATCTTTTCCTATTTTTAATTATTTTCAATTTCCATTCTTAATGTTTTAGAGTTCTCAGTGTGCAAGTCTTTCACCTCCTTACTCAGGTTTATTCCTGAGTATTTTATTTTTGGGGGTGCAATTTTAAAAGTTATTTTTTTTACATTCCCTTTCTGATATTTCATTGTTAGTGTAAAGAAATGCAACCAATTTCTGTATGTTAATCTTGCATCCTGCTACATTGCTGACTTCGTTTATCAGCTCTAGTAGTTTTTGTGTGGATTCTTTAGGGTTTTCTCCATATAGTATCATGTTGTCTGCATATAATGACAATTTTACTTCTTCACTTCCAATTTGGATACTTTTTATTTCTTTCTTCTCTGATTGCTGTGCTAAGAATTCCAATACTATGCTGAATAGAAGAGGTGAGAGTATGCATCCTTGCCTTGTTCGAGATTTTAGCTGGAAGGCTTTCAGCTTTTCACTGTTGAGTGTTATATTGGATGTGGGTTTGTCATAAATGAATGCCTTTTATTATGTTGAGATATGATCCCTTTATACCCACTTTTGTAAGAGTTTTTTTCATGAATGGATGTTGAATTTTTCAAATGCCTTTTCTGCATCTATTTAGATGATCATGTGGTATTTGTCTTTTCTTTTGTTGATGTGGTGTATCACATTGATTGATTTGTGTATGTTGAACCATCCTTGTGAACTTGGGATGAATCCCACTTGCTTGTGGTGTATGATCTTTGGTGTGTGTGTTGTTGGATTCAGTTTGTTAACATTTTGTTGAGAATTTTTTCATCTATATTCATCAAAGATATTGACCTGTAATTTTCTCTTTTGGTGATGTCTTTGTCTGGTTTTGGTATCAGGGTGATGGCGGCTTCATAGAATGTCTTTGGGAATGTTCCCTTCTCTTTACTCTTTTGGAAGAGTTTGGGAAGGATGGGTATAAGTTCTTTGTATGTTTGGTAGAATTCACCTGTGAAGCCATCTGTCCCTGGACTTTTATTTGTAGGGAGTTTTGTTTTTGTTTTAGTGTTTGGGTTTTTTTTTTTTACAGATTCTATTCCACTTCTAGTGATCAGCCTGTTCAAATTATCTGTTTCATAGTAATTCAGTTTTGGTGGGCTGAATGTTTCTAGAAACTTGTCCATTTCTTCTAGGTTGTCAAATTTGTTGGCATATAATTGTTCATAATATTCCGTTATTTTTTTTGTATTTCTGCGGTATGAGTTGTTATGTCTCCTTTTTCATTTCTTATTTTGTTTGTTTGGCTTCTCTCTCTTTTCTTCTTGGTGAGCCTGGCCAGAGGTTTGTCAATTTTGTTTACCTTTTCAAAGAACTAGCTCTTGTTTTTTCTTTGTTTTTTTCCTACTTTTTTAATATCTGTTTTATTGATTTCCTCTGTGATCTTTATTATTTCCTTCCTTCTGCTGTCTTTAGGTTTTATTTATTCTTGTTTTTCTAATTCTTTAAAGTGGTTAGGTAAGTTGTGTATTTGAGATTTTTTTGTTTTTTGAGGAAGGCCGGCATAGCTATGAATTTCCCTCTAAGACCTGCTTTTGCTGCATCCCATAGATTTTGTATGGTTGTGTTTTCATTGTCATCTGTCTCAAGGTATTTTTAAATTCCTTTAATTCCTTCTTTGATTTCCTTGTTGACCCACAGTTTTTTAGTAGCATGTTGTTTAGTCTCCATGTAGTCGTTTTTTTCTCATTTCTTTTCCCGTGGTTGATTTCTAGTCTCATGTCCTTGTGGTCACAGAAGATGCTTGAAATAATTTCTATATTCTTAAATTTTTGAGTTTTTGTTTTTTTGCCCTAGCATGTGGTCAATCCTAGAGAATGTTCCATGTGCACGTGACAAGAATGTCCATTCTGGGTTTTTTTTAGGTAATGTCCTGCAAACATCAATTAAGTTTAATGGTTCTATTGTATCATTTAGGATCTCTCTTGCCTTATTGATTTTCTGTATAGAAAATATATCCATTGCTGTGAGAAGGGTGTTAAATTCTCCTTCTCTTATTGTATTCCTGTTAATTTCTCCCTTTATGTCTGTTAGTAGTTGTTTTATGTATTCAGGTGTTCCTATATTAGGTGCATATATGTTGACGAGTGTAAAATCCTCCTCATGTATTGATCCTTTCACCGTTATATAGTGTCCCTCTTTATCTTTCATTATGGCCTTTGTTTTAAAGTCTATTTTGTCTGACATGACTGTGCAACCCCCACTTTCTTGTCATTTCCATTTGCATGAAATATCTTTTTCGATCCCCTCACTTTTAACCTATGTGTGCCCTTTACCGTGACGTGGGTCTCTTGTAGGCAGCATATTATAGGCTCTTGTTTGTTTTGTTTTTTTTTTAATCCAATCTGCCACTCTATGTCTCTTGACTGGAGCATTTAGTCCATTGACATTTAAGGTAATTATTGATAGATATATATGAATTTATTGCTCTTTTAAACCTTGTTTTCCAGTTGATTGTGTGTTTCTTCTCTGTTCCTTTCTTTATCTTTTTGTAGTTTGATAATTTCCTTTTATTTTATGCTTGTGTTTTTTTCTTTTTGGTTTTAGTGAATCTATTGTGTGTTTTTAATTTGTGGTCACCCTCTTTTTCGAGTATAACCCCTTCCTATATCTACCTGTTTTAGAGTGATAATCATATAGGCTCCAACAAATTCTAATAAAAAAAAAGAACTCTACATTTTCTTACTCTACTCCCCAATATTTTATGATTTTGATGTCCTCTTTTGCATCTTCTTGTTTATCCTTTCGTTGTTCATTGTGGTTATCATGCTTTTCCCAAAAGTGTTTTGATTTTTAAAAATCTGTGTATGGGCTTATTTAAGTGGTTTATTTTCCAATTGTGATTTTCTCTTTCCTATAGATTCTTGCTTATTTTCTGTTTAGAGAAGACCTTTTAATATTTCTTTTAGAGTAATTTAGTATTTCTGTGTTCTTTTCATTTTTGCTTGTCTGAGAAATCTTTCCTTCTATTCTATATGATTATATGGGTAGAGTGTCCTATGTTGCAGACTTTTCCCTTTTAGAATTTTGAATATGTCTTGCCACTCCCTTCTGGCCTGCAACTTTTCTGTAGAGAAATCAGCTTATAGCCTTATGGGGGTACCCTTGTAATTAACTCTTTGTTTTTCTCTTGCTGCTTTTAGAATCTTCTCTTTATCTTTAAATTTTGCCATTTAATTATAATATGTCTTGGTGTAGGTCTGTCTGAGTTCATCTTGTTTAGGACCCTCTGTGCTTCCTCTACCTGGAATTCTGTTTCCTTCTTTAGTTTTGAGAAGTTTTCAGCCACAATATCTTCAAATACATTTTCGATGCCCTTTTCTCTTTCTTTCCCATTTGGACTTCCTATTATGTGTAGATTGGCTTGCTTTACATGATCCCATAGATCTCTTATATTGCTTTCATTTCTTTTTTCATTTGGCTTTCTGTCTGCTGTTCTGATTTTGTGACTTCCATTATTCTATCTTCCAGATGACTTATTTGTTCTGCATTATTCATTCTGCTATTCATTGCCTTTAGCTCAGCTTTCATCTCAGCAAATGAGTTTTCAAATTTTTCTTTGCTCTCCCTTATAGTTTCTAGCTCCTTTTGTTAGTACTCTGCATTTCTGTCAATAGCCTTTCTTAATTCCTTTAGTATTTTCATTATCTCCTATTTGAAATCTGTATCTATTAAATTGAAGAGGTCTGTTTCATTGTTTGTTCTTTCAGGAAAATTCTCTTGGTGTTTTAACTGGGAGTGGTTCTGCTTCTTCATTTTACTTATATTTCTCTTACCCTATGAGTTTAGGGGAAACAATTTTCTTCTGTGGTCTTGGAGGGCTATTTATATGTGGGAGCATCCCTGTGTAGCTGGTGTGGGTTTGATATTTTTGTTGCGAGGGCTGTTTTTCGTATGGATGCCTGCTGCCTCTTTCCTCAGCATGTGCTGGCCTTTATCCCCTTGATGTGGGGTGGGCAGATACGACAGCTGGTGCCGGATCCTGGGGCTCTTGGCAGGGGTGGCTGCTCATGTGTGCCCGTGGAGCCTGCAATGGTAGAGGAGGTGGCTCACAAGTGCTCCTGGAACTTGTGTAGGTGGTGTTCTGTCACCTGAGAGCACATGCAGGGGAAAAGGCTGCAAAGGTGGGTCCTATCCCTCTCCTCGCACACCCCCCAAACAATGGTGCCTGGCCTCTAAGGTGAGTCCAGGTTTCCTCCAAGTACACGCTCAGCAGCGGTTGTAGCAGACTCCAGCCCCTTCAGACTGTTTCTGCACAGCCAACCCCAGTCCTCTCCTCGGGTCTGATCTCCAAAGCCCAAGTTTCTGCACCCAGCTGCTGCCCACACTGGTGGATGCACATCTCAGACAGGCAAGTGCAGGTTTGCGGCATTGATCATCTGTGCAGTTCTCTCTCTCTTCTGGCTGCTGCAAACCAGTTTCTGTGCTCTGCCCGAACCTCCAAGATTCCCATTAGTCTCAGCCAATCTCCCTGCTGGTGATGGGACTTCCCATGGTATAGGAACCTTTCCTCATTCACAGGTCCCTCCCTGGGCATAGGTCCCGTCCTGATTCCTTTCTTTTTATCTTTTGTCCTACCTATTTATTTAGAGATTTTCTTGAACTTTCAGAAGCTTGAGGTCTTCTGCCAGTGTTCAGTAGATATTCTGTGAGAATCATTCCACAAGTAGATGTATTTTTGATGTATTTGTGGGAGGAGTGACTTTCACATCCTACTACTCCACCATGTTGATCACTGTCTCCGTCTTCACTTCCTTTCATCAGTATCTTATACTTTTCCGAGTATATGTCTTTTACCTCCTTAGGTAGGTTTATTCCTAGGTATTTCAGTGTTTTTGATGCAATCGTAAATGGGATTATTTCCTTATTTCTTAATTCATAGAATTTATTCTTTCCCAATTCAGAATATTTTTGATTTTTAGAACACAGACCTTAAGGAGCTGCAATTCTGCATCACTGGATGATGAGAGTATCCAGTGAGAGCAGCTCAGGCACCACCCTTATGCATCCATTGAAGTACTGGCAGCCAGTGAGCCACAGCTATTGGTCCAAAGAGTGGTGGAGTGACCAGGCCTGAACCAATAACAGCCGTCCTGTGATATTCAGCCAGAAAACTGAGGCTGAAAGTGCAGGATTCTCTGTCAGCTGGTTTTGTTACTTGACTTGTTTTTCATCTTGGTGATTTAAGGATATAAATCCAGAGCACATAGTGCTCCGTGTCTCTGGACAGCTGCATCGAATAAGAAGATGATGATCAGAAAATAAAGATTTTTCTTTTTCTTCTAGAATTTGAAAGTTAATATTCAGGTGAATGTTAATATATTAATATTATCATTGTGTATTTCCTGGCACAGTGCCTCTTTACTTGTATAATTTTTCTAAAAATATATTGCTGATTTTTGACAAAGTTGATGATTTTCTAATTGTTTTTTAAAAAAAAATGATTTCTAGCTTTATACTTTGTGAAGCAAGAACATATTGTGGGATTCAGTCCTTTGAAATGTTTTATAATTTGCTTTAAAGATCAGTATTTTATCACCAGTGTTAAGAGTTTTATTTGAACATATTTGATAAGTTAAAATAACAATTGATTTGGACGTAAAAACCTTGGAAGGATATCACCCTTAGCCAAACAATGAGACTAAAGATGAATAAACTGCAAAAATTTCATGGACTCATCAAAAGAGAGATAAGACTCTCACATAAGAGACCCCAGATGTAGAATTCTGCATTTTACAGAGAACCACTTGCTCTAGAGCAAGATGTGGGTAGGTCAGGAAACTAGAAAGAGCTTCACTGAGAATTGCATACATGCAAGGGTCAATTTTACTTCCAGAGCTCTCTTTGATAGCAATAGATCAGGAATTAGGACAAATAATCCTCCTTATCAAGATTTTAGCTTATTATTATTATGGAATATTTTTAAAAGCTTATAAAGCATTTAAGAAAACTGAGTTAGCTGCACAGTAAATCTAGAAAAGTTATCATATGATGAAACCAAATTTATATTTTAAAGCAGGACAAGAAAATTTCAAGATAAAATTCTCTCACTGTGTCCATCTGGGCCTCCACCCTCCCTCGCTGCCGCCAGCTGTGGCGGGTCCTCAAAGTGCAGCAACAATCGACGAGAGGGGGTAGGGAACGGAAAGCACCAAGGGAAGGGGTCAGAAGGGCACAAACAACTGATGGTTGCAAGGCAAATTTCCCAATTTATATTTTAAAGCAGGGCAAGAAAATTTCAAGATAAAATTCTCTTACTGTGTCCATCTGGGCCTCCACCCTCCCTCCCTAATGTGTAGTGTACATATGCATTTCACATTTACTAGATCTCCTTAAAGATGGGAATGTCTGCTCAACCATAAAAATTGTTTTGTTACCTTTCTTCTGACACTAGCAATGTAACTTGTTAAAAGAATAGCGTTCTTTCCCATCTCTGTAGGTGGTCATCATGACTTGCTGTGTGTTCTCTCTTGACTGATGGAGGAAACTGGAGGTCAATTAAAAGAAAAAGAATTGGAAAAGTATTAACTATTTTGAAATTCAGCAGTATACCTATAGAGAAAGCAAATCTAAAAAAGTCAATGCACCAAGAAGAAAACACAACCGATGTTAAATTAAATATCATCATAAGCATTAACACTCAAATTACTTGAGGTAGGAGAAGGAGTCATCTTACTTCTCTTAACTGCTGAACATCCTCCTCTTATTTGGATGCAAGGAGATGGAGACATGTCCCACTCCCAAATCTGGATGCCTGTACTTAAATCACCATGGTGAAAAGCAAGTACTTGAACAGAAAAACAACAGGGAAGCTATCACACCTCCTTGCTACTCTATCTCGGGGTTGAGTATCACAGGAAGGCTGTTATTGGTTCAGGCCTGGTCACTCCACCACTCTTTGGACCAATAGCTGTGGCTCACGGGCTGCCAGTGCCTCCTTGGCTGCATCAGTGGAGGGTGGGGCCTGAGCTCCTCTCACTGGATACTCTCATCATCCAGTGATGCAAAATTGCAGGTCCTGAAGGTCTGTGTTCTAAAAATCAAAAAAATTCTCGATTGGGAAAGAATAAATTGTATGAATCTGAATGAATTCCAATAGTAATTTCAGAAACCAGTGATTTTAAAAAATGAATTGTTTCTTGGAAGTTTCAGGTAGCTATTTTGTAATATGTTTGAGTACTCATTTGTGTATTTAAATGACTTAATATTATGGGACATGTCGAAAAAGGTTGAAGAGGGATGTATTGGTGGGCTTATATGCTTCCTCACTTTATCTCTGGCTATATCACACATAAAGTATCTCTAGCAAATTCCACAACATCCTCCCAGCGAATGAGAATTAAAACGCAAGATAAAATTAATACAAAAATAATTTAGACCTTAAGGAATTCTATAAAGGCTGACCTAGAACTAAAATGACTGTTCAGGTAAGCTATGAAATGCAATATGCTTAAGGAATATTCACAATTTTCATTGGAACAAACTGCACTACAGATATATATTCAAGTAGAATTGATAATGTTTGATGTTTACTTCAACTTAAAAACGTTCTAGTGACAGGCAGTATGGCACAGGTCGAAAAACTAGAGTCAATTTGACTCTTCAGTGCTACAGGTCTTTTCCTGACAAGTGAGTGGCTCTGAAAAGACCCTTAAGTTTGCGAGGCTCAGGTGGTTCTGAAGCAGCTCATTTGAGGATGGTGTGCCGGATGACTGCCTTGGTGGCCTAGGACATGGCGTGCTTGCCAATCTCCCTGGGCAGCAGCAGGGGCACGGAGGTCTGGATCTCTCTGAAGGTGATGGTGGAGCGCTTGGTGGAGCTGGCCAGGGGTGCAGACTCCTCGGCGATGGGCTCGAAGATGTCCAGGCCCTCGTGAACCTGCTTCAGAACCCTGGGGAAAGAGGTGATGAAACTGTCCGGGCAGCAGCGGCGACAACACCTTGGCATCTTCTGCTTTGGGCTCTTTGGTTCGGCTTCTGTGGGCTCTTTGGTGCCGAGGCTTTCCTCAGAAGAAGTCTCACGACAGGGCTCGGCCATGTCGGAGCCAACTTCCCCACAGCTCAGAGGAAAGGACGATGAGGCTGCTGAGGGCCAGTGGGCGGGTTTATAATCCCTGCCTTCTCTGATGTCACAGGCAATGTCCATATCTGACTGGGTAAAATGCAAGGCAGGGAGGCCTGTCACTAAGGCACCCCATGTCACGTGTCTTTGCATGTCACCCTGCTTGGCCTCCCGTCAACTAATGAGAGTGGAAATCTGGTGACCTTTAAACTTTCCGTGACCACCACTAGAAAAATCTTTGAACTATGCCGCATGTAGGAAAAGGTCATCCGTTCACTTCAGCTGATTTATGCCTACTATTTATGCATGAGAACTTTGCAAAGATGTCCCCGAAGTCACCAACATTGAAGAAAAATCAGTTTGAGTTCCCTGAGAGGGTCTCCATAACTCAAACCTTTGCCACCATCAAAATGACTCTGGCCACTTGGGGGCCATTTTACTCAATACAGAATTTTTTCTTTCCGTGGCTGAGCCACCGTGCTTGAGCAGGAACTCTCTGACTTGGTCAGCAGAGTGCTCCTTAAAATCAGTCGTAGGACATAACTGACCAGCCCTTACCTCCAATTCTTATCGAACTTACAGGGAATCAGAAAGAATAGTAAAACCGTGTTCTCCAAAGACAGGCCACAAACAGAAATCGAATACTTGTACATAAATACTAAAAACATTTAACATTTAGCAAATGTTAATTTTTTAACATTACTTAGGTACCCAAAATACCACACATAGTGGAACTGATGAAAAAATATGTGTTAGTTGGAAGAAATTATTTTTCTAATTCCCTAGACACCTTCAGAGTGAGAAGAAAATAATCAGTAAAAGGGAAATATTTAAAAATTAGAAACATATTCCTTTCAAAAATCTACTTAATTCAAGCAAAGTATATCTTTAATGTATTTATGTAAAAATAAATTACAGACATTGAGCCAAAAAGGACTTAGGAAGACTTGAAGAAATGGAGGTCTTCAATGAGCTAAGATCCTAATGGTCAGGTTTCCAAGTGTGTTTCCTGTGAGGGCTTCAAGGAGCGGCTAGTTCTACTGCTAAGAAAATTGTTCCAGGGCTTCCCTGGTGGCACAGTGGTTGCGCGTCCGCCTGCCGATGCAGGGGAACCGGGTTCGTGCCCCGGTCTGGGAGGATCCCACATGCCGCGGAGCGGCTGGGCCCGTGAGCCATGGCCGCTGAGCCTGCGCATCCGGAACCTGTGCTCCGCAACGGGAGAGGCCGCAGCTGAGGGAGGCCCGCGTACCGCAAAAAAAAAAAAAAAAAAAGAAAATTTTTCCAATCATGAAAAGATAAATGCCATTTTTTATTACTGGTAAATACCACATGATGATTAAACCGTGAAAGAAAGTTTACAACAGGGAATTCTTTGAACCATAATGATAGTGTTAATATAAACCCCAAAGCTACAGGAGGACGCCTTTGTGATTACAAATTCTCCAGGAGACTTTTCCTGACCCCAAATCTAGGACATGGAGTAGAATTCTTTTTTTTTTGGCATCTTCCCTTTCCATTAGAAAAAGTCCAGATTTTCATTAAGGGTGCAGTCATTCAAGCAACTACAATTATTAAAGATCTCAATGAACTATTAATTTCTGTCACTTTTCACACAGAGGTGAGCATTTTCAATAATGTATATAAATAATTTTCTCAACTTATTTTTCATGTCTTGAATGGAAATTTCCCCCATTTTCTATTCCATTTCTTGACCAAAACAGAAGTGTAAATGACCCTTTAAACTACTCTGCAACGTAAAAGACAACTAACACTCATACTGGTGCCATGGAAGTACCTCTCCAAGGGGTTGTCCAGCATGATAGGCAGATGTTTACTTATCGGCTCAGAACTCTCAAACAGCAAAGCAGAAGCTATGTGTCCTCTTACAGATTAGCTCTGTAATGGGCATAACATCACTTCTTTCATACGCCATTGGTCAAAGCAATTATAGGCCAGCCAGAGTCAAGAAGCAGGGCAACAGACATGCTTAATCCATCAGAGAAGTGTCTGGGAATGAGCAGCCTTCACAAGTCTAACAAATAGTGCCACACAACACATGCTTTTTGAGATGCGGCTGGGTGCCACACACATGGTATGTCCATAGCACAATGTCCTGGTTTCCTTGGGCCACAGTGTTAAACTATGGAATACTTTCCCACTTGACTCACTCTTAATCTGGGTGAACTCCTGCATGCAGTGAATCCCTATAATCCAGGGCAAACCTTTCCCTCTGGTGGCATGAAGTTTCTGACCATTGTAGACATACCATCCCCCTACTCCTGGGCCCCTGGACATAGCAATACAGACACACAGATTGACAGCAAGGAGAATGTTTCGAGTGAGTACATGCTGAAAAGAACTCTACCAGAATCTGGTCTGAATATCAGGTCTTACTTTGATTGCCTCATTAATGACCCTAACTCCAAGTAAGACTACATTTGAGCTACGGGGGTTTTAACAGTAAAGGTTGAAGTAAGGTCCAAATTTCCAATTTTAATTAAATAATTCCCAGACATGTAATATACAGCATGGTGGCTATAGTTAAATACGGTATTGTATATTTGAATGTTGCTAAGAAAGTAGACCTTAAAAGTTCTTATGACAGGAAAAAAAATTTTGTAACTGTGTGTGGTGGTGGATGTTAACTAGAATTATTGGGGTGATCATTTCATAATATATACATATATTGAATCATTATGAAACTAATGTTTTATGTCCATTATATTTCAATAAAAAAGACTAATTGAGGGAAACAGGTTTACTAGTTCAATAACAAATTATAAGCAACCCTGGAAAATAGTATTAATATAGCAAACATATCCCAATCAAACTTATTCAACATTATCTTTATTCCAGAATTCATTGAAAACATAAGAGAAAAGCCAAAAGTGGTACAGAAATATCAAAATCAAAAAGTTCAAGGAAAAAAACCTATTCCCCGTTCCCTAAGATCTGGAGATGCTACTCTAAGTCATTCAGATGAATCTGATTCTATTCCTTCCAAGTCTGTAATCTCTTCTTTTTGAAAATGCAAACATTCATTATATGAACAAAAGATTAAAGAAATTTTACATAACCAATGAGATATAGCTGGACAGAGGATTGGTGAACTAGAAGGCAGATAAAATAATAGAAATAATACAGAATACTTCACAGAAAGTAAAAGAAAAAAAAAGGATAAAAGTGAGGCAAAGACACTCAAGGAACGGAGTAAGTAGGTGATAAGTATCACAAAGGCATTCCAGAAGCATAAAACTGGGTGAATATTGGAAAAATAATATTCAAAGGAAAATGGCTGGTAATTCCCAGAGTTAGGGGAAGCCATAAGTTCCTCCATTCAGGAAGCAGACCTGACAAATCATAGTAAACCTTCAAGGTAACCCTAGAGATCAAAATAGCAGACAAAAAGACACAACGCCTAAAAAAGGAATACCAAATAGTGTGACTGCAGACCTCTTTTTCTTAATAAATTGAAGCCAAAAGCAAGTGCTGAGAGAAAGTAACTGTCATCCTAGAGTTGCATATCTAGCCAAGGTATCATTTAATAGTGAAGCTATGCTACACATGAAGATGGACCACCCCAAACCACACTCAAATGTAGACTTGCTCCACCGGCTGCTGAGAGTACAGTCAGGTGCTAATCCTCAGCCATTGACCCTTTCAGATATTTCCTCAGCTTCAGAGAGCTAATTTGCCCAAAGTTAGGGACTTCCTGAGATGGTCACATTCAATGTCTGAACAAGGGGAGGGTATAAATATATGGCTTATCCCATCCTCAGATGGTACTCTTGATTAACATTCCTACATAATTAACCCCATCTCAGTGCCGGCTTCCTTCTAGAGCTTAACTGAGAAATAAAGACTTGAGAAAAATGAAATCTTATCGTGTTTACATCAACTGACACCATGTTAAAGGAACTTCTAAAGAATGTAATTTAGGAAGATGGAGAAAGATCACAGCAGATGATCTGAGATGCAGGTAGGAATGTTAATAGAATAAATTAGCAAGTAGAGGTAAATGTAAAACAATGACTGTATACAAAAGTTGCAATAATGATTACAGTTCGCTTGAAGAATCAAGTAAGCGAGACATAGCTAAATACTGCAATGATGCAACACTTGGATGATCAGAGTGTCCAATGAGAGCAGCTCATGTCCTGTTCACTGGTT
>NC_041234.1:79660122-79664805 GCF_002837175.3 Physeter macrocephalus | reverse complement strand
CTGAGATGGTCACATCCAATGTCTGAACAAGGGGAGGGTATAAATATATGGCTCATCCCATCCTCAGATGGTACTCCTGATTAACATTCCTACATAATTAACCCCATCTCAGTGCCGGCTTCCTTCTAGAGCTTAACTGAGAAATAAAGACTTTTGAGAAAAATGAAATCTTATCGTGTTTACATCAACTGACACCATGTTAAAGGAACTTCTAAAGAATGTAATTTAGGAAGATGGAGAAAGATCACAGCAGATGATCTGAGATGCAGGTAGGAATGTTAATAGAATAAATTAGCAAGTAGAGGTAAATGTAAAACAATGACTGTATACAAAAGTTGCAATAATGATTACAGTTCGCTTGAAGAATCAAGTAAGCGAGACATAGCTAAATACTGCAATGATGCAACACTTGGATGATCAGAGTGTCCAATGAGAGCAGCTCATGTCCTGTTCACTGGTTCAGCCAGTGATGGACTGGAAGCTTCTGAGCCACAACCTTTGGCTCAATGTGGGAAAGTGACCAGGGAAAAACAAATAAAAGCATTCTTGGGAGGTTCAGACTTGGAGATTGTGGAGGAAACTGGAGGGGTTCCTTCCGTGTTGTTTGCTTGCTGGCTTGTTTTTAATCACTGTAAGTTAATGATTTGAATTCAGACATTGTACTGTATGTGTCTCTTGTCCCTTGTATACAAATAAGGGAAGGATTTGACTACTAACTCATCAAGTGGGAGTTTTGTATTTTCATCGGTAAATGGGATTCTTCACAAATAAGGAACGAGGGGCTTCCCTGGTGGCGCAGTGGTTGAGAGTCCGCCTGCCGATGCAGGGGACACGGGTTCGTGCCCCGGTCCGGGAAGATCCCACATGCTGCGGAGCGGCTGGTTCCGTGAGCCATGGCCGCTGAGCCTGCACGTCCGGAGTCTGTGCTCCGCAACAAGAGAGGCCACAACTGTGAGAGGCCTGCATTTTATGAGCAGTCGAATTAGCAGTTCTTTAAAAGTGCAAATGGAAACAGTTTTGGAATCTTGACCATTTCGGATGAAACCACATTGATGAACCCCCATTTTTTCAATTCTTCTTAAGTCATTTTTTGATTCAAATTCTGCAGTTTGTTGATAAGGAAACACATTAAAGAAATGCTTTTGCCTGTATTGTCATGTATTCTTGCAAGAAATATGCTTTTAGTCCGCCTGCCGATGCAGGGGACACGGGTTCGTGCCCCGGTCCGGGAAGATCCCACATGCTGCGGAGCGGCTGGTTCCGTGAGCCATGGCCGCTGAGCCTGCACGTCCGGAGTCTGTGCTCCGCAACAAGAGCGGCCACAACTGTGAGAGGCCTGCGTACCGCAAAAAAAAAAAAAAAAAAAAAGAAAGAAAGAAATAAGGAACGGAAAGCTTCCTTCACTGGTTTTATCACCATATTACATTTTCTGGTAATAAAAATTAGCTTTCCCCTTTCATAATTGGAAACATTTTATGAGCAGTCGAATTAGCAGTTCTTTAAAAGTGCAAATGGAAACAGTTTTGGAATCTTGACCATTTCGGATGAAACCACATTGATGAACCCCCATTTTTTCAATTCTTCTTAAGTCATTTTTTGATTCAAATTCTGCAGTTTGTTGATAAGGAAACACATTAAAGAAATGCTTTTGCCTGTATTGTCATGTATTCTTGCAAGAAATATGCTTTTATTTTAAAGAACTTCCCATTTATTCCTTCCATTCTTCCTATGGTGTTTTCTTAGAGAATTAAAGTAATCATTGATTTCAATCAAATACTCTTATGTTTGTTCACAAATTCAAGCATGTGGGGTATTATGAGGACCTAAGTAATGTTAAGAACATTTTATATTTTAGAAATTTTTAAGTATTTTTACTAATTTTAAAAGTATTTCCATTTCTATTTGTGTTCCAACTTTGGACAATGTGGTTTTGAGATTTCAATTTTTTGTAATTCACTGGGGGTTTTGATCATAATTGGCGACAGCAGATGGTCAATTATGTCCCATGATTTTGAGGAGCAATCTGCAGACCATGTCAGAGACTTCCAGCTCAAGCCACAGAGGCTCAGCCATGGAAAGGTAAGATTCTGTGTGGGAGTAAAATGGCCACCAAGTGGTCAAAGTCATTCTGATGGCGGCAATGACTTCAGTTAGGGAGGTCAGACTCGCTCAGGAAGCTCAAACTGATTTTTCTTCAGTATAGGTGACTTGGGTGACATCTTTTCAGAGTTCTCATGCATAAATAGTAGGCATAAATCAGCTGAGGTGAACTTTGCCTACATGGGGCATAGTTCAAAGATTTTCTGGTAGAGGTCACGGAAAGTTTAAAGGTCACCAGATTTCCACTGTGAATGGTTGACTGGAGGCGAAGCAGGGGGCCATCCAATCACACGTGACATGGGGTGCCTTAGTGACAGGCCTCCCTGCTTTGCATTTTGTCCAATCAGATACGAACATTGCCCGTGACGTCAGAGAAGGCAGGGAGTATAAACCGACCAACGGCCCTCAATTGCCGCCCTGTCCTGTCCTTCCCTCTGAGCTGTGGGGAAGACGATTCCGACATGTCTGAGCCTTCGTCTGTGACGTCTGAAGAAAGCCTGGGCACCAAGGAAGCCGAGCCCTCCAAAGCCGAGCCGAAGGAACCGAAGCAGAAGGCAGCGAAGCGCCACCGCCGCCGCTCTGACGGCATCGACAGCTTTGCCACCTATTTCCCCAGGGTGCTGAAGCAGGTCCACCAGGGCCTGAGCCTCTCGCAGGAGGCCGCGAAGGTCATGGATTCGTTCGTTCAGGACATCTTTGAGCGAATCGCCGACGAGGCGGCGCGCCTGGTCCGCTCCAGCAAGCGCTCCACCCTCAGCTCCAGAGAGATCCAGACCTCCGTGCGCCTGCTGCTGCCTGGGGAGATGGGCAAGCACGCCGTGTCCAAGGCCAACAAGGCCGTCATCAGATACACCACCGGCAAATGAGCTGCCTCCGGACCACCTGAGCATCGCAAACCAAAGGCTCCTTTCGATATGGGAACATATGTATATGTATAGCTGATTCACTTTGTTGTAAAGCAGAAACTAACACACCATTGTAAAACAGTTATACTCCAATAAAGATGTTAAAAAAAAAAAGGCTCTTTTCAGAGCCACTCACTTGGCGAGAAAAGTCCTGTAGCTCTGAAGAGTCCGATCCACTCAGTTTTTGCCCTGTGCCATACTGTCCATCTTTAAAACATTTCTACCCTGAGGGAAATATAAACCTCATCAACTCTGCTTGAGTATATGTCTGCAGTGCCATTCGTTCCATGGAAAATCGCGAACATTTCTTAAACATATTGCATCTCGTCGCTTTCCTAAATGGTCATTTCTATTCGTGGTTTCTCTGTCACCCATTTTAGGGATCTTTATGGTCAAAATTCTTTCCATAAAAATTCCATTGACCTTTTGAATTGTCATTCACCCACCTGTATATAGCAGTATCATCCAGAGATTTTTATCTGGGATATAGTAACCGATAAAGTGCAGAAGCAGATATAAAAATCACACTTACATGTTCATACTCTTTCAACATATCTGAAATCTGAATTCAGATTTTAAATACATAAAATAGGACACAACGCAGTGTAATATTAGATAAATCTAATTTTCTAGAATCAAGCACTATACCTTCTGAAATTTCTATTCTACCTAATTCAGATTTCTCTGATTCTATTTTTTTTTGCCGCCTATAACATTTCGATATTTATCCAAACACCTTGACTGAACTGCAGTGCTGCTGCGTGGATGATGGGATCGTCCAATGACAGCAGCTGTAGCCAGCATGTCCAGAGCAGCAGCCAATGAGGGACTGGCAGCCCATGAGCCAAAGCAATCAGCCCTAAGTGTGGTGGGGCGACCAGGGCTGAACCAAAAACAGCCATCCTGTGATAGACCAGAGATCGAGCAGGGAGGAGGTGTGATTGTTTCATTGTTATTTGTCCCTTTAAGTAGCTGCTTTTAACCATGGCGATTTTAGTACAGGCATCCAGATCTGGTAGTGGGGCATGTCTCTTCCTGCTTGCCTGAAAATAAGAGGAGGATGTTCAGCAATTAAGAGAACTAAGATGACTCCTTTCTTTTTTTTATTGGTTGGATATTTTTAATATGGAATTAGACAAAATATTTTTGAAAATTAAAGAGAATTTAATAGAAATAATGCCTTAGAAACAAAGATATTGTTTTACAAATATCAGTTTTCAGAGATTATAAATGATTAGGTACCTAAATAACATACGTAATATAATCATTTAAGTAGTGAAAAATTTGACTTTTCGAACAGAATATACTAACAACTATGTAGACTAAAGATTGAACAGCAGAAGTTAGGTTGTCAAGGAAAAAAGACAACAGTGACTTTTTTGATCTTTAGTCTCATTACACACTGCATATACATCAGGAAGTGATAAATGAAGTCTGTATTACAGGGTGTGCTTAGGAATCTAAGATAAGGCAAACACACACTTAGCATTGTCATTTCTACATTTCCAACACCAGGTTTCACAAATAAATCTGAATTCAGCAAGCTGAAATTTCCACAGTGGTCAAAAAATTTAGAAAGTACATGAGATTTGCTAATAACTTTCAGTTTACTTGAAATACATAATATTTGAAGAATTAGAATATATCTAAGACAGAAGGGATAATATTAGTTGTTCTT
>NC_041234.1:79623348-79659622 GCF_002837175.3 Physeter macrocephalus | reverse complement strand
AGGGAACCAAATAATGTTTAAAAAAAAAGAATTTTAAATTTGTTAACCATTAAGTAGTTTGAAGCACTGATGACCCACATTTCTTCACTTCTTCTAAAGTCCCTTTTTGGTTCAATTTCTGTAACTTAGTTCCCCATGAATCCATTTAAATATGCCTTTGATTGTATTATCTTAGGCTCTTGAAAGTAATTTGATCTTAGTTTTTAAGTATTTCCAATTTATTGATTCCTTTTCTCTCCTCTGGTGGTTTCTTAAAGAATAGCGACATTGTTGAGTGTTTTCTGTTCTCCAACCAACCTGTCTTATATTTATCCTCCATTCGAGGTATTTCAGGGAACCAAATAATGTTTAAAAAAAAAGAATTTTAAATTTGTTAACCATTAATTAGTTTTAATCATTTTGTGAGTAACCGTTCTTCATTTGTGTTCTCGGTGTGAGGACTGTGCTATTGCCATTTCTTCCACCTGTATGTAGCAGTATCATCCAGAGATTCTTAGGTGGGATAAAGTAACCGATAAAATGCAGTAACAGATATAAAAACCACACGTACCCGTTTATCCTCCTTCAACGTATCTCAAATCCGAATTCAGTGAAATACTTAAAATAGGACCCCAAAGGAGTGTAAACTGAGAGAAAACTAATTGTCTAGAGTCAAGCACCATAACTTGTGAAATTTCTTTGTACCTAATTCAGATTTCTCTGAATCTTTTTTTTTTATTTTTGTTTTTACTTTTTGCAGTCTTTACCTTTTCCGTTTTCATCCAAAAATCCTGACTGAACTGCCGTTGTGCATGGATGAAGGGATCATCCACTGACAGCAGCTGTAACCAGCATCTCCAGAGCAGCAGCCCACCAGGGACTGGCAGCCCGTGAGCCAAAGCAATTGGCCCAGAGTGTGGTGGGGCGTCCAGAGCTGAACTAATAACAGCCTTCCTGTGATACTCAGCCCAGAGATCAAGTTGGAAAGAGGTGTGACAGTTCACTTGTGGTTTTTCCCTTCAAGTAGTAGCTTTTAACCATGGTGATCCAAGTACAGTCATCCAGCTCTGGTAGTGGGACATGTCTCTATCTCCTTGCATGAAAGTAAGAGGAGGGTGTTCAGCAATTAAGATAACTAAGGTGACTCCTTCCTCTACCTCAAGTAATTTGAATGTTAATGCTTCTAATACTATTTATTGAAGTTAACATCCATTGTGTTTTCTTCTTGGTGCATTGACTGGTTTTTTTTGGTCTTTTCTTTTTCTATAACTGTGTTGCTGAATTTCAAAGGATTTGTTGATTTTCCTATTCCTGTTTTCAAAAGAATGTATTTCTGGCTTCCCACGTCTCTGGAGAGAGAGAAGGCACTCCACGATTACAGTCCTTTGTAATTTACTATGGTTTTCATTAGAGATTAATATTTCATATGTTTAAAACTATTCATTTGGCATTTTAAAATAAGCAACAAGGATATGCTGTACAGCAGAGGGAAATATAGCAGTTCTTTAACAATCACTTCAAAAAGAGTATAATATGTAAAACTTTTGAATCACTTGGTATAAGCCTGAACTGATATAATATTGTAACTCGCCTATACTTTGAGAAAACATCGAGAAATTCAAAGGATATTCTCAGTACCGCTGGAGTAGGATGTTCCAACCTGTGAAGGATGTCCCTCTCAGCCACACAAAGCGAGAAAAGCTAGATAAACTAGCTTTTCTTGAACCCAGTTTTAGTGCTTTCTCTATGTCGGGCTTTATAGAGTTTTATGAGACCTCACTCATTTTCCTATGACTTTCATTTCCCAATTTATTCTCATCCTTCCGTGAGCGTGTTATGGAATTTTTCAGTCGTAGTTTATGTGTGACATGCAATAGAAAGCGTGGAGGAGCAGTGATATACATCAACTACCCCTATTATACAGTTTCAACATATCCCAGTTTCAGCACACATCCAAATATATAAATGGGGACTGAAGGTAGCTTACAGAAGTGGCAAAACAAACTTTTCACAAACATTTCACTTTTCTGATTCCCTGGTTTTTGAAACTATTTAAAGAATTCCTACAGAGGCATCTAATCAGTTCTTCCCTAGCAGCAGAGAATCTTTCCGTCTTTAAAAGGAAAACTTTCATGACCTGCACTTTTTCATCCTTTGGAGAATGTCCAGTGAGAGCAGCTCATGCTCCGGTCTCCACTGGGGTTCTGGCAACCTGTGAGCTACAGCCATTGGCTCGAAGTGGTGTCCAGGAGCCAGGGCTGAACAGGTAATACCTTTGTATGATAGTCACCCTGGAGATTAAGGAGAAAGGAATTGTGATAATTTACCTTATTTTATTTTTAATTTTTTGGTTCCTTACTTATGTTTAATCATGGGGACCTAAGGAGTTAAATCCAGAGAAAGTCCTTTCTTTAGCCCCTTGCATCAATTTAGAGGAGGTTTATCAGCAATAGAAGACCTATTATATCTGCTTTTACCTCAAGTGGTTTGAATGTTAAGGTTCATATCTGGTTTTTTCCATTGTTTTATCCTCGTGGCCCAGGAAGATTTTTATTTGTGTCATGTTTCTCTAAGTGTACTGCCAAATTACAAAGAAGTTGCCGATTTTCTGTGTTTTTCAAACAGATTACTAGCTTACCACGACTTTTGAGAGAGGACAATCTGTGGGGTTTCAGTCTTGTGCAATATATTCCAATTTGCTTGAAAGCCCAATACTTCATCATGATTGTGCAGTGTTTCATTTGAGCATGTAAAATAAGTTGTAAATAACCCTTTTGACTAGGAGGCAGAAGCCGGTAAAGGATGTCTCTCTCAGGCAAACAATGAGACGAAAGACATATAAACTACAAAATTCAAAAATATTTGGGGGTCATTCTGTGGAGAGACCAGAAACCAAATATTCCAGCTTGGACAGAGCACCACTGGCTGAAGAGTAAAATGGGGGGCAGGACAGGACACTGGAGAGAGTTCACGCACAATTGCAAGTAAGAAGGGGGCCAGTCTTGCCCCCAGCGATCTCTTTGAGATCTCTAGAAATAGGATTTAGGCAAATCAAGCCCCTCATGAAGGTCATTACTTACTACTATTCGGGAAAGGTGAAACTTAAAAGGGTTTGAAAAAAGGAGCGCTTGCTGCACAACTTGCCCTTAAAATCTACCATGAAATCAAGTGCATACCTTCCTCTGTGTAGGAGCTACCAATTGTTGTACACACTGGGAAGAAAATATTTCAGAACTCCAACCTCTTGGTAGAGCCAGGTGCCTTTTCTGAGAAACAAGTGTGGACCACCTTGAAAAGAGCTGACTACAGAAAATCACTTAATGTCTAGCATGGTAATGGCTGCTGCATCAAAATGCCAGTTTCTCTCCACATGAAACAGAGATGCATTACCTAGGTTATTTTAGCGTGCTGGTCTCAAGGCTATGGTCTCTGTAGAAACATTCTAAGAGATCTGATACACCAGGACACTGCTGTTGTGCTTTGCGTGTTTTGCATTTGTGGATTCAGAAATGACATAGGATCATTTTTGTGACCTACTACAAATCCAGCATAATAGAGCTGGAGAGTGAAGACTGGGCGTGCAAGGGTGAGCAGCACATGGGAAATCGAGAAAGAAACAAAGATAATGGGAATTTAGTTACTTATGCCGTTGAATTTGGGAAGCGGGAGTGAGGGATTGTGATCATCCACTTCAGTGGGTGCTTGAGGAAAGAAGGGCACCTAGTGAGCAATCGCGATCTAACGGTGTGGTTTACTGTAAAGACAAACTGAGGGAGAGCCTTCACTGCCTAACCAACTAGTTAGAACCATTAACGCGTGGATAATGGTATTGCTAGGACAAAAATACCGCCTTCAAACTCTTTTCTCCACTACCCATGTTACGGAATGCATTTAAAGTGTGTGGACCCAAACATGGCAAACGAATAACTACACGCGAAAGTTCCAGGAAGAAAATCTATCGCAGATCCTAATCTACCCGGAAATAATTTAATCTTGGAACTGAAGGGTCTGGTTTATTTTTCTGTATGGTGTGAGTGTGTGTTCTAATTTCATTGATTTACGTGCAGCTGTCCACCTTTCCCAACACCACTTGCAGCAGAGCCTGTCTTTTTCCCATTGTATACTTTTGCCTCCTTTGTTGAAGTTTAAATGACTGTAGGTGTGTGGGTTTATTTCTGGGCTCTCTATTCTCTTCCATTGATCCATATATGTTTTTTTGTGCCAAAACCATGCCATTTTGATTACTGTAGCTTTCTAGTACTGTTTGAAGTCTGGAAGGGTTGTGCCACCTGCTTTGTTCTTTTTCTCCAGGATTTCTTTGGCAGTTCTGGGTCTTTTATGGTTCCATATAAACTTTAGGTTTATTTTTTCTGGTACTGTAAAAGATGTCATGGGTAATTTGATTGGGATCGCATTGAATCTGTACATTGTTTTGGGTCGTATGGCCATTTTTACAATAGTAATTCTTCCACTCCAAGAGCATGGGATATCTTTTCATATTTTTAATTCTTTTCAATTTCCTTTCTTAATATTTTAGAGTTCTCAGTGTGTAAGTCTTTCACCTCCTTGCTCAGGTTTATTCCTGAGTATTTTATTTTGGGGGCTGCAATTTTAAAAGGTATTTTTTTTACATTCCTTTTCTGATATTTCATTGTTAGTGTAAAGAAATGCAACCAATTTCTGCATGTTAATCTTGCATCCTGCTACCTTGCTGACTTCGTTTATCAGCTCTAGTAGTTTTTGTGTGGAGTCTTTAGGGTTTTCTCCATATCGTATCATGTCGTCTGCATATAAAGACAGTCTTACTTCTTCACTTCCAGTTTGGATACTTTTTACTTCTTTTTCTTCTCTGATTGCTGTGGCTAGGATTTGCAATGGTATGCTGAATAGAAGAGGTGAGAGTATGCATCCTTGCCTTGTTCGAGATTTTAGCTGGAAGGCTTTCAGCTTTTCACTGTTGAGTGTTATATTGGCTGTGCGTTTGTCATAAATGAATGCCTTTTATTTTGTTGAGATATGATCCCTTTATACCCACTTTGGTAAGAGTTTTTTTCATGAATGGATGTTGAATTTTTCAAATGCTTTTTCTGCATCTATTTAGATGATCAAGTGGTATTTGTCTTTTCTTTTGTTGATGTGGTGTATCACATTGATTGATTTGTGTATGTTGAACCATCCTTGTGAACTTGGGATGAATCCCACTTGCTTGTGGTGTATGATATTTGTGTGTGTGTTGCTGGATTCAGTTTGTTAATATTTTGTTGAGAATTTTTTCATCTATATTCATCAAAGATATTGACCTGTAATTTTCTTTTTTGGTGATGTCTTTGTCTGGTTTTGGTATCAGGGTGATGGCGGCTTCATAGAATGTCTTTGGGAATGTTCCCTTCTCTTTAGTCTTTTGGAAGAGTTTGGGAAGGATGGGTATAAGTTCTTTGTATGTTTGGTAGAATTCACCTGTGAAGCCATTTGTCCTTGGACTTTTATTTGTAGGGAGTTTTGTTTTTGTTTTAGTGTTTGGGTTTTTTTTTTTTACAGATTCTATTCCACCAATTTTGTTTACCTTTTCAAAGAACTAGCTCTTGTTTTTTCTTTGTTTTTTTCCTACTTTTTTAATATCTGTTTTATTGATTTCCTCTGTGATCTTTATTATTTCCTTCCTTCTGCTGTCTTTAGGTTTTATTTATTCTTGTTTTTCTAATTCTTTAAAGTGGTTAGGTAAGTTGTGTATTTGAGATTTTTTTGTTTTTTGAGGAAGGCCGGCATAGCTATGAATTTCCCTCTAAGACCTGCTTTTGCTGCATCCCATAGATTTTTGTATGGTTGTGTTTTCATTGTCATCTGTCTCAAGGTATTTTTAAATTCCTTTAATTCCTTCTTTGATTTCCTTGTTGACCCACAGTTTTTTAGTAGCATGTTGTTTAGTCTCCATGTAGTCGTTTTTTTCTCATTTCTTTTCCCGTGGTTGATTTCTAGTTTCATGTCCCTGTGGTCACAGAAGATGCTTGAAATAATTTCTATACTCTGAAATTTTTGAGTTTTTGTTTTTTGCCCTAGCATGTGGTCAATCCTAGAGAATGTTCCATGTGCACGTGACAAGAATGTTCATTCTGGTTTTTTTTAGGTAATGTCCTGCAAATATCAATTAAGTTTAATGGTTCTATTGTATCATTTAGGATCTCTCTTGCCTTATTGATTTTCTGTATAGAAGATATATCCATTGCTGTGAGAAGGGTGTTAAATTCTCCTTCTCTTATTGTATTCCTGTTAATTTCTCCCTTTATGTCTGTTAGTAGTTGTTTTATGTATTCAGGTGTTCCTATATTAGGTGCATATATGTTGACGAGTGTAAAATCCTCCTCATGTATTGATCCTTTCACTGTTATATAATTTCCCTCTTTATCTTTCATTATGGCCTTTGTTTTAAAGTCTATTTTGTCTGACATGACTGTACAACCCCCACTTTCTTGTCATTTCTATTTGCATGAAATATCTTTTTCGATCCCCTCACTTTTAACCTATGTGTGCCCTTTACCGTGACGTGGGTCTCTTGTAGGCAGCATATTATAGGCTCTTGTTTGTTTTGTTTTTTTTTTAATCCAATCTGCCCACTCTATGTCTCTTGACTGGAGCATTTAGTCCATTGACATTTAAGGTAATTATTGATAGATATATATGAATTCATTGCTATTTTAAACCTTGTTTTCCAGTTGATTGTGTGTTTCTTCTCTGTTCCTTTCTTTATCTTTTTGTAGTTTGATAATTTCCTTTTATTTTATGCTTGTGTTTTTTTCTTTTTGGTTTTAGTGAATCTATTGTGTGTTTTTAATTTGTGGTCACCCTCTTTTTCGAGTATAACCCCTTCCTATATCTACCTGTTTTAGAGTGATAATCATATAGGCTCCAACAAATTCTAATAAAAAAAAAGAACTCTACATTTTCTTACTCTACTCCCCAATATTTTATGATTTTGATGTCCTCTTTTGCATCTTCTTGTTTATCCTTTCGTTGTTCATTGTGGTTATCATGCTTTTCCCAAAAGTGTTTTGATTTTTAAAAATCTGTGTATGGGCTTATTTAAGTGGTTTATTTTCCAATTGTGACTTTCTCTTTCCTATAGATTCTTGCTTATTTTCTGTTTAGAGAAGACCTTTTAATATTTCTTTTAGAATAGATTTAGTATTGCTGTGTTCTTTTCATTTTTGCTTGTCTGAGAAATCTTTCCTTCTATTCTATATGATTATCCTGATTGGTAGGGTATCATAGGTTGCAGATTGTTCCCTTTTAGGATTTTGAATATATCTTGCCACTCCCTTCTGGCCTGCAACTTTTCTGTAGAGAAATCAGCTTATAGCCTTATGGGGGTACCCTTGTAATTAGCTCTTTGTTTTTCTCTTGCTGCTTTTAGAATCTTCTCTTTATCTTTGAATTTTGTCACTTAATTATAATATGTCTTGGTGTAGGTCTGTTTGAGTTCATCTTGTTTAGGACCCTCTGTGCTTCCTGTACCTGGATTTCTGTTTCCTTCTTTAGTTTTGGGAAGTTTTCAGCCATAATATCTTCAAATACATTTTCGATCCCCGTTTCTCTTTCTTTCCCATCTGGAATCCCTATTATGTGTAGTTTGGCATACTTTATATGATCCCATAGATCTCTTATATTGCTTTCATTTCTTTTTTCATTTGGCTTTCTGTCTGCTGTTCTGATTTTGTGATTTCCATTCTTCTGTCTTCCAGATGACTTATTTGTTCTTCTGCATTATTCATTCTGGTATTCATTGCCTTTAGCTCAACTTTCATCTCAGCAAATGAGTTTTCAAATTTTTTTGGCTCCCCCTTATAGTTTCTACCTCCTTTTGATAGTACTCTGCATTTCTGTCAATGGCCTTTCTTAATTCCTTTAGTATTTTCATTATCTCCTATTTGAAATCTGTATTTATTAAACTGAAGAGGTCTGTTTCATTGTTTGTTCTTTCAGGAAAATCTCTTGGTCTTTTAACTGGGAGTGGTTCTGCTTCTTCATTTTACTTATATTTCTCTTACCCTATGATTGGGTGATTTCCATTCTTCTATCTTCCAGATCACTTATTCATTCTTCTGCATTATTCATTTTGCTATTCATTGCCTTTAGCTCAGCTTTCATCTCTGCAAATGAGTTTTCTAATTTTTCTGGGGTCCTTTTTATAGTTTCTAGTTCCTTTTTACAGTACTCTGCATTTCTGTTGATAGCCTTTCTTAATTCCTTCAGTATTTATTTTCATTATTTCCTTTTTGAAATTGGTGTCTATTAGACTAAAGAGGTCTGTTTCATTATTTGTTCTTTCAGGGGAATTCTCTTGGTCTTTTAACTGGGAGTTGTTCCTCTGCTTCTTCATTTTACTTATATTTCTCTTACTCTGTGAGTTGTTTAGGAGAAACAATTATCTACTGTGATTTTGGAGAGCTATTTATATGTGGGGATGTCCCTGTGTAGCTTGTGTGAGTTTAATATATTTGGTGCAAGGTCTGTTTTTAGTATGGATGCCTGTTGACTCTTTCCTCAGCGTGTGCTGGTTGTTATCCCCTTGATAGGGGTGTGCAGATGCGGCGGCTGGTGTCTGGTCTTGGGGTTCTTGGCAGCAGTGGTGGCTCTGGTGCGCCCCCAGAGCACGTGACAGGAGCGGAGGCGGCTGGAGACTGCTCCTAAAGTCTGTGATGGAGGCGGTGGCTTGCCTCCCTCCAGGCAGCTCCTGGAGCCCATGCATGTGGTGTCCTGCCCTCTGTGAGTGCACACAGAGAAAAAGGCTACAATGGCAGTCCCACCCCTTCCCTCGTGCACCCCCAAACAATGGCGCCTGGCCTTTAAGGCAGCCCAGGCTTCCTCCCCATACACCGTCAGTTGCAGTCACACTAGATTCCAGCCGCCCCAGGCTGTTTCTGCACAGCCAGCCCCAGTCCTGTCCCTGGGTCTGATCTCCAAAG
Source organism: Physeter macrocephalus (assembly GCF_002837175.3). Classification (NCBI taxonomy): domain Eukaryota; kingdom Metazoa; phylum Chordata; class Mammalia; order Artiodactyla; family Physeteridae; genus Physeter; species Physeter macrocephalus. The sequence goes on along the minus strand of NC_041234.1, from coordinate 79,650,683 downwards.
CCCAAGTTTCTGCACCCAGCTCCTGCCCACACTGGTGGATGCACATCTCAGGCAGGCCAGTGCAGGGTTGCACCGTTGACCATCTGTGCCGTTCTCTGTCTGTTCTGGTTGCCGCAAACCAATTGCTGTGCTCTGCTCCGAACCTCCAAGCTTCCCATTCGTCCCAGACGATCTCCCCGCTGGTGAGGGGACTTCCCATGGTATAGGAACCTTTCTGCTTTCACAGGTCCCTCCCTGGGCACAGGTCCCATCCTGATTCCTTTCTTTTTTCTTTTTTCCTACCAATTTATGTCGAGATTTTCTTGAACTTTCAGAAGCTTGAGGTCTTCTGCCAGTGTTCAGTAGATAGTCTGTGAGAATCACTCCCCAAGTAGATGTATTTTTGTTGTATTTGTGGGAGGAGTGACTTTCACATCCTACTACTCCACCATGTTGATCACTCTCTCCTGTCTTCACTTTCTTTCATCAGTGTCTTATACTTTTCCGAGTATATGTCTTTTACCTCCTTAGGTAGGTTTATTCCTAGGTATTTCCGTGTTTCTGATGCAATCGTAAATGGGATTGTTTCCTTATTTCTCAATTCATACAATTTATTCGTTCCCAATCCAGAATTTTTTTGATTTTTAGAACACAGACCTTCAGGAGCTGCAATTTTGCATCACTGGATGATGATAGTATCCAGTGAGAGCAGCTCAGGCACCACCCTTATGCCTCCATTGAAGTACTGGCAGCCAGTGAGCCACAGCTATTGGTCCAAGGAGTGGTGGAGTGACCAGGCCTGAACTAATAACAGCCGTCCTGTGATATTCAGCCAGAAATTGAGGCTGAAAGTGTAGGATTCTCTGTCAGCTGGTTTTGTTACTTGACTTGTTTTTCATCTTGGTGATTTAAGGATAGAAATCCAGAGCACATAGTGCCCCATGTCTCTGGACAGTTGCATTGAATAAGAAGATGATGGTCAGCAAATAAAGATTTTTCTTTTTCTTCTAGAATTTGAAAGTTAATATTCAGGTGAATGTTAATATATTAATATTATCATTGTGTATTTCCTGGCACAGTGCCTCTTTACTTGTATAAATTTTCTAAAAATATATTGCTGATTTTTGACAAAGTTGATGATTTTCTAATTGTTTCTTTAAAAAAATTGATTTCTAGCTTCATACTTTGTGAAGCAAGAACATATTGTGGGATTTAGTCCCTTGAAATGTTTTATAATTTGCTTTAAAGCTCAGTACGTTATCACCAGTGTTAAGAGTTTTATTTGAACATATATGATAAGTTAAAATAACAATTGATTTGGATGTAAAAACCTTGGAAGGATATCACCCTTAGCCAAACAGTGAGGCTAAAGCTGAATAAACTACAAAAATTTCATGGACTCATCAAAAGAGCGATAAGACTCTCACAGAAGAAGATCCCACATGTAGAATTCTGCATTTGACAGAGAACCACTTGCTCTAGAGAAAGATGAGGGCAGGTCAGGAAACTAGAAAGAGCTTCACTGAGAATTACATGAATGCAAGGGTCAATTTTACTTCCAGAGCGCACATAGTGCTCCGTGTCTCTGGACAGCTGCATCGAATAAGAAGATGATGATCAGCAAATAAAGATTTTTCTTTTTCTTCTAGAATTTGAAAGTTAATATTCAGGTGAATGTTAATATATTAATATTATCATTGTGTATTTCCTGGCACAGTGCCTCTTTACTTGTATAATTTTTCTAAAAATATATTGCTGATTTTTGACAAAGTTGATGATTTTCTAATTGTTTTTTAAAAAAAAATGATTTCTAGCTTTATACTTTGTGAAGCAAGAACATATTGTGGGATTCAGTCCTTTGAAATGTTTTATAATTTGCTTTAAAGATCAGTATTTTATCACCAGTGTTAAGAGTTTTATTTGAACATATTTGATAAGTTAAAATAACAATTGATTTGGACGTAAAAACCTTGGAAGGATATCACCCTTAGCCAAACAATGAGACTAAAGATGAATAAACTGCAAAAATTTCATGGACTCATCAAAAGAGAGATAAGACTCTCACATAAGAGACCCCAGATGTAGAATTCTGCATTTTACAGAGAACCACTTGCTCTAGAGCAAGATGTGGGTAGGTCAGGAGACTAGAAAGAGCTTCACTGAGAATTACATGAATGCAAGGGTCAATTTTACTTCCAGAGCTCTCTTTGATAGCAATAGATCAGGAATTAGGACAAATAATCCTCCTTATCAAGATTTTAGCTTATTATTATTATGGAATATTTTTAAAAGCTTATAAAGCATTTAAGAAAACTGAGTTAGCTGCACAGTAAATCTAGAAAAGTTATCATATGATGAAACCCAATTTATATTTTAAAGCAGGGCAAGAAAATTTCAAGATAAAATTCTCTTACTGTGTCCATCTGGGCCTCCACCCTCCCTCCCTAATGTGTAGTGTACATATGCATTTCACATTTACTAGATCTCCTTAAAGATGGGAATGTCTGCTCAACCATAAAAATTGTTTTGTTACCTTTCTTCTGACACTAGCAATGTAACTTGTTAAAAGAATAGCGTTCTTTCCCATCTCTGTAGGTGGTCATCATGACTTGCTGTGTGTTCTCTCTTGACTGATGGAGGAAACTGGAGGTCAATTAAAAGAAAAAGAATTGGAAAAGTATTAACTATTTTGAAATTCAGCAATATACCTATAGAGAAAGCAAATCTAAAAAAGTCAATGCACCAAGAAGAAAACACAACCGATGTTAAATTAAATAAATATCATCATAAGCATTAACACTCAAATTACTTGAGGTAGGAGAAGTAGTCATCGTACTTCTCTTAACTGCTGAACATCCTCCTCTTATTTGGATGCAAGGAGATGGAGACATGTCCCACTCCCAAGTCGGGATGCCTGTTCTTAAATCACCATGGTGAAAAGCAAGTACTTGAACAGAAAAACAACAGGGAAGCTATCACACCTCCTTGCTACTCTATCTCGGGGTTGAGTATCACAGGAAGGCTGTTATTGGTTCAGGCCTGGTCACTCCACCACTCTTTGGACCAATAGCTGTGGCTCACGGGCTGCCAGTGCCTCCTTGGCTGCATCAGTGGAGGGTGGGGCCTGAGCTCCTCTCACTGGATACTCTCATCATCCAGTGATGCAAAATTGCAGGTCCTGAAGGTCTGTGTTCTAAAAATCAAAAAAAATTCTCGATTGGGAAAGAATAAATTGTATGAATCTGAATGAATTCCAATAGTAATTTCAGAAACCAGTGATTTTAAAAAGTGAATTGTTTCTTGGAAGTTTCAGGTAGCTATTTTGTAATATGTTTGAGTACTCATTTGTGTATTTAAATGACTTAATATTATGGGACATGTCAAAAAAGGTTGAAGAGGGATGTATTGGTGGGCTTATTTGCTTCCTCACTTTATCTCTGGCTATATCACACATAAAGTATCTCTAGCAAATTCCACAACATCCTCCCAGTGAATGAGAATTAAAATGCAAGGTAAAATTAATACAAAAATAATTTAGACCTTAAGGAATTCTATAAAGGCTGACCTAGAACTAAAATGACTGTTCAGGTAAGCTATGAAATGCAATATGCTTAAGGAATATTCACAATTTTCATTGGAACAAACTGCACTACAGATATATATTCAAGTAGAATTGATAATGTTTGATGTTTACTTCAACTTAAAAACGTTCTAGTGACAGGCAGTATGGCACAGGTCGAAAAACTAGAGTCAATTTGACTCTTCAGTGCTACAGGTCTTTTCCTGACAAGTGAGTGGCTCTGAAAAGACCCTTAAGTTTGCGAGGCTCAGGTGGTTCTGAAGCAGCCCACTTGAGGATGGTGTGCCGGATGACTGCCTTGGTGGCCTAGGACATGGCGTGCTTGCCAATCTCCCTGGGCAGCAGCAGGGGCACGGAGGTCTGGATCTCTCTGAAGGTGATGGTGGAGCGCTTGGTGGAGCTGGCCAGGGGTGCAGACTCCTCGGCGATGGGCTCGAAGATGTCCAGGCCCTCGTGAACCTGCTTCAGAACCCTGGGGAAAGAGGTGATGAAACTGTCCGGGCAGCAGCGGCGACAACACCTTGGCATCTTCTGCTTTGGGCGCTTTGGTTCGGCTTCTGTGGGCTCTTTGGTGCCGAGGCTTTCCTCAGAAGAAGTCTCACAACAGGGCTCGGCCATGTCGGAGCCAACTTCCCCACAGCTCAGAGGAAAGGACAATGAGGATGCTGAGGGCCAGTGGGCAGGTTTATAATCCCTGCCTTCTGTGATGTCACAGGCAATGTCCATATCTGACTGGATAAAATGCAAGGCAGGGAGGCCTGTCACTAAGGCACCCCATGTCACGTGTCTTTGCATGTCACCCTGCTTGGCCTCCCGTCAACTAATGAGAGTGGAAATCTGGTGACCTTTAAACTTTCCGTGACCACCACTAGAAAAATCTTTGAACTATGCCGCATGTAGGAAAAGGTCATCCGTTCACTTCAGCTGATTTATGCCTACTCTTTATGCATGAGAACTTTGCAAAGATGTCCCCGAAGTCACCAACATTGAAGAAAAATCAGTTTGAGTTCCCTGAGAGGGTCTCCATAACTCAAACCTTTGCCACCATCAAAATGACTCTGGCCACTTGGGGGCCATTTTACTCAATACAGAATTTTTTCTTTCCGTGGCTGAGCCACCGTGCTTGAGCAGGAACTCTCTGACTTGGTCAGCAGAGTGCTCCTTAAAATCAGTCGTAGGACATAACTGACCAGCCCTTACCTCCAATTCTTATCGAACTTACAGGGAATCAGAAAGAATAGTAAAACCGTGTTCTCCAAAGACAGGCCACAAACAGAAATCGAATACTTGTACATAAATACTAAAAACATTTAACATTTAGCAAATGTTAATTTTTTAACATTACTTAGGTACCCAAAATACCACACATAGTGGAACTGATGAAAAAATATGTGTTAGTTGGAAGAAATTATTTTTCTAATTCCCTAGACACCTTCAGAGTGAGAAGAAAATAATCAGTAAAAGGGAAATATTTAAAAATTAGAAACATATTCCTTTCAAAAATCTACTTAATTCAAGCAAAGTATATCTTTAATGTATTTATGTAAAAATAAATTACAGACATTGAGCCAAAAAGGACTTAGGAAGACTTGAAGAAATGGAGGTCTTCAATGAGCTAAGATCCTAATGGTCAGGTTTCCAAGTGTGTTTCCTGTGAGGGCTTCAAGGAGCGGCTAGTTCTACTGCTAAGAAAATTGTTCCAGGGCTTCCCTGGTGGCACAGTGGTTGCGCGTCCGCCTGCCGATGCAGGGGAACCGGGTTCGTGCCCCGGTCTGGGAGGATCCCACATGCCGCGGAGCGGCTGGGCCCGTGAGCCATGGCCGCTGAGCCTGCGCATCCGGAACCTGTGCTCCGCAACGGGAGAGGCCGCAGCTGAGGGAGGCCCGCGTACCGCAAAAAAAAAAAAAAAAAAAGAAAATTTTTCCAATCATGAAAAGATAAATGCCATTTTTTATTACTGGTAAATACCACATGATGATTAAACCGTGAAAGAAAGTTTACAACAGGGAATTCTTTGAACCATAATGATAGTGTTAATATAAACCCCAAAGCTACAGGAGGACGCCTTTGTGATTACAAATTCTCCAGGAGACTTTTCCTGACCCCAAATCTAGGACATGGAGTAGAATTCTTTTTTTTTTGGCATCTTCCCTTTCCATTAGAAAAAGTCCAGATTTTCATTAAGGGTGCAGTCATTCAAGCAACTACAATTATTAAAGATCTCAATGAACTATTAATTTCTGTCACTTTTCACACAAAGGTGAGCATTTTCAATAATGCATATAAATAATTTTGTCAAGTAATTTTTCATGTCTTGAATGGAAATTTCCCCCATTTTCTGTTCCATTTCTTGACCAAAACAGAAGTGTAAATGACCCTTTAAACTACTCTGCAACGTAAAAGACAGCTAACACTCATACTGGTGCCATGGAGGTACCTCTCCAAGGGGTTGTCCAGCAGGATAGGCAGATGTTTACTTATCGGCTCAGAACTCTCAAACAGCAAAGCAGAAGCTATGTGTCCTCTTACAGATTAGCTCTGTAATGGGCATAACATCACTTCTTTCATACGCCATTGGTCAAAGCAATTATAGGCCAGCCAGAGTCAAGAAGCAGGGGAACAGACATGCTTAATCCATCAGAGAAGTGTCTGGGAATGAGCAGCCTTCACAAGTCTAACAAATAGTGCCACACAACACATGCTTTTTGAGATGCGGCTGGGTGCCACACACATGATATGTCCATAGCACAATGTCCTGGTTTCCTTGGGCCACAGTGTTAAACTATGGAATACTTTCCCACCTGACTCACTCTTATCTGGGTGAACTCCTGCATGCAGTGAATCCCTATAATCCAGGGCAAACCTTTCCCTCTGGTGGCATGAAGTTTCTGACCATTGTAGACATACCATCCCCCTACTCCTGGGCCCCTGGACATAGCAATACAGACACACAGATTGACAGCAAGGAGAATGTTTCGAGTGAGTACATGCTGAAAAGAACTCTACCAGAATCTGGTCTGAATATCAGGTCTTACTTTGATTGCCTCATTAATGACCCTAACTCCAAGTAAGACTACATTTGAGCTACGGGGGTTTAGGACTTCAATATAAGAATTTCAGGGGACGCAATTCAAAGTACATGTGATATGAAACCTGAGCTGTAGATTGGCACATGTGCTGACTTCCATCATATTGATTATTTAGTTTCCCATTAAGAGAAAAAAGGTGACTTCATTCATCCTCTTTTCACTCCGACTATTCATTGCTTAGTTTAATTTTTTTTATTTTTAGCTTCTTACTTCTGTGAAGAGAGAAGATACTCAGTGATTTCAATCCTCAGAAATTGTTTATGACTTTCTTAACAGTAAAGGTTGAAGTAAGGTCCAAATTTCCAATTTTAATTAAATAATTCCCAGACATGTAATATACAGCATGGTGGCTATAGTTAAATACGGTATTGTATATTTGAATGTTGCTAAGAAAGTAGACCTTAAAAGTTCTTATGACAGGAAAAAAAATTTTGTAACTGTGTGTGGTGGTGGATGTTAACTAGAATTATTGGGGTGATCATTTCATAATATATACATATATTGAATCATTATGAAACTAATGTTTTATGTCCATTATATTTCAATAAAAAAGACTAATTGAGGGAAACAGGTTTACTAGTTCAATAACAAATTATAAGCAACCCTGGAAAATAGTATTAATATAGCAAACATATCCCAATCAAACTTATTCAACATTATCTTTATTCCAGAATTCATTGAAAACATAAGAGAAAAGCCAAAAGTGGTACAGAAATATCAAAATCAAAAAGTTCAAGGAAAAAAACCTATTCCCCGTTCCCTAAGATCTGGAGATGCTACTCTAAGTCATTCAGATGAATCTGATTCTATTCCTTCCAAGTCTGTAATCTCTTCTTTTTGACAATGCAAACATTATATGAACAAAAGATTAAAGAAATTTTACATAATCAATGAGATATAGCTGGACAGAGGATTGGTGAACTAGAAGGCAGATAAAATAATAGAAATAATACAGAATACTTCACAGAAAGTAAAAGAAAAAAAAAAGGATAAAAGTGAGGCAAAGACACTCAAGGAACGGAGTAAGTAGGTGATAAGTATCACAAAGGCATTCCAGAAGCATAAAACTGGGTGAATATTGGAAAAATAATATTCAAAGGAAAATGGCTGGTAATTCCCAGAGTTAGGGGAAGCCATAAGTTCCTCCATTCAGGAAGCAGACCTGACAAATCATAGTAAACCTTCAAGGTAACCCTAGAGATCAAAATAGCAGACAAAAAGACACAACGCCTAAAAAAGGAATACCAAATAGTGTGACTGCAGACCTCTTTTTCTTAATAAATTGAAGCCAAAAGCAAGTGCTGAGAGAAAGTAACTGTCATCCTAGAGTTGCATATCTAGCCAAGGTATCATTTAATAGTGAAGCTATGCTACACATGAAGATGGACCTCCCCAAACCACACTCAAATGTAGACTTGCTCCACCGGCTGCTGAGAGTACAGTCAGGTGCTAATCCTCAGCCATTGACCCTTTCAGATATTTCCTCAGCTTCAGAGAGCTAATTTGCCCAAAGTTAGGGACTTCCTGAGATGGTCACATCCAATGTCTGAACAAGGGGAGGGTATAAATATATGGCTCATCCCATCCTCAGATGGTACTCCTGATTAACATTCCTACATAATTAACCCCATCTCAGTGCCGGCTTCCTTCTAGAGCTTAACTGAGAAATAAAGACTTTTGAGAAAAATGAAATCTTATCGTGTTTACATCAACTGACACCATGTTAAAGGAACTTCTAAAGAATGTAATTTAGGAAGATGGAGAAAGATCACAGCAGATGATCTGAGATGCAGGTAGGAATGTTAATAGAATAAATTAGCAAGTAGAGGTAAATGTAAAACAATGACTGTATACAAAAGTTGCAATAATGATTACAGTTCGCTTGAAGAATCAAGTAAGCGAGACATAGCTAAATACTGCAATGATGCAACACTTGGATGATCAGAGTGTCCAATGAGAGCAGCTCATGTCCTGTTCACTGGTTTGGCCAGTGATGGACTGGAAGCTTCTGAGCCACAACCTTTGGCTCAATGTGGGAAAGTGGCCAGGGAAAAACAAATAAAAGCATTCTTGGGAGGTTCAGACTTGGAGATTGTGGAGGAAACTGGAGGGGTTCCTTCCGTGTTGTTTGCTTGCTGGCTTGTTTTTAATCACTGTAAGTTAATGATTTGAATTCAGACATTGTACTGTATGTGTCTCTTGTCCCTTGTATACAAATAAGGGAAGGATTTGACTACTAACTCATCAAGTGGGAGTTTTGTATTTTCATCGGTAAACGGGATTCTTCAGAAATAAGGAACGGAAAGCTTCCTTCACTGGTTTTGTCACCATATTACATTTTCTGGTAATAAAGATTAGCTTTCCCCTTTCATAACTGGAAACATTTTATGAGCAGTCGAATTAGCAGTTCTTTAAAAGTGCAAATAGAAACAGCTTTGGAATCCTGACCATTTCAGATGAAACCACATTGATGAACCCCCCGTTTTTCAATTCTTCTTAAGTCATTTGTTGATTCAACTTCTGCAATTCATTGGTAAGGAAACACATTAAAGAAATGCCTTTGTACTGTCATGTATTCTTGCAAGAAATATGCTTTTATTTTAAAGAACTTCCCATTTATTCCTTCCGTTCTTCCTATGGTGTTTTCTTAGAGAATTAAAGTAATCATTGATTTCAATCAACAACTCTTATGTTTGGTCACAAATTCAAGCATGTGGGGTATTTTGAGGACCTAAGGAATGTTAAGAACATTTTATATTTGAGAAATCTTTAAGTATTTTTACTAATTTTAAAAGTATTCCCATTTCTATTTGTGTTCCAACTTTGGACAATGTGGCTTTGATATTTCAATTTTTTCTAATTCACTGGGGGTTTTGATCATAATTGGAGGCAGTAGATGGTCAATTATGTCCCATGATTTTGAGGAACACTCTGCAGACCATGTCAGAGACTTCCAGCTCAAGCCACGGAGGCTCAGCCATGGAAAGACAAGCTACTATGTGGGAATAAAGTGGCCGCCAAGTGGCTAAAGTCATTCTGATGGCGGCAACGGCTTGAGTTAGCGAAGTCAGACTCGCTCAGGAAGCTCAAACTGATTTTTCTTCAGTATAGGTGACTTGGGTGACATCTTTTCAGAGTTCTCATGCATAAATAGTAGGCATAAATCAGCTGAGGTGAACTTTGCCTACATGGGGCATAGTTCAAAGATTTTCTGGTAGAGGTCACGGAAAGTTTAAGGTCACTCTCAGCCATGGAAAGGTAAGATTCTGTGTGGGAGTAAAATGGCCACCAAGTGGCCAAAGTCATTCTGATGGCAGCAACGAGGTCAGACTCGTTCAGGAAGCTCAAACTGATTTTTCTTCAGTGTAGGTGACTTGGGTGACATCTTCTCAGAGTTCTCATGCATAAATAGTAGGCATAAATCAGCTGAGGTGAACTTTGCCTACATGGGGCATAGTTCAAAGATTTTCTGGTAGAGGTCACGGAAAGTTTAAAGGTCACCAGATTTCCACTGTGAATGGTTGACTGGAGGCGAAGCAGGGGGCCATCCAATCACACGTGACATGGGGTGCCTTAGTGACAGGCCTCCCTGCTTTGCATTTTGTCCAATCAGATATGAACATTGCCCGTGACGTCAGAGAAGGCAGGGAGCATAAACCGACCAACGGCCCTCAACTGCCGCCCTGTCCTGTCCTTCCCTCTGAGCTGTGGGGAAGACGATTCCGACATGTCTGAGCCTTCGTCTGTGACGTCTGAAGAAAGCCTGGGCACCAAGGAAGCCGAGCCCTCCAAAGCCGAGCCGAAGGAACCGAAGCAGAAGGCAGCGAAGCGCCACCGCCGCCGCTCTGACGGCATCGACAGCTTTGCCACCTATTTCCCCAGGGTGCTGAAGCAGGTCCACCAGGGCCTGAGCCTCTCGCAGGAGGCCGCGAAGGTCATGGATTCGTTCGTTCAGGACATCTTTGAGCGAATCGCCGACGAGGCGGCGCGCCTGGTCCGCTCCAGCAAGCGCTCCACCCTCAGCTCCAGAGAGATCCAGACCTCCGTGCGCCTGCTGCTGCCTGGGGAGATGGGCAAGCACGCCGTGTCCAAGGCCAACAAGGCCGTCATCAGATACACCACCGGCAAATGAGCTGCCTCCGGACCACCTGAGCATCGCAAACCAAAGGCTCCTTTCGATATGGGAACATATGTATATGTATAGCTGATTCACTTTGTTGTAAAGCAGAAACTAACACACCATTGTAAAACAGTTATACTCCAATAAAGATGTTAAAAAAAAAAAGGCTCTTTTCAGAGCCACTCACTTGGCGAGAAAAGTCCTGTAGCTCTGAAGAGTCCGATCCACTCAGTTTTTGCCCTGTGCCATACTGTCCATCTTTAAAACATTTCTACCCTGAGGGAAATATAAACCTCATCAACTCTGCTTGAGTATATGTCTGCAGTGCCATTCGTTCCATGGAAAATCGCGAACATTTCTTAAACATATTGCATCTCGTCGCTTTCCTAAATGGTCATTTCTATTCGTGGTTTCTCTGTCACCCATTTTAGGGATCTTTATGGTCAAAATTCTTTCCATAAAAATTCCATTGACCTTTTGAATTGTCATTCACCCACCTTTATATAGAAGCATCATCCAGAGATTTTTATCTGGGATAGAGTAACCGATAAAGTGCAGTAGCAGATATAAAAATCACACTTACATGTTCATACTCTTTCAACATATCTGAACTCTGAATTCAGATTTTAAATACATAAAGTAGGACACAACGCAGTATAAAATTAGATAAATCTAATTTTCTAGAATCAAGCACTATACCTTCTGAAATTTCTATTCTGTCTAATTCAGATTTCTCTGATTTTATTTATTTTTCTTGGAGCCTATAACTTTTCGATATTTATCCAAACACCTTGACTGAACTGCAGTGCTGCTGCGTGGATGATGGGATCGTCCAATGACAGCAGCTGTAGCCAGCATGTCCAGAGCAGCAGCCAATGAGGGACTGACAGCCCGTGAGCGAAAGCAATCAGCCCTAAGTGTGGTGGGGTGACCAGGGCTGAACCAAAAACAGCCATCCTGTGATACTCAGACCAGAGATCCAGCGGGAAAGAGGTGTGATTGCCTCGTTGTTATTTTTTCCCTTTAATTAGCTGCTTTTAACCATGGTGATTTCAGTACAGGCATCCAGATCTGGTAGTGGGACATGTCTCTACCTCCTTGCCTGAAAATAAGAGGAGGATGTTCAGCAATTAAGAGAACTAAGATGACTCCTTTCTTTTCTTTTGTTTTTTTTTTTTTGGTTTTTTTTTGTTTTATTGGTTGGATATTTTTAATATGGAATTAGACAAAATATTTTTGAAAATTAAAGAGAATTTAATAGAAATAATGCCTTAGAAACAAAGATATTGTTTTACAAATATCAGTTTTCAGAGATTATAAATGATTAGGTACCTAAATAACATACGTAATATAATCATTTAAGTAGTGAAAAATTTGACTTTTCGAACAGAATATACTAACAACTATGTAGACTAGAGATTGAACAGCAGAAGTTAGGTTGTAAAGGAAAAAAGACAACAGTGGCTTTTTTGATCTTTAGTCTCATTACACACTGCATATACATCAGGAAGTGATAAATGAAGTCTGTATTACAGGGTGTGCTTAGGAATCTAAGATAAGGCAAACACACACTTAGGATTGTCATTTGTACATTTCCAACACCACGTTTCACAGATAAATCTGAATCCAGCAAACTGAAATTTCTAGAGTGGTCAAAAAATTTAGAAAGAATATGAGATTTGCTAATAACTTTCAGTTTACTTGAAATACATAAGAATTGAAGAATTAGAATATATCTAAGACAGAAGGGATAATATTAGTTGTTCTTAAAATAAAAATATAGATATTTGCTTGGAATTTTATAGCTTTTTGGACACATATACTATATGAATTATATATATAATATATAATTTTCAATCTCATGTATGTTTGGGTTTTATATTTTTATTTTCTTTAACATCCTTATTAGAGTATAATTGCTTTACAATGGTGTATTAGTTTCTGCTTTATAACAAAGTGAATCAGCTATACATATACCTACATCCCCATACCTCCTTCCTCTTACGTCTCCCTCCCACCCTCTCTATCCCACCCTTCTAGGTGGTCACAAAGCACCAAGGTGATCTCCCTGTGCTATGCGGCTGCTTCCCACTAGCTATCTATTTTACATTTGGTAGTGTATATATGTCCATGCCACTCTCTCACTTTGTCCCAGCCTACCCTTCTCCCTCCCCGTGTCCTCAAGTCCATTCTCTCGTAGGTCTGCGTCTTTATTGCCATCCTGCCCCTAGGTGCTTCATAGCTTTTATCTTTTTTTAGATTCCACATATATTGTTAGCATACAGTTTTTGTTTTTCTCTTTCTGACTTACTTCACTCTGTATGACAGACTCTAGGTCCATCCACCTCACTACAAATAACTCAATTTCGTTTCTTTTCATGGCTGAGTAATATTCCATTGTACATATGTGCAGCATCTTTATCCATTCATCTGTAAGATGACTCCTTTCTTACTTCAAGTAATTTGAGTGTTAATGCTTATGATAATATTTATTGAATTTAATATCCATTTTGTTTCCTTCTTGGTGCATTGACTTTTTTTCCTTTTGTTTTTCCATACGTATGTTGCTGAATTTCAATGTACTTGATGATTTTCCAATTCGTTATCTATTTAATTGATTTCTAACTTCCTTCATTGTTGGAGACAGAGAATGCACTCCATGATGCCAATCCTTTGTTATTTATTAAGGTTTTCATTAGAACTCAATATTTCTTCATATTTTAAACTATTTATTTTGATCTTTTAAAACAAGCAACAAGGATATGCTGGACAGTACAGGGAAATATAACAATTTCTTTGGTAATAACTTTAAACAGATTATAATACATAAAACTATTGCATCACTGTGTCGTAAAGCTGAACTAATTTAATATTGTAACGCATCTATACTGCAATAAAAATTTTAAGAATAATAAAAAAATACTTCTCAGTAACCCCGGATTAGGATGTACAAACTTGTGGAGGATGTCACTCTCAGCCAATAAATGAGAGAAAAACTAGTGAAACTAGAGAATTCCAACCTTTTCTTGAACCCAGTTTTAGTGCTTCTCTAGGTCAGTCTTGATAGAGCTCTATAAGGTTTAAATTATTTTCCTATTTCCCATTTTATTCTCATTCTCTCACTTCTGTACTGTGGAATGCGCCAGAAGTTTTTTTTTATGTGTGATATGCAATAAATAAAGTGAAGAAGGATATATACCCATCCAGTACGTCTATTATAATTTTTCAACATATCCCAATTTAAGCATACTTAAAATATATAAATGGGGACAGATATATAGTACAGAAATGGCAAAAGAAAATTTTCACAAACATTTCACGTTTCTAATTCCCTGGTATTTGAAATTATTTTAAAAATTCCTACAGATGTATCTAATCAGTTCTTTCCTAGCAGAGACTCTTTCCATCTTTAAAACACAAACTTTCGTGACCTGCAATTTTAAATCCAACAGAGTGCGTCCAGTGAGAGCAGCACAAGCTCCTGTCTCCACTGGGGGAGTGGCAGCCTTTGAGCCACAGCCACTGGCTCAAAGTGTGGTCCAGTGACCCCAGCTGAACAGATAATAGCCTCTTTTTGATAATCAACCTGGAGATTAAGGGGAAGGGAACTGTGATCCTTTGCCTTTTTTGGTGTTGTTCCTTACTTATGGTTAATCATGGGGATTTAAGTACATGAATGCAGAGCAAGTCATTTCTTCAGACCCGTGCATCAATTTAGAGGAGGATTATCGGCCATATAAGACCTAAGATGTCTCCTTTTACCTCAAGTGGTTTGAATGTTAAGGTTCATGTCAAGTTTCAGATCTTTTCCATTGTTTTTTCTTCATGCCCCATGAAGATTTTTATTTGTGTCATTTTTCTATAAGTGTATTGCCAAATTTCAAATAAGTTGCTGATTTTTCATTGTTTCTTTTTAAACGGATTTCTTGCTTCCTACCTCTGTTGAAAGAGAACATTCTGTGGGATTTAAATCCTTTGCAATATATTCTGATTTGCTTTAAAGCCCAATACTTCATCATGATTGTGAAGTGTTCCATTGAACATTTAAAATAAGTTGTAAATAACCCTTTTGGCTAGGATGTAGAAGCTTGTAAAGGATGTCTCTCTCACGCAAAGAATGAGACAAAAGCTATATAAAGTATAAAATTAAAAAAATTTCTTGGGCTCATTTTGTGGAGAGACCAAAAACAAATTATTCTACCTTGGACAGAACACCACTTGCTGAAGAGGAGAATGGGGGGCAGGACAGGACACTAATCAGAGTTCAGTGCCTGTTGCAAGCATGAAGGGGGTCGCTATTACCTCCAAAGCTCTCCTTGAGCTCAATAGAAATAAGATTTAGGCAAATAAGCCCCCTCATGAAGTTCATTTCTTATTACGATTCTGGAATCTTGGAAATTAAAATAAAAGGATTTGGAAAAAAAAGAGTTTGCTGAACAACTTACTATTAAAATCTACCACGGAATCGAGTGCATACTTTCCTCAACAACTAGAAGTTTTGTACACACTGGAAAAAAATTTCAGAAGTCAAAACTCGTTGCGGAGCCGGGTGCCTTTTGAGAGGAACAAGTGTGGAGAAGTTTGAAAAGGGTTGACATCAGAAAAATCATTAGATTTCTATCATATTAATGGTTTCTGCTTCAAAATGATAGTTTTTCTCCGTATGAAACAGAGATGTATTACCAAATTTATTTTTGCATGCTAGTCTCATAGCTCTGGTCACACCTGAAAGGTAATTCTAAGAGATGTAATACACCAGGACACTGCTATCGTGCTTCGGGTGTTTTGCATTTGTAAATGCAGAAATGAAAGAGGAGCACTACTGAAACCCGCTACATGTGCAGCATAATGGGTGTGGAGAGTGAAGACTGGGAGGGCAAGGGTGAGAAAAACATACGAAATCTGGAAAGAAGAGAAGATAATGACATTTTTGTTATTGTGGTTGCTGATTTTGGGAAGCGGGAGTGAGGGATTGTGATTATCCTCTTCCGTGGGTGCTTGAGGAAAGAAGGACACCTAGTGAGCAATCGCGATCAAACAGTGTGGTTTACTGTAAAGACAAACTGAGGGAGAGCCTTCACTGCCTAATCAAATAATTAGAACCATTAATGCGTGGAAAATAGTATTGCTAGGACAAAAATACCGCCTTCAAACTCTTTTCTCCAGGACCCATGTTATGGACTTCATTTAAAGTGTGGATCCAAACATGGAAAACGAATAACTAAAGGCGAAAGTTCCAGGAAGAAAATCTATCGCAGATCCTAATCCACCCGGAAATGATTTAATCTTGGAACTGAAGGGTCTGCTCGCACAGGCCAGAAACGGGGAGCCGCCACCATTGGCCCGAAGTTCAAGCTGGATCTCTGGGCTGCAGGAGTAAGTGCCTTCGTGGATGTTCGGCCTTGGTAACAAAGAGGGTATCAGGTGTGATTGTTTGCTTGCCCTTTGCTTGCTTCGTTGTATGTTTCCAATCGTGCTGGTGCCCTGGGGCTGACGTACAAAATGCCAGAGATTGGTTTCCTTGAAGGACACGTACGTAATGGCTGACACTTCTGGAGGTCGGAAGTCGAAATCACGGTGTCAGCGGGTTTGGCTCCTTCAGACTGGTGTGAAGGAAGCCTGTGTTCCAGGCCTCTCTCCTTGGCTTGTGGAGATGGCAGAGACACTCCTCCATCTATTCCCCATTTTCTCCCTCTATGAGGGTGTCTATGCCCATATTTCCCCTTTTAATATGGATTCAGTTCATTTGTATTCGGGGTCACCCTAATGGAAGGCAGTTTAAGTTGATTTATTCTGTAGAGATCCTATCTCTGTATAGAATCATTTGTCAGGTGCAAGGTTTAGGACATCCACATAGGAGCTTTAGGGAGAAAGAATTCAACCCGCAAAGACATGAATTTTGAGATATAGGTGGGCATATCTCCTGACTCTTCCATTCTATTAAGAGAACACTGGTTCTGTTCACACATCAACACTGGTTTGATGCTTACGAGGTGGTATAGTAACAGATCTGAGTTCTTCCAGCACGTGTAAGCCTAGAATATTGATGGAAAGAATTACTTAAACAGATTTTTATGGTGAACCAATGCATTCAAATCCCTGAGCTCTGTGGAAAAAAATGAATTTTTTCATCATGGTGCATCATTTATCAATTTTTGCATTGTAAATTACTTCAATACTTAGTGGACTAAAGGAGCAAGTATTTATTATTTCTCATGTGTCTATGGGCCAGCTGAATGCTTCTGCTGTTATGGGTGGTACTTGTCAGGATATCGTGTAGCCCTCCTTTCTTTTCTCATCATCCCGGGTACAGTTCGTCTCCCATTGCTTCAAATTTAATAGTGTATACAAAGGACTTTTCTCTGTGCGCTAAAACTGATGTTTGATTGTAAGCAATATTTTGTCGGTACTCCTATAACCATAATAAGAAAAAAGGGAACACTGCTGACTGCTTATGGTAAAATAAGATGACACATTCCACGTAATTTTCCTCAAGAATTTGAAGAGTGAATAGCTTTTATCACTTTTACGAAGTTTCTGACTTCCCACTGCTGTGAAGAGCGATGATATTCTGTCATTTCAGTCCTTACGAGTGCTTTAAAATGTGAATTGTGATTTGTTTAAGACAGCAGTGTCTCTTGAGTTATGTTTGGCCTTCGTTTTATACTCTGAAAATAATTTGTAAAGTTCCCTGTTGATGAGGATGTGAAAACACGAAAAGTACGTCACGCACCCAGTGAGACATATTACGGACAACCTACTGAAATCAGGCCCTGAGAAAAGGGATAGCACCGTCATGGGAGACAAAACAGAAAATGTTTGGTTAATGTTTTCAGAAACCCACAAACTCAGGAGAAAGAGTTGGGCAAGTCAGGATACTAGAGAGTGCGTTACCACTCTGAGGTGGGTGGCTCTCCAGGGGGCCATTGCCTGATGGAGGAGAGCTCTAAAATTCTCTTTTCCCTGGTCCAGTGGAGAACTCTGTCGGGCCGTTAGCCCTGAAAAACTGTCCTTGGGGCCATCAGACGAAGGATTTACGATAAATGAGCCACCCGTATGGGAATCTTATTGTTTTACATTCTTGAATATGAGAAGAATCGTAGGAAAATATTTCAAAGAAGAAAACGGGTTAGACACCCAAGGAGACCAGGACCAGCTACCACCAAAAGACCTGCAGGTAAATCCCTCTCTGTGGTACCTCTGGATGATCTTACACACCGGAAACAAAATTTTGGATGAGAGAAGCTCTAGGAAAAGCTCAAGGACGAGTGACACACAGGAAGTGTAAGAAAGAGAGGAGGAATACAGTGGTATGATGTTGAAGAGGATAAGACCAAAGAAGTACATGTGTGAGTACTGATTTCCAAAGGTGATTAAGGAGCAAGGGCACCCCGTGAGTAGACATGATCTAACAGTGTGGTTTACTGAAATGATAAACTAAGGGAAAGAGCTTTACGGCTTAAACAACTAATGATAAGCGTCGACTCTGAGAAAATAGTATTATAAGGACAAACATAACCCATTCAAACTTTTTCAACATAACTAGTGTCAGGGAAATCATTGCAGAGCAGAATCGAGGACCCAAACACAGCACGGAAATAATGAAAGCAAAATGTCCAAGAAATAATACCTATCCAAGGTGGGAGAAACTGAAGTTACTAATCTAACTGGTTCAGATAAATGGTAGTGCGTTTTTTCCCCCCACGAGTGCCTTCTCCTGTTCTTGGAAATAGAAACGTTTTTGACATGCACTGCGGCATCGTGTGGAGGATGCTGGAAGCATCGAATCAGAGCAGCCGAAGTACCACTCTAGATCGGTTCAGCCAATGAAAAGCCTGCCGCTCCTGAGGCCTAGCTATGGACTGAATGTGTGAAAAGTTGTCCTGGGTTTGAAGCAAAAAAGAGTCTTCCGGGCACGTGCAGCTTTTGAGATTGAGGGGAGAAAGGGATGTGATTCCTTGCCATTCGACCAAAGTATTAGGCTGTGACCTAGTGTAAACCAATAAGAGCCTTCTTAGGAGATTCGGCCTTTAGAGATTATGGAGTATACATGAACGATTCATTCCCTCTGGTGTACTTTGCTGGCTGGTTGTTAATCACGGTGATTTAATGGTATGAATTCAGAGACTGTACCTGACATGTCTTTAGTCCCATGCATCAAAATATGGCAAGAGGTCCCTCTGGTGGCTCCGGGAGGTGCGGACGGCCTCTCCCGCCTCCACGCGCGCTCACGCCCGACCGCGGCAGGCGCGCGCACTGAGCCGCTTCGCCCATCGCGCCGCGCAGGCAGTCGCTCGGCGAGCCCGCGGCTGTGGCACTGGCGTACAGCGCGGGCCTCGGCGAGGCCCAGGGCCACGGCCCGGGAGGATGCGGCCCTGGGCGGCCCGGGAGCTGAGCAGGGCCCCCGCGCTGGCCCCCGCGGTCCCCGTCCTCCAGAGCCCCAGCTGCCGTCCGGCCCCAGAAAGACATGACTTCCAAGCCGCATTCCCACTGGATACCCTACAGTGTCTTAGATGAGGGCAGCAAACTAAGGCAGCAGAAGCTTGGCCGGCAGCGAGCCCAAATTTCAGAGAAAGAAAAAAAAAGAAACAAGTATATGGCAAGAAGTTGATTACGAGTATTTCAAGTAAGATTTTGTATAAACTCATTTGTAAAAAGAACTCTTCCGAAATTGGGAGTAGTAAGCTATTTTCACTGGTTGTATCATTCCATTCCATTTTCTAGTAATACAAATTGGCTTTTCCCCCTTCATGATTGAAACCATTTTCTTAGCGGTAGGATGAGCTGTCCTTTCAAAGTCCAAGAGGAAACACTATTGGAAGCCTAGTCATTTGGGGATGAAACCACACTGACGACCCACATTTCTTCACTTCTTCTTAAGTTCCTTTTTGGTTCAATTTCTGTAACTTATTTCCCCATGAATACATTTAAATACGACTTTGATTGTATTATGCTAGGCTTTTGAAAGTAATTTGTTCTTAATTTTTAAGTATTTCCAATTTATTGATTCCTTTTCTCCTCTGGTGGTTTCTTAAAGAATAGGGACATTGATGGGTGTTTTTTGTTTTTTTCCAACCAACCTCTCTTATATTTATCCTCCATGTGAGGTATTTAAGGAAACCAAATAATGTTTAAAGAAAAAGAATTTTTAATTTGTTAACCATTAATTAGTTTTAATCATTTTTTGAGTAACCGGTTTTCATTTGTGCTCTCGGTGTGAGGACTGTGATATTGCCATTTCTTCCACCTGTATGTAGCAGTATCATCCAGAGATTCTTATGTGGGATAAAGTAGCCGATAAAATGCAGTAACAGATATAAAACCCACACATACCCGGTTATTTTCCTTCAACATATCTCAAATCCTAATTGAGTTAAATACATAAAATAGGACTCAAAGCAGTGTAAACTCAGAGAAAACTAATTTTCTAGAGTCAAGCACCATAACTTGTGAAATTTCTTTGTACCTAATTCAGATTTCTCTGAATCTCTGAAACAGATTACCAGAACAAATTCGAGCAGACCCTTCAGTTCCAAGATTAAATTTTTTCCAGATAGATTTGAATCTACGATGGATGTTTTTCCTGGAACTTTCGCATTAAGTTATTCGTTTTCCATGTTTGGATCCACAATTTAAATGAATTCCATAACATGTGTCGTGGAGAAAAGAGTTTTAATGTGGTATTTTTGTCCTAGCAATACTATTATCCACAAGTTGATGGTTCTAACTAGTTGATTAGGTAGTGAAGGCTCTCCCTCAGTTTGTCTTTACAGTAAACCACACCGTTAGATCGCGATTGCTCACTAGGTGCCCTTCTTTCCTCAAGCACCCACTGAAGTGGGTAATCACAATCCCTCACTCCTGCTTCCCAAATTCAACGGCATAAGTAACTAAATTCCCATTATATTTGTTTCTTTCTCGATTTCCCATATGTTGCTCACCCTTGCACGCCCAGTCTTCACTCTCCAGCTCTATTTTGCTGGATTTGTAATATGTTACAAAAAAGATCCTATTTCACTTCTGAATCCACAAATTCAAAACACGCAAAGCACAACAGCAGTGTCCTGGTGTATTATATCTCTTAGAATATTTTTACAGAGACCATAGCCTTGAGACCAGCACGCTAAAATAACCTAGGTAATGCATCTCTGTTTCATATGGAGAGAAACTGGCATTTTGATGCAGCAACCATTAACATGGTAGACGTTAAGTGATTTTCTGTAGTCAGCTCTTTTCAAAGTGGTCCACACTTGTTTCTCAGAAAAGGCACCTGACTCTACCAAGAGTTTGGAGTTCTGAATTTTTTTAATTTCCCAGTGTGTACAACAATTTGTAGTTTCTACAAAGAGGAAGGTATGCACTTGATTTCATGGTAGATTTTAATGGCAAGTTGTGCAGCAAGCGCTCCTTTTTCCCAACCCTTTTAATTTTCACCTTTCCCGAATAGTAATAAGTAATGACCTTCATGAGCGGGTTTATTTGCCTAAATCATATTTCTAGAGATCTCAAAGAGATCGCTGGGGGCACGACTGGCCCCCTTCTTACTTGCAATTGTGCGTGAACTCTCTCTAGTGTCCCGTCCTGCCCCCCATTTTACTCTTCAGCCAGTGGTGCTCTGTCCAAGCTGGAATATTTGGTTTCTGGTCTCTCCACAGAATGACCCCAAAATATTTTTGAATTTTGTAGTTCATATTCTTTTGTCTCATTGTTTGCCTGAGAGAGACATCCTTTACCAGCTTCTACCTCCTAGTCAAAAGGGTTATTTACAACTTATTTTACATGTTCAAATGCAACACTGCACAATCATGATGAACTATTGGGTTTTAAAGCAAATCGGAATGTATTGCACAGGACTGAAATCCCACAGATCGTCCACTCTCAACAGTCGTAGGAAGCTAGAAATCTGTTTAAAAAAACATAGTAAATTGGCAACTTCTTTGTAATTTGGCAGTACACTTAGAGAGAAATGACACAAATAAAAAGCTTCCTGGGCCACGAGGATAATACAATGGAAAAGAACAGATATGAACCTTAACATTCAAACCACTTGAGGTAAAAGCAGATATAATAGGTCTTCTATTGCTGATAAACCTCCTCTAAATTGATGCAAGGGGCTGAAGAAATGACTTCCTCTGGATTTCACTCCTTAGATCCCCATGATTAAACATAAGTAAGGAAGCAACAAATTAAAAAATAAAAATAAAATAAGGTAAATTATCACAGTTCCTTTCCCCTTAATCTCTAGGTTGACTATCATACAAAAGCAATTATCTGTCCATTCCTGGTCACTGGACACCACTTCGAGCCAATGGCTGTAGCTCACAGGCTGCCAGACCCCCAGTGGAGACCAGAGTATGAGCTGCTCTCACTGGATATTCTCCAAAGGATTAAAAATTGCAGGTCATGAAAATTTTCCTTTTAAAGATGGAACGATTCTGTGCTAGGGAAGAACTGATTAGATGCATCTGTGGGAATTCTTTAAATAGTTTCAAAACCAGGGAATCAGAAAAGTGAAATGTTTGTGAAAATTTTGTTTTGCCACTTCTGTAAGCTATTATCAGTCCCCATTTATATATTTAGATGTATGCTTAAACAGGGATATGTTGAAACTGTATAATAGGGGTAGTTGATGTATATAACTGCTCCTCCACATTTTCTATTGCATGTCACACATAAAATACTTCTGAAAAATTCCATAATATGCTCACAGGAGGATGAGAATAAATTGGAAAATGAAATTCATAGGAAAATGAGTTAGGCCTCATAAAATGCTATAAAGCCCGACATAGAGAAAGCACTAAAACTGGGTTCAAGTAAAGGTTAGAATATTGTAGTTTATCTAGCTTTTCTCTCTTTGTGAGACTAAGAGTGACATCCTTCACAGGTTGGTACATCCTACTCCAGGGTACTGAGAATTTCCTTTTAATTTCTCGATGTTTTCTCAAAGTATAGGCGAGTTACAATATTACATCAGTTCAGGTTTATACCAAGTGATTCAAAAGTTTTATATATTATACTCTTTTTGAAGTGATTATTAAAGAACTGCTATATTTCCCTCTGCTGTAGAGCATATCCTTGTTGCTTATTTTAAAGTGCCAAATGAATAGTTTTAAATATATGAAATATTAATCTCTAGTGAAAACTATAGTAAATTACAAAGGAATGCAATCATGGAGTGCCTTCTCTCTCTCCAGCGATGTGGGAAGCCAGAAATACATTTTTTGATAAAAGGAATAGGAAAATCAACAAATCCTTTGAAATTCAGCAACATATTTATAGAAAAAGAAAAGACAAAAAAAAGTCAATGCACCAAGAAGAAAACACAATGGATATTAACTAAAAAATGTATTTCTGGCTTCCCACATCGCTGGAGAGAGAGAAGGCACTCCATGATTGCAGTCCTTTTTAATTTAGTATAGTTTTCCCTAGAGATTAATATTTCATATATTTAAAACTATTCATTTGGCATTTTAAGATAAGCAACAAGGATATGCTGTACAGCAGAGGGAAATATAGCAGTTCTTTAATAATCACTTCAAAAAGAGTATAATATATAAAACTTTTGAATCACTTGGTATAAACCTGAACTGATGTAATATTGTAACTCGCCTATACTTTGAGAAAACATCGAGAAATTAAAAGGAAATTCTCAGTACCCTTGGAGTAGGATGTCCCAACCTGTGAAGGATGTCCCTCTCAGCCACACAAAGAGAGAAAAGCTAGATAAACTACAATATTCTAACCTTTTCTTGAACCCAGTATTAGTGCTTTCTCTATGTCAGGCTTTATAGATTTCTGAGGTGTAACTTATTTTCTTATGAATTTCATTTCCCAATTTATTCTCATCCTCGTGTGAGCATATTATTGAATTTTCAGAATTATTTTATGTGTGATATGCAATAGAAAATGGGGAGGAGCAGATATATTCATCAACTACCCCTATTATACATTATCAGCATATCCCAGTTTAAGCATACATTTAAATATATAAATGGGGACTGATATATCTTACAGAAGTGGCAAAACAAAATTTTCACAAACATTCCCCTTTCTAATTCCCTGGGTGTTGACATTATTTGAAATTCCCTACAGATGTATCTAATCACTTCTTTCCTAGCAGAGAATCTTTCCATCGTTAAAACGCAAACTTTCATGACCTGCAATTTTATATCCCCTGGAGAGTGTCAAGTGAGAGCAGCTCAAGCTCCTGTCTCCACTGGGGGACTGGCAGCCTGCGAACTACAGCCCTTGGCCCCAAATGTTGTCCAGTGACCAGGGCTGAACAGAAAATAGCCTTTGTATGATAATCAACCTGGAGATTAAGGGGAAAGGAACTGTGATAATTTACCTTTTTTTGTTTTTATTTTTTAATTTTTTGCTTCCTTACTTATGTTTAATCATGGGGATCTAAGGAGTTAAATCCAGAGGAAGTCACTTCTTCAGCCCCTTGCATCAATTTAGAGGAGGTTTATCAGCAATAGAAGACCTAGTATGTCTCCTTTTACCTCAAGTGGTTTGAATGTTAAGGTTCATATCTGTTCTTTTCCATTATGGTTTCTTCGTTTCCCGTGAAGATTTTTATTTGTGTCATTTTTGTATAAGTGTATTGCGAAATTTCAAAGAAGTTGCTGATTTTCTATTTCTTGTTTAAAACAGATTTCTAGCTTCCTACAACTGTTGAGAGAGGATGTTCTGTGGGATTTCAGTCTTGTGCAATATAGTCTGATTTGCTTTAAAGCCCAATACTTCCTCATGATTGTGAAATCTTTCATTTGAACATGTAAAAGCAGTTGTAAATAATCCTTTTGACTAGGATGTACAAGGTAGTGAAGGATGCCTCTCTCAGGCAAACAATGAGACAAAAGCTATATAAGTTGCAAAATTAAAAAAAATTTCTTGGGCTCATTCTGTGGAGAGAGAAAAAACAAAGTATTCTACCTTGGACACAGCACCCCTTGCTGAAGAGCAAAATGGGGGACAGGAGAAGACAGTAGATTGCGTTCACAGAAAATTGCAAGTATGAAGGGGGCCAATATTACCTCCAGCACTCTATTTGAGATCAGTAGAATTAGTATTTTGGCCAATAAGCCCCCTCATGAATTTCATTATTTAGTATTATTCGGGAAAGTTGAAACTTCAAGGGGTTTGAGAAAAAGAGAGCTTGCTGCACAACTTGCCGTTAAAATCTACCATGAAATCAGTTGCATACCTTTCTCTGTATAAGAAGTAGAAATTGTTGTACACACTGGAAAAAATTTCAGAACTCAAAACTCTTTGTAGAGCCAGGTACCTTTTCTGAGAATCAAGTGTGGACCACTTTGAAAAGAGTTGAACTCAGAAAATCACTTAATATCTATCATGCTAATGGTTGCTGCTTCAAACTGCCAGTTTTTCTCCATATGAAACAGAGATACATTACCAAGGTTATTTTTGCATGCTGGTCTCAAGGCTATGGTCTCTGTAAAAAGTATAAGAGCTCTAATACACCAGGACACTGCTCTTGTGCTTTGGGTGTTTTGCATTTGTGAAATCAGAAATGAAATAGGATCATTATTGATACATATTATATAATAGGTAATATGTTTATCTAATATGCATAATAGGTCTGGAGAGTGAAGAATGGGCATGCAAGGGTGGGCAACACATACGAAATTTAGAAAGATAGACAGATAAAGGGAATTTTGTGATTTTTGTTTTTGAAGATGTGAAGGGGGAGTGAGCGATTGTGATTATAAACTTCCGTGGGTTCTTGCAAAAAGAAGGGCACCAAGTGAGCAATTGCAATCTAATGGTGTGTGTGGTTTACTGTAAAGACAACCTGAGGAAAAGAGTGTAATGTTTAATCCACAAATTAGAACCATCAACAAGTGGAAAATAGTATTGCTAGGGCAAAAATATCCCAGTCAAACTCTTTTCTCCATTACCCATGTTATGGAATTCATTTGAAGTCTGGATCCAAACACAGCAAACGAATAAGTAAACCAAAAAGTTCAAGGGAAAACAATCTATCCCAGATTCTAATCTACCTGGAAAACATTTAATCTTGGAATTGAAGGGTCTACTCTAATTTCTTCAGGTAATCTGTGTCTATTCTTTTCCAGGCTTTACTATTTTTGAAAAACTTGGTGATATAGGCCTCGGATGATGGGAGGTCCAATCAGAGAAGCTCAAGCACCACTCACCTCTGAGTCAGACAATGGGGAGACCAGCAATGGTGAGCTACAGCCACTGGTCCGGAATTCAAGCTGGTTTTCCGGGCTGAAGAAGTCAGTGCCTTCCTGGATGTTCAGCCTTGGTAAAAAAAGACGGTATTGGGTTTGATTATTTGCCTGCTATTTGCTTGTTTGTTTGGTTGTTTGTATGTTTCTAATGGTGGTGGTTACCTGTGGCTGATATACAAAATACCAGAGGTCCCTTTACTTGAAGGACACATACATAATGTCTCACACTTCTGGAGGCCGGAAGTCCAAATCCAGATGTCAGCGGGTTTGGTTCCTTCAGACTGCTGAGAAGGAAGCCTCTGTTCCAGGATTCTCTCCTTGGCTTGTGGAGATGGGAGAGAAACCCCTCTTTCTGTTCACAGTTTTCTCCCTATATGACGGTCTATGTGTCCATACTTCCCCTTTTATATGGATACAGGTCATTTTGTATTAAGGATCATCGTAATGAAGGCAGTTTAACTTGATTTCCCAGTAGAGATCCTATCTCTGTATACAATCACTTGTCAGGTATTTGGGTTTAGCACATCAACATAGGAACTTTAGGGAGACAGTATTCAACCCACAGAAGACATGAATTTTGAGTTATAGGTGGGCATATCTCCTGACTCTTCCATTATATTAAGAGAACCCTGGTTATCTTCACGTATAAATAATGGTTTGATGTTTTCGAGGTGGTATAATTACAGTTTTTGAATTCTTCCAACAAATGTAAGCATAGATTATTGATGGAAAGTCTTACTCAAACAGATATTTTTGATGAATGAAAGTATTCAAAACCCTGAGCAATCTAGAAAAAACGTAATGTTTTCATGATTGTGTATCATTTAGCGATTGCCACATTGCAAATTACTTTAATACTTAGTCGATTAAAGCAGCAATTATTTATTATTTCTCATGTATCTATGAGTCAGCTGAATGCTTCTGCTGACCTGGGTGGTATTTCTCAGGATTTTCGTGTAGCCCTTCTCTCTTTATTCATTGTCCCTGGTACAGTTCATATCACATCACTTCAAAATTAGCAATGTATAGATAGGACTTTCTCTGTGTGCTAAAATTGATGTTTCATTTTAAGCAACGTTTTGTAGATACTTATATTAAAAATAGAAAGAGAACACTCATGACTGCTTAATGGAAAATAAGGTGAACCCTCTCATGTAATTTTCCTCAACTATTTGAACAGTGAATAGTTTTATTTATTTTTAAAATGTTTCTGACTTTCCACCTCGGTGAAGGGGGAAGAAACTCTTTCACTGTAGTCCCTATAAATGCACTGTGATTTGCTAAACAATGTTTGTTTAGTTTTGTTTGGTATTCCATTTTTGCTTTTGAAAGAAATTGTAAATTTC
>NC_041234.1:79598443-79622848 GCF_002837175.3 Physeter macrocephalus | reverse complement strand
CCCATGTGCTGCTCACCCTTGCACGCCCAGTCTTCACTCTCCAGCTCTAGTATGCTGGATTTGTAGTAGGTCACAAAAATGATCCTATGTCATTTCTGAATCCACAAATGCAAAACACGCAAAGCACAACAGCAGTGTCCTGGTGTATCAGATCTCTTAGAATGTTTCTACAGAGACCATAGCCTTGAGACCAGCACGCTAAAATAACCTAGGTAATGCATCTCTGTTTCATGTGGAGAGAAACTGGCATTTTGATGCAGCAGCCATTACCATGCTAGACATTAAGTGATTTTCTGTAGTCAGCTCTTTTCAAGGTGGTCCACACTTGTTTCTCAGAAAAGGCACCTGGCTCTACCAAGAGGTTGGAGTTCTGAAATATTTTCTTCCCAGTGTGTACAACAATTGGTAGCTCCTACACAGAGGAAGGTATGCACTTGATTTCATGGTAGATTTTAAGGGCAAGTTGTGCAGCAAGCGCTCCTTTTTTCAAACCCTTTTAAGTTTCACCTTTCCCGAATAGTAGTAAGTAATGACCTTCATGAGGGGCTTGATTTGCCTAAATCCTATTTCTAGAGATCTCAAAGAGATCGCTGGGGGCAAGACTGGCCCCCTTCTTACTTGCAATTGTGCGTGAACTCTCTCCAGTGTCCTGTCCTGCCCCCCATTTTACTCTTCAGCCAGTGGTGCTCTGTCCAAGCTGGAATATTTGGTTTCTGGTCTCTCCACAGAATGACCCCCAAATATTTTTGAATTTTGTAGTTTATATGTCTTTCGTCTCATTGTTTGCCTGAGAGAGACATCCTTTACCGGCTTCTACCTCCTAGTCCACAGGGGCATTTACAACTTATTTTACATGTTCAAATGAAACACTGCACAATCATGATGAAGTACTGGGTTTTCAAGCAAATCGGAATGTACTGCACAGGACTGAAATCCCACAGATCGTCCTCTCTCAACAGTCGTGGGAAGCCAGAAAACTGTTTAAAAAACCACAGTAAATCGGCAACTTCTTTGTAATTTGGCAGCACACTTAGAGAAAAATGACACAAATAAAAATCTTCCTGGGCCACGAGGATAAAACAATGGGAAAGAACAGATATGAACCTTAACATTCAAACCACTTGAGGTAAAAGCAGATATAATAGGTCTTCTATTGCTGATAAACCTCCTCTACATTGATGCAAGGGGCTGAAGGAATGACTTCCTCTGGATTTAACTCCTTAAACCCCCATGATTAAACGTAAGTAAGGAACCAAAAAATTAAAAAATAAAAATAAAATGAGGTAAATTATCACAGTTCCTTCCCCCTTAATCTCCAGGCTGACTATCATACAAAAACTATTATCTGCTCAGCCCTGGTCACTGGACACCATTTCGAGCCAATGGCTGTAGCTCACAGGCTGCCAGACCCCCAGTGGAGACCGGAGCATGAGCTGCTCTCACTGGACATTCTCCAAAGGATGAAAAAGTGCAGGTCATGAAAGGTTTCCTTTTAAAGAGGGAAAGATTCTCTGCCGCTAGGGAAGAACTGATTAGATGCATCTGTGGGAATTCTTTAAATAGTTTCAAAAACCAGGGAATCAGAAAAGTGAAATGTTTGTGAAAAGTTTGTTTTGCCACTTCTGTAAGCTACCTTCAGTCCCCATTTATATATTTGGATGTGTGCTGAAACTGGGATATGTTGAAACTGTATAATAGGGGTAGTTGATGTATATCACTGCTCCTCCACGCTTTCTATTGCATGTCACACATAAACTACGACTGAAAAATTCCATGACACGCTCACGGGAGGATGAGAATAAATTGGGAAATGAAATTCATAGGAAAATGAGTGAGGCCTCATAAAACTCTATAAAGCCCGACATAGAGAAAGCACTAAAACTGGGTTCAAGAAAAGCTAGTTTATCTAGCTTTTCTCGCTTTGTGTGGCTGAGAGGGACATCCTTCACAGGTTGGAACATCCTACTCCAGCGGTACTGAGAATATCCTTTGAATTTCTCGATGTTTTCTCAAAGTATAGGCGAGTTACAATATTATATCAGTTCAGGCTTATACCAAGTGATTCAAAAGTTTTACATATTATACTCTTTTTGAAGTGATTGTTAAAGAACTGCTATATTTCCCTCTGCTGTACAGCATATCCTTGTTGCTTATTTTAAAATGCCAAATGAATAGTTTTAAACATATGAAATATTAATCTCTAATGAAAACCATAGTAAATTACAAAGGACTGTAATCGTGGAGTGCCTTCTCTCTCTCCAGAGACGTGGGAAGCCAGAAATACATTCTTTTGAAAACAGGAATAGGAAAATCAACAAATCCTTTGAAATTCAGCAACACAGTTATAGAAAAAGAAAAGACCAAAAAAAACCAGTCAATGCACCAAGAAGAAAACACAATGGATGTTAACTTCAATAAATAGTATTAGAAGCATTAACATTCAAATTACTTGAGGTAGAGGAAGGAGTCACCTTAGTTATCTTAATTGCTGAACACCCTCCTCTTACTTTCATGCAAGGAGATAGAGACATGTCCCACTACCAGAGCTGGATGACTGTACTTGGATCACCATGGTTAAAAGCTACTACTTGAAGGGAAAAACCACAAGTGAACTGTCACACCTCTTTCCAACTTGATCTCTGGGCTGAGTATCACAGGAAGGCTGTTATTAGTTCAGCTCTGGACGCCCCACCACACTCTGGGCCAATTGCTTTGGCTCACGGGCTGCCAGTCCCTGGTGGGCTGCTGCTCTGGAGATGCTGGTTACAGCTGCTGTCAGTGGATGATCCCTTCATCCATGCACAACGGCAGTTCAGTCAGGATTTTTGGATGAAAACGGAAAAGGTAAAGACTGCAAAAAGTAAAAACAAAAATAAAAAAAAAAGATTCAGAGAAATCTGAATTAGGTACAAAGAAATTTCACAAGTTATGGTGCTTGACTCTAGACAATTAGTTTTCTCTCAGTTTACACTCCTTTGGGGTCCTATTTTAAGTATTTCACTGAATTCGGATTTGAGATACGTTGAAGGAGGATAAACGGGTACGTGTGGTTTTTATATCTGTTACTGCATTTTATCGGTTACTTTATCCCACCTAAGAATCTCTGGATGATACTGCTACATACAGGTGGAAGAAATGGCAATAGCACAGTCCTCACACCGAGAACACAAATGAAGAACGGTTACTCACAAAATGATTAAAACTAATTAATGGTTAACAAATTTAAAATTCTTTTTTTTTAAACATTATTTGGTTCCCTGAAATACCTCGAATGGAGGATAAATATAAGACAGGTTGGTTGGAGAACAGAAAACACTCAACAATGTCGCTATTCTTTAAGAAACCACCAGAGGAGAGAAAAGGAATCAATAAATTGGAAATACTTAAAAACTAAGATCAAATTACTTTCAAGAGCCTAAGATAATACAATCAAAGGCATATTTAAATGGATTCATGGGGAACTAAGTTACAGAAATTGAACCAAAAAGGGACTTTAGAAGAAGTGAAGAAATGTGGGTCATCAGTGTGGTTTCATGCCCAGATGACTAGGCTTCCAGTAGTGTTTCCTCTTGGACTTTTAAAGGACAGCTCATCCTACCGCTAAGAAAATGGTTTCAATCATGAAGGGGGAAAAGCCAATTTGTATTACTAGAAAATGGAATGGAATGATACAACCAGTGAAAAGACTACACGATATCCTGACAAGTACCACCCATAACAGCAGAAGCATTCAGCTGGCCCATAGACACATGAGAAATAATAAATACTTGCTCCTTTAGTCCACTAAGTATTGAAGTAATTTACAATGCAAAAATTGATAAATGATGCACCATGATGAAAAAATTCATTTTTTTCCACAGAGCTCAGGGATTTGAATGCATTGGTTCACCATAAAAATCTGTTTAAGTAATTCTTTCCATCAATATTCTAGGCTTACACGTGCTGGAAGAACTCAGATCTGTTACTATACCACCTCGTAAGCATCAAACCAGTGTTGATGTGTGAACAGAACCAGTGTTCTCTTAATAGAATGGAAGAGTCAGGAGATATGCCCACCTATATCTCAAAATTCATGTCTTTGCGGGTTGAATTCTTTCTCCCTAAAGCTCCTATGTGGATGTCCTAAACCTTGCACCTGACAAATGATTCTATACAGAGCTAGGATCTCTACAGAATAAATCAACTTGAACTGCCTTCATTAGGGTGACCCCGAATACAAAATGAACTGAATCCATATTAAAAGGGGAAATATGGGCATAGACACCCTCATAGAGGGAGAAAACGGGGAACAGATGGAGGGGTGTCTCTGCCATCTCCACAAGCCAAGGAGAGGGGCCTGGAACACAGGCTTCCTTCACACCAGTCTGAAGGAGCCAAACCCGCTGACACCGTGATTTCGACTTCCGACCTCCAGAAGCGTCAGCCATTACGTACGTGTCCTTCAAGGAAACCAATCTCTGGCATTTTGTACGTCAGCCCCAGGGCACCAACACGATTAGAAACATACAACGAAGCAAGCAAAGAGCAAGCAACAATCACACCTGTTACCCTGTTTGTTACCAAGGCCGAACATCCACGAAAGCACTTACTCCTTCAGCCCAGAGAGCCAGCTTGAACTTCGGACCAATGGTGGTGGCTCACCATTGCTGGCCTCTCATTGGCTGATTCAGAGAGGAGTGGTGCTTCAGCTTCTCTGATTAGACCTCCCATCATCCAAGGCCTGTATCAACAAGGTAGTTTTTAAAAAGAGTAAAGACGGAAAAGATTAGAAACAGATTACCAGAACAATTTCGAGCAGACCCTTCAGTTCCAAGATTAAATTTTTTCCGGGTACATTAGAATCTGCGATAGATTTTCTTCCTGGAACTTTCGCATTTATTTATTCGTTGACCATGTTTGGATCCACTCTTTAAATGAATTCCAGAACATGGGTACTGGAGAAAAGAGCTTGAATGCGATATTTTTGTCCTAGCAATACTGTTATCCACACGTTGATTGTTCTAATTAGTTGATTAGGCAGACAAGGCTCTCCCTCAGTTTGTCTTTACAGTACACCACACCGTTAGATCGCGATTGCTCACTAGGTGCCCTTCTTTCCTCAAGCACCCACTGAAGTGGATAATCACAATCCCTCACTCCCGCTTCCCAAATTCAACGGCATAAGTAACTAAATTCCCATTATCTTTGTTTCTTTCTCGATTTCCCATGTGCTGCTCACCCTTGCACGCCCAGTCTTCACTCTCCAGCTCTATTATGCTGGATTTGTAGTAGGTCACAAAAATGATCCTATGTCATTTCTGAATCCACAAATGCAAAACACGCAAAGCACAACAGCAGTGTCCTGGTGTATCAGATCTCTTAGAATGTTTCTACAGAGACCATAGCCTTGAGACCAGCACGCTAAAATAACCTAGGTAATGCATCTCTGTTTCATGTGGAGAGAAACTGGCATTTTGATGCAGCAGCCATTACCATGCTAGACATTAAGTGATTTTCTGTAGTCAGCTCTTTTCAAAGTTGGTCCACACTTGTCTCTAAGAAAAGGCACCTGGCTCTACCAAGAGTTTGGATTTCTGAAATTCTTTTTTCCCAGTGTGTTCAACAATTTGTAGCTCCTACACAGACGAAGGTATGCACTTGATTTCATGGTAGATTTTAATGGCAAGTTGTGCAGGAAGCGCTCCTTTTTCCAAACCCTTTTAAGTTTCACCTTTCCCGAATAATAATAAGTAATGACCTTCATGAGGGGGTTTATTTGCCTAAATCCTATTTCTAGAGATCCCAGAGAGATCGCTGGGGGCAAGACTGGCCCCCTTCTTACTTGCAATTGTGCGTGAACTCTCTCCAGTGTCCTGTCCTGCCCCCCATTTTACTCTTCAGCCAGTGGTGCTCTGTCCAAGCTGGAATATTTGGTTTCTGGTCTCTCCACAGAATGACACCCAAATATTTTTGAATTTTGTAGTTTATATGTCTTTTGTCTCATTGTTTGCCTGAGAGAGACATCCTTTACCAGCTTCTACCTCCTAGCCAAGGGGGTTATTTACAACTTATTTTACATGTTCAAATGAAACACTGTACAATCGTAATGAAGTATTGGGCTTTAAAGCAAATCGGAGTATATTGCACAGGACTGAAATCCCACAGATCGTCCTCTCTCAACAGTCGTGGGAAGCCAGAAATCTGTTTAAAAAACATAGTAAATCGGCACCTTCTTTGTAACTTAGCAGTACACTTAGAGAAAAATGACACAAATAAAAATCTTCCTGGGCCACGAGGGTAAAACAATGGAAAAGAACTGATATGGACCTTAACATTCAAACCACTTGAGGTAAAAGCAGATATAATAGGTCTTCTATTGCTGATAAACCTCCTCTAAATTGAGGCAAGGGGCTGAAGAAATGACTTCCTCTGGATTTAACTCCTTAGATCCCCATGATTAAACATACGTAAGGAAGCAAAATAATTAAAAAATAAAATAAGGTAAATTATCACATTTCCTTTCCCCTTAATCTCCAGGTTGACTATCATACAAAAGCTATTATCTGTTCAGCCCTGGTCACTGGACACCATTTCGAGCCAATGGCTGTAGCTCACAAGCTGCCAGACCCCCAGTGGAGACCGGAGTATGAGCTGCTCTCACTGGACTTTCTCCAAAGAATGAGAAATTGCTGGTCATGAAAGTTTTCCTTTTAAAGATGGAAAGATTCTCTGCTAGGGAAGAACTGATTAGATGCATCTGTGGGAATTCTTTAAATACTTTCAAAACCAGGGAATCAGAAAAGTGAAATGTTTGTGAAAATTTTGTTTTGCCACTTCTGTAAGCTATTATCAGTCCCCATTTACATATTTAGATGTATGCTTAAACTGAGATATGTTGAAACTGTATATAATAGGGGCAGTTGATATATATAACTGTTCCTCCACATTTTCTATTGCATGACACACATAAAATACTTCTGAAAATTCAGTAATATGCTCACGGGAGGATGAGTATAAATTGGGAAATGAAATTCATAGGAAAATGAGTTAGGCCTCATAAAACTCTATAAACCTGACATAGAGAAAGCTCTAAAACTGGGTTCAAGGAAAGGTTGGAATATTGTAGTTTATCTAGCTTTTCTCTCTTTGTGTGGATGAGAGGGACATTCTTCACAGGTTGGTACATCCTATTCCAGGGGTACTGAGAATTTCCTTTTAATTTCCCGATGTTTTCTCAAAGTATAGTCGAGTTACAATATTATATCAGTTCAGATTTATAACAAGTGATTCAAAAGTTTTATATATTATACTCTTTTTGAAGTGATTATTAAAGAACTGCTATATTTCCCTCTGCTGTACAGCATATCCTTGTTGCTCATTTTTAAATGCCAAATGAATAGTTTTAAATATATGAAATATTAATCTCTAATGAAAACCATAGTAAATTACTAAGAATTGCAACAATGGAGTGCCTTCTCTCTCTCCAGCGATGTGGGAAGCCAGAAATAAATTTTTTGAAAAAAGGAAAAGGGAAATCAACAAATTCTTTGAAATTCAGCAACATATTTATAGAAAAGAAAAGAAGAAAAGTCAATGCACCAAGAAGAAAACACAATGGATATTAAATTCCATAAATATTATTAGAAGAATTAACATTCAAATTACTTGAGGTAGAGGAATGAGTCATCTTAGTTATCTTAATTGCTGAACACCCTCCTCTTATTTTCATGCAAGTAGATAGAGACATGTCCCACTATCAGATCTGGATGACTGTACTTGGATCACCATGGTTAAAAGCAACTACTTGAAGGGAAAAACCACAAGTGAGCTATCACACCTCTTTCCAACTTGATCTCCGGACTGAGTATCACAGGAAGGCTGTTAATATTTCAGCTCCGGATGCCCCACCACACTCTGGGCCAATTGCTTTGGCTCACGGGCTGCCAGTCCCTGGTGGGCTGCTGCTCTGGAGATGCTGGTTACAGCTGCTGTCAGTGGATGATCCCTTCAACCATGCACAACTGCAGTTCAGTCAGGATTTTTGGATGAAAACGGAAACAGTAAAGACTGCAAAAAGTAAAAATAAAAATAAAAGATTCAGAGAAATCTGAATTAGGTACAAAGAAATTTCACAAGTTATGGTGCTTGACTCTAGACAATTAGTTTTCTCTCAGTTTACACTCCTTTGGGGTCCTATTTTAAGTATTTCACTGAATTCGGATTTGAGATACGTTGAAGGAGGATAAACGGGTACGTGTGGTTTTTATATCTGTTACTGCATTTTATTGGTTACTTTATCCCACATAAGAATCTCTGGATGATACTGCTACATACAGGTGGAAGAAATGGCAATAGCACAGTCCTCACACCGAGAACACAAATGAAGAACGGTTACTCATAAAATGATTAAAACTAATTAATGGTTAACAAATTTAAAATTCTTTTCCATTTAAACATTATTTGGTTCCCTGAAATACCTCGAATGGAGGATAAATATAAGAGAGGTTGGTTGGGAAAAAAAAAGAAAAAGAAACACTCAACAATGTCGCTATTCTTTAAGAAACCACCAGAGGAGAGAAAAGGAATCAATAAATTGGAAATACTTAAAAATTAAGATCAAATTACTTTCAAGAGCCTAAGATAATACAATCAAAGACGTATTTAAATGGATTCATGGGGAACTAAGTTACAGAAATTGAACCAAAAAGGGACTTTAGAAAAATTGAGGAAATATGGGTCTTCAGTGTGGTTTCATCCCCAACGCCTAGGCTTCCAATAGTGTTTCCTCTTGGACTTTTACAGGATAGCTAATCCTACCGCTAAGAAAATGGTGTCAATCATGAAGGGGAAAAACTAATTTTTATTAGTAGAAAATGGAATGGAATGATACAACCAGTGAAAATAGTGAAAATAGCTTACTATTTCAAATTTCTGAAGATTTCCTTTTCCAAATGAGGATATTAAAAATCTTACTTGAAATACTCATAATGAATTTCTTGCCATATTTTGATGCAAGGGCCAAAAACATATCTGGTACAGTCTCTGAATTCATATCATTAAATCACCGTGATTAAACACCAGCCAGCAAAGAAACCACAGTGAATGAAACATTCCAATATACTCCATAATCTCTAAAGGCCGCATCTCCCAAGAAGGCCCTTATTGGTTTACACTGTGTCACAGTGTCGTATTTTGGCCTATTGGTAAGGAATCACATTCTTTTTCCCCCTAATGTCAAAATCTGCACGTGCCGGGAAGACTCTTTTTGCTTCAAGACCAGGACAGCTCTTCACAGTTTGAGTTGATGTCCATGCCTCAGGAGTTGCAGGCTTTTCATTGGCTGAGCCGATCCAGAGTGGCGCTTCGGCTTCTCTGATTTGGTGCTTCCAGCATCCCCCC
Source organism: Physeter macrocephalus (assembly GCF_002837175.3). Classification (NCBI taxonomy): domain Eukaryota; kingdom Metazoa; phylum Chordata; class Mammalia; order Artiodactyla; family Physeteridae; genus Physeter; species Physeter macrocephalus. Next base: position 79,613,470 of record NC_041234.1, on the reverse strand, counting down.
AAGATCCCGAGGTGCATGTCAAGAAAGTTTCTGTTTTCAGAAACAGGAGAATGCACTCTTGGGGTTAGAAACCACCTAAGATTAATCTGAATCAGTCAGATTAGTAACTTCGGTTTCTTCCACCTTGGATAGGTATTTTTTCTTGGACATTTTGCTTTAATTATTCCTGTGCTGTTTTGGGGTCCTCAGTTCTGCTTTTAAATGATTTCCCTGACACTAGTCCTGTTGAAAACGTTTGAATCGGGTATTTTTATCCTTATAACACTATTTCTCAGAGTTGACGCTTATCATTTTTTATTTATGAAGTAAAATTCTTTCCATTAATTTATCATTTCAGTAAAGCACACTCTTAGATCATGATTGCACACTAGGTGCCCTTTCTCCTTAATCACCTTCTGTATATATATATATACACCACAACTCCTCTATCCATTCATCTGTTGATGGACATTTGGGTGCTTCCATGTATTTTCTATTGTAAATAATGCTGCTATGATCATTGGGGTCCATGTATCTCTTTGCTTAATGCTTTTATTTTTTCCATATATATACCCAGGAGTTAAATTGCTGGCTCATAAGTCAGTTTTATTTTTAGTTTTTTAAGGAAACTCCATACTATTTTCCATAATGGCTGCACCAATTTACATTCTCACCTACAGTGCAGAGAGGAGTTATTTTGAATCTATAGGAAATCCACTATGTCTGATGGTCAGTTAAAACATGGTCCTCAATCCTCAGGCCACAGACCAGCACTGGCCCATGGCCTGTTAGGAACTGGGCCCCAGAACTGGCGGTGAGTGTTGGGCCAGAGAGCGAAGCTTCATCTGTATTTACATCCACTCCCCATCACTTGCATTAAGGCCTGAGCTCCGCCTACTGTCAGATCAGTGGCAGCATTAGATTCTCATAGGAGCGCGAACCTACTGTGAACTGCACATGGGAGTGATCTAGGTTGTGTGCTCCTTATGAGAATCTAATGCTTGATGATCTGATGTGGAGCTGAGACGGTGATACTAGTGCTGGGGAGTGGCTGCAAATTCAGATTATCATTAGCAGAGAGGTTTGAGTGCACAGAGACCATAATAAATCAATTGCTTGCAGACTTATATCAAAACCCTAACAGTGAGTGGCAAGTGAAAACAAGTTCAGGGCTCCCACTGATTCTGCATTATGGTGAGTTGTATAATTTTTTTAATTATATATTACAATGTAATAATAATAGAAATAAAGTGCACAATAAATGTAATGTATTTGTATCATCCCGAAACCATCCCCTCATCCGGTTCATGGAAAAAATTGTCTTCCACGAAACTGGTCCCTGGTGCCAAAATGGTTGGGGACTGCTGAGTTAAAATGTGTTTCTAAAAGGAAAATAGGCAAGTTGAACAAATTAGTATGGTATTTTCAAAATTGGTTTCTAAGAGATCTGTATTATGGTATAGGTTATAAAATCGCAAATAATAAAATAGCTTTTTGGTGCCTATCTGTTGGGAAGGGAGGTTAAATAACATAGTTGCTGGCATTCAGAAAAATCCCTCTTATATGATTGGAAAAATGGCAAACAAGGATGAGACACATATGTATGCATGAGGGTAAGTAGAGGTTGTTAATATCAATCCTTCTTCTGCTACCCTGAAGTCACTAAGCCTAGGCCATGAGGCTTATTACCTAGATAAGGGAAGAGTGGCATCAAAGATCATGGATTAGGAAAAAAGGAGATATGACATCAAGAAACTCTCACCTGACAAGAAGAGAAAGTAGAAAGCTATTCGGCTTCTAGGAAATTATGTACAACTTAACCTAACATCTCCATAACAATGAGCACACCTAATGCCCAGATCTTGATTTCTAAAACCATTTTCCAATGAAAGGACCCAGGACTCCTTAGATAAAGGGTTGATTCTAGAATTGGAGCAGAAAATATATAAGATGATCCTAGAGTATCTTGTAGTGCCAGTAAGTAATAAGGTGCTCAAAAGAACCCACAAAATTTAGAGTATGTCAAAGGGATACAGGAGTCAACTGAAAGAGTTCCCAATGGCCAGAGCTAGAGTAGTTTGAGCAAGAAAATAAAGAAACAGTATTGGATTATAACTCAAAGTATAAAATAAATATTCAGGAGTCCATACTACTATAAATACATGATGAAAATAAATAATTGGTAAGAAGAGATAAATCTCCCATGTGGAGGAATCCAGATATTTTAGATACTCTTCCCTCAAAGAAGTGAAGCATATCTCCCTATGATTTAAGTATGGGATGTGCATAGTGACTTCCTTCCAAATTATACAGTATAGAAAGAGGGTAAAAAGTATAACTTTACAGTGAAGAAACCTGACACATAATAACTCAGCCAGGTGATCAAGGTTAACATCAACAGGAGTAAGTCGTGATACTATACACCTTTAATATGTTGTGATGAAAATGGCACTTTACCTCTGTGGTCTTCTTCCCCAAAACACATAACCCCAATCTAATCATGAGAAAACATTAGGCAAATCTAAGTTGAGAGATATTCTACAAAATACCAGACCAGTACTCCTCAAAACTGTCAAGGTCATCAATAACAATTAAAATCTGAGAAAAATGTCACAGCCAAGACGAGACTAAGAAGACATAACAGCTAAATGTACTGTGATATCCTGGATGGTATCCTGAAACAGAAAATGAACATTAGGCAAAACCATAGAAATCTGAATAAAGTATGGACTTTATTTAATAATAATGCATCAGTATTTGTCCATTACTTCTGACAAATGTACCATACTGATGTAAGATATTAATAATAGGGAAAACTGGGTGCAGGGTATATAGGAACTCTGTACTATCTTTGTAATTTTTATGTAAATCTAAAACTTTTAAAATAGAAAGTTTATTTTTTTAAGTTAACCTATATTTCATCCTAACACACTCTTTGCTAACAATGACCCCACTGTCTGAAATATCTTTCTTGTTATATTTGTCTATTAAAAATCCTACCTATCTTTCAAAGTCCGGCCCTTATGGTTCCACTTCCATGAAGCCTTCTATGATCTACAGAACCAGAAGTGATAGTTTCTTTCTTCTGAATCCCCAAAGCACTTTGGACCTTTCTTATGCTATTCATTATATACTGCCTTCTAGTACAGTTAGTTATGTGAATCTCTTAGCTCACCTTTGGCTTATAAATTTCTGGAGGGAAGAGAGTATATCTTTAATTCAGCAAACACAGATTTAATGCCCAATGCATGCCAGACACTCTGTTAGGGTTTGAAAGGTACAAGGATGAATGGGATTCTCCCTGTGAGTTACTTAAGGAACTCACAATCTAAAGGGGGAGATAGAATGTATACAATTATAATATAAATCACACTGTGATAAGTTCTGTGGCGAATTAAGCTATTGCCTGCCTTCTATGTACCAGGAACTTTAAAGGCATTCCTTTATTTAATCCTCATACAACCTGAAAGATAAGCATTATAATTACATTTTACAAATGAGAAAATTGAGACTTAGAGAGGCTAAATAACTTGCAGAAGATCAGGGATTCAAAGACAGGTATATTAATGTACAAAGCCCATACTCTTTCTATTATACCATGATTTAGCGCAATGCCTGCCATCTAGTAGATGTTCAAGAAATATTTGTTGAATGAATGACTAAAGCACTAGCACCCACTATCCTCTAATTATACATATTACATATGCACACTACATAGAACAATTTAAAGAAGTGTAAACAAAAAGGTTAAAATTTTTTGTACCTACTTATTAATCCTCAACTGCAATCCTCAACTGATCTGTCACTACCTAATCTGGTCTTTTAATTATTTGGTAATTCACCTTGACATCTACCGGGCTCCTCCATGTCAATAATTCTCAATTGCTGAAGAACTGTGATCCCTTACATCATTAAAGAATGGTTTTCCAGGCTTCCCTGGTGGCGCAGTGGTTAAGAATCTGCCTGCCAATGAAGGGAACTCGGGTTCGAGCCCTGGTCCAGGAAGATCCCACACACCACAGAGCAACTAAACCCGTGTGCCACAACTACTGAGCCTGCTCTCTGGAGCCTGTGCGCCACAACTACTGAAGGCTGCATGCCTAGAGCCCATGCTCCGCAACAAGAGAAGCCACCGCAATGAGAAGCCTGTGCACCACAAAGAGTAGCCCCACTCGCTGCAACTAGAGAAAGCCCGCGTGCAGCAGTGAAGACCCAACACAGATATAAATAAATAAATAAATTATTTATTTATTTTTAAGAAAAAAGAATGGTTTTCCACAAATTTTTCCTACAACAAACCTCTGAAGGCTTGCTGAAGACAACTGAAGAGTTACAGAGGTTCATTCAATAACAAATATTCATTTAACACCTCATATATGGCATATACTCTGCCAGCAACTGTCAAGTAAACAAAGTTTAATTAGTGACATGCTTATCAAGCCATCATCCTAGTTAGTTTCTTCAGGCCTCAAAACCCTACAGCAGCTACTTCGTTAGTCATGAGGGAAATACAAATTAAATATAATTAAATACAATTAAATATCATTACACACACAACAAAATGCCTAAAATCAAAAAGACCGACAACACCCTGTGTTGGCAAGGATGTGGAAAAACTGGAACTCTCAAACACTGCAGGTGGGAGTGTAAATTGGAGCAATCACTTTGGAAAACTGTTTAACAGTATCTACTAAAGCTAAGAATATATGTGTCCAGTGATCCAGAAATTCTACTCCTGAGTATATACCTAACTAAGAAATGAGTGTATATGTGCACAAAAAGACATGCACAAGAAAGTTTATAGCCACACTGCTCATGATAGCCCCAAATTGAAAACAATTCAACAGTAAGATGGATAAAAAATTGTGGTATGTTCACATAATAGAGTGGCAATAAAAAAGACCAATTTTCATTCAGACAGCAACACAAATGAATCTCACAAAAATAATGTTGAGTGAAAGAATCCAGGTAAAAAGGAGTACAGTGTTTCATTCCATTTACATGAAGTTCAAAAACAGACAAAAATAATCAATGCTGGGCTTCCCTGGTGGCTCAGTGGTTGAGAATCCGCCTGCCGATGCAGGGGACACGGGTTCGTGCCCCGGTCTGGGAAGATCCCACATGCCGCGGAGCGGCTGGGCCCGTGAGCCATGGCCGCTGAGCCTGCGCGTCCGGAGCCTGTGCTCTGCAACGGGAGAGGCCACAACAGTGAGAGGCCCGCATACCACAAAAAAAAAAAAAAAAATCAGTGCTGTTAGAAATGAGGTTAATGGTTCCCGTTAGATGAAGTAGTAATTGGGAGAGGGCACATTGGAGAGCTTCTATGGTCCTGCTAATGTTCTGTTTCTTGATTTTGGTGCTACTTGCACTAGTGTGTTCACTTTGTGAAAAATGCATGGATCAATTTGTAAACTTTTCTGTGTGTTATACTTCAATTTAAAAAAAAAGCTTACTCTAAACCAAACCCTTCAGCATCTTCCATTCTTTTAGCAGAGTCTCCTAAACTTGCCTGATCATGAGAATCACTTGGGGTCCTTGTTTAAAACATAAATTTCTAGTCCTGATCTCAAACCTACTGAACAAAGATCTCTGGAGGCAGAGGAGTGCTGAGAATCAGCATTTTACAAACAATCTTCTAAGGATATTCTCTTTTTTAACCCTTTACTGGTGTATAATTGACGTGTTAACACTGCACATACTTAATGTATACAACTGTGAGTTTGGAGATAACTATTCACCCATGAAACCATCAACACTATCAAAGCCATAGACATATCCATCACCACCCAAAGATTCCTCTCACTCTTTTATTATTATCTGTGTGGTCATGTGTGTGTGGTAAAAACACAATGTAAGACCTACCCTCTTAGAAAAATTTTAAGTGTACAGAAAGACAAATCTTGAGTAAGTTAATTCTTAACTTACCCAAGACTGTAATGTCAAAAAAGACATGATATAACATAGCCATGTATGTATTCGAAAAGATAAGAGATCCAATTTATGAATATATATGCCCTTGAAAAGATCTATGACAGGGAAAGTAATATATTCCTCCAATATATAAAAAATGCCAAGAGTTAGGGAGGAATTTTCAAATGTGTTGGGAAAGAGAAGTAATCAAAATGAGTTATGAAGACAAATAGTTAACATGAGTAAGATAAAGGATTAGAAGAACTGATTGAGATAAATTCATACCATCTGTCCAGTTTACACTTAACCAAAAAAAAAAGAAAGATGCCATAAAATTGATAGGACTTAAGTGAAAGAAAAAATAGAAGTTACGCAAAAGGAAGTGAAAGATGTCATCACTTCTTATCATGCTGTGGCAAGAACCTAAATTAATTCCTGGAAAGATTAGAAAGTTGAAAAAGATGTATAGAGGTTAAGTGAATTCCTACTCTTAGAGGAATTAGAAATATGGTAAAAGGAATAACTGATGACATATAAATCCTGTTCATCTTTCAAGGTGTCCAAACAGTGTGTGTGTGTGTGTGTGTGTGTGTGTGTGTGTGTGTGTGTGTGTGTGGTATTTAATGTATGTGTGTGTGGGTGGTCGAAAAAAAGATTATTTTCAGGGAAAAAGTAAAGTCAAAGTCTAAAGAGAAAATAGATCTTCTCTTCTGTAGAAACAAATTGAGGGATCTCGGAAATCCACAGATGAAGAAGGGAAGAATGTGTAAGGCAAGGATAATGTATTACCTACAGACCTTATAGAGCTGTGATTTTCAAACTTTAGTGTGTGTTAGAGTCACCAAGCTCTAAGGAGTTTATGAAAATGAAGAATCCTGGACCCCCTCTCCGAAGGATACTGATGTAGCAGAGCTATATAGGACCCAGGAGACTGCACTTTAACAAGAACACCGCCCCCCTACACGCACACATACATCACACTGAGTTTCTGATGTACACTAAAGTTTGAGAACCACTAAACCATGCTGTAGCCTAGGAAGAATGGTGAAACTATGGCTAGTGAAAAATTTCCAAGTGCCTCTGTATCCACTTCCTGCATATTAAAAGTCACTGGTGTATTTAAAATGGATAACCTACAAGGACCTACTGTATAGCACAGGGAACTCTGCTCAATATCATGTAACAACCTAATTGGGGAAAGAATTTTAAAAAGAATAAATATATGTATATATATAACTGAATCACTTTGTTGTACAACTGAAACTAACACAACATTGTTAATCAACTATTCTCCAATATAAAATAGAAAGTTTAAAAAAAAGTCTTGGGAAGGAGCTAAACACCTAGGTCATGAGGCTGAGCCTAGGTCATATGTCTGTATCCTAGCTGTTGAGAGCAGGAAGTAAGAATGTTTGGGCCCTCTTGAGCTCTGTAGTGAGAGGCAGGGCACTTTCTTCCACCAAGATACACACAATAGACAACTCCCCCATACATGAAGGGGGTTCAGATGCTATGCAACCATAAAAAGATTGGCAAATATTCAGCATAAGACATCACTTGTGAAAATCTTGATTAAGCTATTGAAGAAAAGGGTTCCTAGGTTGGGTGGCCTCATTGCTGAGCCACTTTGAGATCAGTTAGTATTAGTAAGTATTTTGAGATCAGTAGGCCAGCAACTGGTATGAATTTCACAGTTAAGGACACTGACTCAAAGAAGTTAGCATGACTCACTGAAGGTCATCTAACTAGAAAGTGGCAAGACTGGGATTAGCCAGACTCTATAGAGAAGGGAGGATTTCATCTAAAGGAAAGGGAAGAGTGAAACTACCATAGAAGGAGATAGAATGGGGGTGAGGAGAGTAGGCTTGGGGTACCTTATAAGTAGAATGATAAAGTAGGACTAATATCATATGCTTGGGGAAAACTGAAGAGTCCAGTTTAACTGGATTGGAAGGCTTGTACAGAGGGAAAGTATAGGGGAGATAAAAGGTAGATAGGAGCCAGATCTTAGAGGGCCTTACATGAATGTTTTAGGAGGAATAATCTGGCCATAGTGTATCAGATGGCTTAGAGCCTGGATGCAGGGATATTATTGGAGTGGGAAAAAAAAATAACATGTATAGAAGCTGAAGCCCCAGAGTCAGAAGGTCCTCAGAGAAGTTACTTAACCTCTCCTTGCCTCATATTTTCACACCTGTAAAATAAGGTTAATAGTAATATCTACCTCATAGAGTTGTGGTGAGAATTAACTAAGATAATGGATGTAAAGGCCTAATGAGTGTATTAGTCAGGGTGCCAGCAAAAAAAAGGGAGGGACTCTTAACAAAGTTGTGAGTAGGGTGTAGGGAAATCTCAAGGAATGGTAAAGTACCCAAGGACAAATAACAGTAGGGTTATTACCCCTCCTAGAACTGGAGGAGTGGAGGAGGAAAGAGAGGGAGAAGTGTGAGAAGTTAGTTGATGAGAGAGAGAGATGTTGAGAGGGTCATCTATCAGGTACTGTGCTTAGCCATCCCACTGTGACCCTACAGGGAATGAGTTGAGTGAATAAATACCCTGACCTCACTCTCCTCAGATCTCCTACCAGGGCTTCTCAATGGTGGAACCCAACAGAAAGCCATTATATAAGGAAGCCCATTAATGATGTCAATATAGGTCGATTTCCTCCTTGGACACAAAACATGGGGAAAGTGAGGAGGGATGAAGAGTGAAACTGGAAGAGCAGTAAGTAACCAACAATCAGGGGTAGTGTGATAAAGATTCAGACCCTGCAAGGCCCTAAGCCTGCTGGCTTGCTGGGGCAATTGTGCCCTTTACGATTTAGGAGATTCTGGGGAAGGTTTGATGCTTATATTAATTCTGGTCACCAATGTCTGTGAGTTTCTACTTCTACTATGTTCTCATTCTCTTCTCATGCCTCCTGGATATACGGTTCCTTTTCTGTACTGTGTTGCCTCCCTGCTCACTCCTTGATTTCTTCACTTTCCCATATACTACCAATAGCTGTGAGCTCACAGATTTTACTGAAGGACCAAGTATTTACAGTACAACAGCAAACAACTTAAAATTAAATATTAAATATCTCTCACATTGAAAGTTCCTTAGCCATTCTAATACAGCTTGTGTTTTCTCAATGCTGCTCAATTCTCCTTCTCCATCTTTCAATCTTTTCCCTAGTTTTCCTCAGATCACAAATACCCAAACTCTGGCATTACTGCTACTTTCTCAAGCAGAGATGTTTAGCTCCAGGTTTATTCCAACCATGCCCCAAGGGTAATCTTTGAGCAATCAAAATGATCCATCAAAGCATTTGCTAAAACAAACACAGATCTCTTCCCCTAAGAGGAAATTTGTAGTTAGTTAGCTCCTAAACAGACACTTTTATTTTCTCCCCATTAGTTAGTTCAGTTGTTTTTCCGGCATGAGTTGATGAGCATCTGGTCTGATAGAGTGGTAAGAGGATTGAAAACAGAGGGACAGATGTGAGGTATATTAGATGAGAAACATAAATCAATAGACCATGATGACTAAATAGATATGAATGAGAGCCCAAGAGGGGGAAAAGGGCCAGCTTAACAACAGGGTTTGCAGTCTGGGTGACTAAGAATCTTGATGCTTTAGGCTTAGCTTTGCTGGAGACTGCTGAGAGCCATGCCATCATTTTCTCCAGCAAAATAATTAATTTGGTCATCATAAAATGTTGGGTTCTGTCTCTCTCTCTCGCTCTCGCTCTCGCTCTGTGTGTGTGTGTGTGCGTGCACGCATGCGTGTGTGTGTGTGTGTGTGTGTGTGTGTGTGTTTGTGTGAACTCAGTGGAACTCAGTAGATTTAGGGTGAAATGAGAAAATTCTGGTCAGGCAATCCCTAACAACAAGACCTGCCTATCTTTGGCCTTGCTGAGAAATGTACTTTGTTCATGCTCTATTTTTGTTGGAAGGACACTATTATCAGGATGATCTCTGATGTCTCACAAAGACAGATGGAAGCTCTATGACCTCATCTTTTTCATCCATTGAGAGTAAGGTAGTTTCAACCCCAGGGTAGCCTTCTCACTTTGGACTCCTTCTCTCCAACTTTCCCATTTCTCCTTGCTGCCAGTTGTCCTCTCCCCTAGCTTACTGCCCTCCAGAAGACAGAGAAGGGGGTCTGGGCCACAGCCATAGCTGCTTTAACTCACATTCCATCACCCATAAATTGCTCACACTAAACCATATCCCTTAAATATTAAAAAAGTGATTTTCTTACAGTTGATCCTAAAGCACTGCAGGAGACTAATAGCTAATGTGCCCTTTTAAACAGTAACAATTTATTGAGACATAATTCACATACTATAAAATTCAACCTTTGAAAGTATATAATTCTGTTGTTTACAGTATATCCTTTGAGTTGTTAAACCACCACTACTATCTAATTTCAAAATATTTTCATCACCCCAAAAAGAAACCCTGTACACTTTAGCAGTCACTCCTGATCTCCCTTCCTTGTAGGCCCTGGCAACCATTAACTTACTTTCTGTTTCTACATATTTACCTATTCTGGACATTTCAAATAAATAGAATACATTTTGTGTCTGTCTTCTTTTATTTAGCATAATTTTTCAAGGTTTATCCATATAATAACATGTTTGGTACTTCATTCCTTTTTGTAACTGAATATTATTCCATGTATGGATATTCTACATTTTGTTTATCCACTCACCAATTAATGGGCATTTGGGTTGTCCCACCTTTTGACTATTGTTAATAACACTGCTATGAATATTTGTGTACAAGTTTTTGTGTGAACATATGTTTTCTTTTCTCTTGGCTATATATCTAGGAATGGCATTGCTAGGTCACATTTTGAGGAATACCCAAACTGTTTTCCAAAGTAGCTGAACCATTTACAATCCCATCAGCAATGCTTGAGGTTTCTAATTTATCCACATCCCTGTCAGCACTTGTTATTGTCTGTTTTTTTTAAGCTATCCTGTGCAGAGTAAGATGGTATCTCATTGTGGTTTTGATTTGCATTTCCCTGATGACTAATAAGGTTGAATGTCTTTTTATATGCTTATTTTCTATTTGTATATCTTCCTTAGAGAAACGTCTATTCATATCCTTTGACTTTTTTTTTAAATTAGGTCATTTGTTTTTTATTGTTCAGTTGTAAGAGTCCTTTATATACAAGTTCCTTACGAGACATATGATTTGCAAAAATTTTCTCCCATTTTGCATGTTGTCTTTCCATTTTCTTGATGATATAATTTGAAGCACAAAAGTTTTAAATTTTGATGTTCGATGAAGTCCCATTTAACTACTTTTTCTTTTGCTGCTTGCATTTTTGGTGTCATGTCTAAGAGACCATTGCCTAATCCAAAGTCAGAAAAGATTTACTCTTGTATTTTCTTTTAATAGTTTTAAAGTTTTAGCTCTTACATTTAGGTCTATGACTTATTTTGAGCCCATTTTTGTATATAGTGTGGAGAAGAGGTTCCCAACAAGTGGCTGCAAGCCACCTTGCCCTACCTCTCAGTTTCAGGATTATTTTGCTGGTAACTAGCTATTCCATTCATGCTTTCTAAATTCTTGCTGCACACAATGGGCTACTTCTCACTACTGGTACTAAATCCCTCTCTCACCACTTACTTTGTCAAAATATGGCTCAACTAAAATATAATGACCTTAGGGTTTTTTTCCCCTTTTTCTTTTTTTAATTTTAATTTCATTTTTAAAAATATTAATTTCATATTGGAGTATAATTGATTAATAATGTTGTTAGTTTTAGCTGTACAACAAAGTGATTCAGTTATACATATACATGTATCTAGTCTTTTCCAAATTCTTTTCCAATTTAGGTTGTTACACGGTATTGAGCAGAGTTCCCTGTACTATACAGCTGGTCCTTGTTGGTTATCTATTTTAAATATAGCACTGTGTACATGTCAACCCCAAACTCCCATTCTATCCTTCCCCCCACCCTCTGCCCCCCCAGTAACCATAAGTTCATTCTCTAAGTCTGTGAGTCTCTTTCTGTTTTGTAAATAAGTTCACCTGTATCATTTTTTTTTAGATTCTGCATATAAGTGATATCATATGATACTTGTCTTTCTCTGTCTAACTTACTTCACTTAGTATGATAATCTCCAGGTCCATCCATGTTGCTGGAAATGGCACTATTTCATTATTTTTTATGGCTGAATAATATTCCAGTGTGTGTATATGTATGTATGTGTATATATATATATATATATATATATATATATATATATATACCACATCATCTTTGCGTGCACGCATGCGTGTGTGTGTGTGTGTGTGTGTGTGTGTGTTTGTGTGAACTCAGTGGAACTCAGTAGATTTAGGGTGAAATGAGAAAATTCTGGTCAGGCAATCCCTAACAACAAGACCTGCCTATCTTTGGCCTTGCTGAGAAATGTACTTTGTTCATGCTCTATTTTTGTTGGAAGGACACTATTATCAGGATGATCTCTGATGTCTCACAAAGACAGATGGAAGCTCTATGACCTCATCTTTTTCATCCATTGAGAGTAAGGTAGTTTCAACCCCAGGGTAGCCTTCTCACTTTGGACTCCTTCTCTCCAACTTTCCCATTTCTCCTTGCTGCCAGTTGTCCTCTCCCCTAGCTTACTGCCCTCCAGAAGACAGAGAAGGGGGTCTGGGCCACAGCCATAGCTGCTTTAACTCACATTCCATCACCCATAAATTGCTCACACTAAACCATATCCCTTAAATATTAAAAAAGTGATTTTCTTACAGTTGATCCTAAAGCACTGCAGGAGACTAATAGCTAATGTGCCCTTTTAAACAGTAACAATTTATTGAGACATAATTCACATACTATAAAATTCAACCTTTGAAAGTATATAATTCTGTTGTTTACAGTATATCCTTTGAGTTGTTAAACCACCACTACTATCTAATTTCAAAATATTTTCATCACCCCAAAAAGAAACCCTGTACACTTTAGCAGTCACTCCTGATCTCCCTTCCTTGTAGGCCCTGGCAACCATTAACTTACTTTCTGTTTCTACATATTTACCTATTCTGGACATTTCAAATAAATAGAATACATTTTGTGTCTGTCTTCTTTTATTTAGCATAATTTTTCAAGGTTTATCCATATAATAACATGTTTGGTACTTCATTCCTTTTTGTAACTGAATATTATTCCATGTATGGATATTCTACATTTTGTTTATCCACTCACCAATTAATGGGCATTTGGGTTGTCCCACCTTTTGACTATTGTTAATAACACTGCTATGAATATTTGTGTACAAGTTTTTGTGTGAACATATGTTTTCTTTTCTCTTGGCTATATATCTAGGAATGGCATTGCTAGGTCACATTTTGAGGAATACCCAAACTGTTTTCCAAAGTAGCTGAACCATTTACAATCCCATCAGCAATGCTTGAGGTTTCTAATTTATCCACATCCCTGTCAGCACTTGTTATTGTCTGTTTTTTTTAAGCTATCCTGTGCAGAGTAAGATGGTATCTCATTGTGGTTTTGATTTGCATTTCCCTGATGACTAATAAGGTTGAATGTCTTTTTATATGCTTATTTTCTATTTGTATATCTTCCTTAGAGAAACGTCTATTCATATCCTTTGACTTTTTTTTTAAATTAGGTCATTTGTTTTTTATTGTTCAGTTGTAAGAGTCCTTTATATACAAGTTCCTTACGAGACATATGATTTGCAAAAATTTTCTCCCATTTTGCATGTTGTCTTTCCATTTTCTTGATGATATAATTTGAAGCACAAAAGTTTTAAATTTTGATGTTCGATGAAGTCCCATTTAACTACTTTTTCTTTTGCTGCTTGCATTTTTGGTGTCATGTCTAAGAGACCATTGCCTAATCCAAAGTCAGAAAAGATTTACTCTTGTATTTTCTTTTAATAGTTTTAAAGTTTTAGCTCTTACATTTAGGTCTATGACTTATTTTGAGCCCATTTTTGTATATAGTGTGGAGAAGAGGTTCCCAACAAGTGGCTGCAAGCCACCTTGCCCTACCTCTCAGTTTCAGGATTATTTTGCTGGTAACTAGCTATTCCATTCATGCTTTCTAAATTCTTGCTGCACACAATGGGCTACTTCTCACTACTGGTACTAAATCCCTCTCTCACCACTTACTTTGTCAAAATATGGCTCAACTAAAATATAATGACCTTAGGGTTTTTTTCCCCTTTTTCTTTTTTTAATTTTAATTTCATTTTTAAAAATATTAATTTCATATTGGAGTATAATTGATTAATAATGTTGTTAGTTTTAGCTGTACAACAAAGTGATTCAGTTATACATATACATGTATCTAGTCTTTTCCAAATTCTTTTCCAATTTAGGTTGTTACACGGTATTGAGCAGAGTTCCCTGTACTATACAGCTGGTCCTTGTTGGTTATCTATTTTAAATATAGCACTGTGTACATGTCAACCCCAAACTCCCATTCTATCCTTCCCCCCACCCTCTGCCCCCCCAGTAACCATAAGTTCATTCTCTAAGTCTGTGAGTCTCTTTCTGTTTTGTAAATAAGTTCACCTGTATCATTTTTTTTTAGATTCTGCATATAAGTGATATCATATGATACTTGTCTTTCTCTGTCTAACTTACTTCACTTAGTATGATAATCTCCAGGTCCATCCATGTTGCTGGAAATGGCACTATTTCATTATTTTTTATGGCTGAATAATATTCCAGTGTGTGTATATGTATGTATGTGTATATATATATATATATATATATATATATATATATATATACCACATCATCTTTATCCATTCATCTGTTGATGGGCATTTAGGTTGCTTCCATGTCTTGGCTACTGTAAACAGCACTGCAATGAACATGGGGATGCATGTATCCTTTTGAACCATGTTTTCCTCAGGATTTATGCCCAGGAGTGGGATTGCTGGATCATATGGTAGCTCTGTTTTTAATTTCTTAAGGAAGTTTCATACTGTTCTCCATAGGGGCTATACCAATTTACATTCCCATCAACAGTGTAGGAGGGTTCCCTTTTCTCCACTCTAGCATTTATTGTTTGCAGACTTTTTTTTTTTTTTTTCGCGGTACGCGGGCCTCTCACTGTTGTGGCCTCTCCCGTTGCGGAGCACAGGCTCCGGACGCGCAGGCT
>NC_041234.1:79588214-79598432 GCF_002837175.3 Physeter macrocephalus | reverse complement strand
CGTGTTCCCTGCATCGGCAGGCGGACTCTCAACCACTGCGCCACCAGGGAAGCCCTGCAGACTTTTTGATTATGGCCATTCTGACTGGCGTGAGGTGATACCTCATTGTAGTTTTAATTTGCATTTCTCTAATAATTAATGATGTTGAGCATCTTTTCATGTGCCTGTTGGCCGTCTGTATCTCTTCTTTAGAGAAATGTCTACTTAGGTCTTCTGCCCATTTTTTGATTGGGCTGTTTGTTTTTTTGATATTGAGCTTCATGAGCTGTTAGTAAATCTTGGAGATTATTCCCTTGTCGGTAGCATCGTTTGCAAATGTTTTCTTCCATTCTGTGGGTTGTCTTTTCATTTTGTTTATGGTTTCCTTTGCTGTGCAAAAGCTTTTGAGTTTCATTAGGTCCCATTTGTTTATTTTTGTTTTTATTTCCATTACTCTAGGAGACAGATCAAAAAAGATATTGCTGCATTTTATGTCAAGGTGTGTTCTGCCTATGTCTTCCTCTAAGAGCTTTATAGTATCTGGTCTTACATTTATGACCTTAGGGTTCTTTTTTAAGAAGAAAAAAGAAAAGCCTCTGAAGTCAATTGTTGCCACAATTGGCACCAAATCCCTTTCTCACCACTTACTTTGTCAAAATATGGCTCAGCTAAAATCTAGTGACCATAGGTTGTTTTTTGTTTGTTTGTTTTGTTTTGTTTTGTTTTTAGAGGAAAAAAGAAAAGCTTCTGAAGTCGATTGTTGCTACAGTACATCTTTTCTACTTGTAGGGGAAATGGAAATTACACAGCTTATTTCTGCCATCTGCTGTCAGGAACAGTTCAGACAACAATTGGTAGCCCCAGAAGTTAGTGGACAGGGTTAGCAAACTTAAATGCTCCAGGGGTTGGGTAGGCAATAGGAGTGTGTGCAACGTATTGGTTAGGAGCTATGTGAACTGCTAGCACCAGCCCATAAATATTTGGCAGCAGTCCCTCACCTCCAGAGAATTACTGCCACAAGGGAACATTGGTCCAGTAAGGCCAGATTTTTGGGTTTTTTTAAAGAGAATCCAGAAATCTAGATATTAAATGTGAACTCTACCAATTTTAACTGATAATTTAAGAAAATGTAAGTGCTGTACAGACCAAAAAAAACATGTGTCTAGGATAATAGTGTATAACCTCTCTTTCTCCTGCCACAGTCCCAAAAATTGTTTTGATAAATACAAGGGTCAAAATTAAAAGCAATTTTCTCTAATGAAGTTCAAGTGATATTAGCAGTGGCCCAGCATCTTCAGGATACCTGACTCATTTTAGAATCTGAAGACCTGGGCTTCAGGGCAGGGACCAAGTCTTTTGTATCTTTGTATCCCCATCAGTGAGTTCATTGACTTGGATAAAGTAAGTGCTCAATCAACACAGAATAGTTGAACAGCTTTATGCTTTGACCCTGCTACTAAACAGCTCTGTGATCTTGTGTGAATCAAATAGCTTCTCTGAGTGTCCATTTCCTCATTTGGAAAGTACGAGTTATGAGGCTCAATTTTTATAAAAGTTATCTTTATACAAAGATGACTTAATAGTGGTGAAAGACAAGCTAAATAAAGGAACGTTTAAATTCTTCATGAAGAAGTTCCTGAGCATAAACTGGGCAAACCACAACCTAAAGGTCCTCAGATTTGGGGGAAACCAATGTCATACTAAAAAGAACCCTGATGAAAATCAGCTACAGAGCAATTTGACACAGACTGAGAAGATGTAATATTTCAGCTTGAACATAAATTAGAGTAAATGGAATGATTAAGACTAAATCCACAACTTTGCCTTCATACAGTGTTCAAAATTCTCTACCTAATTAATTTTGTGAAATATGAACATTTCCAATCATTAAAATGTCATAAATTGTGATTGTCAGAGTCAAGTGTCAAGATGAACTGATGAATTGCAATTTAGACATAAAGTTTCCCAAAATTACCTGATCGTAACACTCACCCCACAGTGGGAGTTTGTTAAGATACAGATTTCCAGGCCACCACTCCCCTCAAGATTGTGATTTAGTAGGTCAGGGTGGATAGAATCTGTTTTATCTGCATTTCACAACGCCCCAGAGTGACTCAAATGATCAGACAAGCCCCAATGTGACTCATATGATCAGATTTGCTTTCTGATCTTGAGTTCTTGAATCAGTTTTCCCTCCACTCCTACTTTATTTTCTTTGTCAATGACATGATAATTCTGATCCATCAGTCTGGGACCAGTGAAGATCCCTGACAGAACTGAGTCAGACAAAAGGATGTGCTGGTTATGTCAGCATGGCTGTGACACTGGCACAGGTCTGGTCAGAATCTAAGATTAGGCAGGAAACAGCAACCAGGTCAATGTGGGTCACAGGGGGCAGAGCATGACTAGATAAGGTTTAAGGCACATTATATAATGCCAAAAATGTACCCCAAATCCAGGGAAGGCTCAAGCAGGTCAGATCACAGCTCCAGGAAAAGCTCAAAGGAAATAGTGGCTTCAGCTACATTCTCCAATTACATTTTAATTAGAGCAGTTCGGGACTTCTGGCTGGCAGTTATCCCAGGAAAAGACCCTTCGGTGAGTGATTCTTAACCTTTTCTGGGTCATGAACTCCTTTAAGAATCTGACCAAAGTTGTAGAATTTTTCCCTAGAAAAAATACACAGATTAACATATTCACAAATTACTATATACAATTTCAGAGGTTTCATAAACCACCAATCCTATTCATAGACTCCAGGCTCAGAACCTTCTTCCACAGACCTTAAAGGACCTTGGCTAAACAGACCCATGTTGAATCTCCTTATAGGTGAAGTGGGTCTGGGAAGGACTACTCATTGCTCGGAAGGCTGAATTTGATATCAGAGGTTCCTGTGTCCATTAGGCTAGACTGCCAAAATCTATGAAAGGAAGCCCTCATGCTTGTTATTTTAAATTTTTTTGTTCAACAAGTATTATCTATGGAGAGTTCATTTTATTCCAGGCTAGGACATGACAAATCAGCAGTGAACAAGACAAACAAAAATGGAGCTTGCAGTCTAATGGGGGATACTGACATTAAACAAAGCAAAATACATGAATAGAAGTATTGTAAATTGTAAATGTTAACAAAAGAAACAATCAAGGAGTTGAGATAGAGTTATAGGAGGCAAAGATAGAGGAAATTATTCCTGATAAGAAGGTGAGAGTTATCTCTGTAGTGACTCCAGTGATTATATTAAAAAAAAATATCAAATTTGACCAAAAAATGAGGAGATGCTACAAACAACTCTCTTTTCTGAGGATAAGCAACACTGTTTCTTGGTGTGCATGAAGATAACCCAGAGAGTTAAGGAAGTCACTAAGAAGAGTGTACTGGGGATGCTCTAGGAAAAGACTGAAAGCTGAGACGATTTACAGTCCAAAGGGTTTTGATTTGCCAAGAAGAAAATGAACCTCATGGATCAGAACAACAACCTCCCACCTTATGCCCAGGGCCTGGCCTTCCCTCAGGGTGCCATGACTCCTGGAATCCCTATCTTTAGTCTGATGATGCCTTATGGCACAGGACTGACTCCACAGCCTATTCAGAACACCAACAGTCTGTCTATATTGGAAGAGCAGCAAAGACAGCAGCAGCAGCAGGCGGCAATGGCAGCCGTTCAGCAGTCGACGTCCCAGTAGGCAACCCAGGGGGCCTCGGGCCAGACACCACAGCTTTTCCACTCACAGACTCTTAACAACCGCACCCTTGCCGGGCACCACTGCCCTGTATCCCTCCCCCATGACCCCTATTACCCCTGCCACGCCAGCCTCAGAGAGCTCTGGGATTGTGCCGCAGCTGCAAAATATTGTATCCACAGTGAATCTTGGTTGTAAACTTGACCTAAAGACCATTGCACTTCGTGCAGGGAATGCTGAATATAATCCCAAGCGGTTTGCTGCTGTAATTATGAGAATAAGAGAGCCCCGGACCACTGCACTGATATTCAGTTCTGGGAAGATGGTGTGCACAGGAGCCAAGAGTGAAGAACAGTCCAGACTAGCAGCAAGAAAATATGCCAGGGTTGTACAGAAGTTGGGTGTTCCAGCTAAGTACTTGGACTTCAAGATTCAGAACATGGGGGGGGGGAGCTGTGATGTGAAGTTCCCTATAAGGTTAGAAGGCTTTGCGCTTACCCACCAACAGTTCAGTAGTTATGAGCCAGAGTTGTTTCCTGGTTTAATCTACAGAATGACCAAACCGAGAATTGTTCTCCTTATTTTTGTTTCTGGAAAAGTTATATTAACAGGTGCTAAAGTCAGAGCAGAAATTTACGAAGCCTTTGAGAACATCTACCCTATTCTAAAGGGTTTCAGGAAGACAACGTAATGGCTGTCATCTATTCCTGCCTCCCCCATCCACTTGTTTTTTTAATTTTTTTAACATCTTTATTGGAGTATAATTGCTTTACAATAGTGTGTTAGTTTCTGCTGTTTTTTTTTTTTTAACGCATCAGTTTTGGTACATTTAGTGGTGTTGTGGACGGCCCCACGTGATGAGAGGATGGATGTTCGGTTGTAGGTTGAAGCATGAAGTGAAGCTCTCCTGCATGTGTACCTCATAAGGATGTCAGGAAGGGGTATTATTTCTGCACAGAGAACACCGAAGCGTTACTGTAAGTTGCTCGAACTGGGCTGCTATTCGGGCAGAGCTGCCCATTTATTTATATTTAGATTTTAACACTTACTGCTGTTGACAAGTGGGTTTAAGGGACAAAACTTTAAGTATTAAAGCCACCTCAACAATTGATTGGACTTTATTTTGTTTAATTTCTTCCCTATAAACCACAGTTTTTATATTTCTACCAGAAAAGTAAAAATCTTTTTTAAAGTGTTGTTTTCTAATTTGTAACTCCAGGGGTTATTTTTGTGCCACATTCCAACTTTACAGTATTGCGGGACAGAATAGAAATGTATTAATGAAAACAAATGGCTGTACATATTTTTCTTCCTTCAGAGTACTCTGTACAATAAATGCTGTTTATAAAAGTGAAAAAAAAAACAAGGTGAGAAAAGATCTCCTGAGGAAGAGACCCTCATGCTGAGATCTAGGGAGTTTGCCTTGAGAAAAGTCAGTGAGGAGCACTATAAATGGAAAGAACAGCATACATAATGACCTTGAAATAGAAAAGGGACTGCCTTGTTTAAGAAAGTGAGAAAAAGACCAGTGTGCCTGAAGAAGAGTACATGATGTGGAGAATGGCAGAAGATGAGGGTGTTGAAATATAAAGAGGTCCAATCATGCAGGGCCTTAACAGGTCATGATACCTGACTGAATTTTATCCAAAGTGTAATAGAAAGTTTTCGAATAGATCTATGTAATAAAATAACATGATTTATTTAACATTTTTAAAAATCACTTTGCTGAGTGAAGAATGAATTAGATGAGGCAAGAATGGAACCAGAGAGACCAGTTGGGATTCTTTTGTAGTGACTCATGTGTGGCTTGACTAAGATAGTGTCAATAGAAGTCAGAGGTGGATTCCAGATATATGTTGGCACTACAATTGGCATGATTGGCTGGTGTATCTGTTTCAGGGAAGAGTAAGGCAAAAGGAAAGCAAATCAAGATTTCAGAGCAAGGAATCAAGGAATTCATAAGTATCTGGCTAGAAAAATTGTGGATGGATGCTGATGCTATTAACTGGAATGGGGAAGATTGTGGATGGGAAGCAAGTCTGGTAGAAAAAAAACAATAGTTTCACTTTTCAACATGTTGTTTGATATTACTACGAGATATCAAAGTGGAAATTTCAAGTGGACAGCTGGATATGAAAACCTGGAAATACAAATTTGAAAATCATCAACATTGGATGGTATTTGAATCCACGAGAACTGATGAACATTGCTAGGGAGAGAATGTAGCAAGAGAAGAGGGTCCATAAAGAGTATGGAGGAATGCCAACATTTAGAGTCAGTTATAGGATGAGAAGCCAACAAAGGAACCAGAGGTAGAGCAATAAGCTGAGGGAGGAACAAAAAACAGGAAAGACTAGTGTTACAGAAGTTACTATGGACTGAATTGGGTTCCTCCAAAATTCATATGTTGAAACCCTAACCCCTTACGTGATTGTATTTGGAGACAGGGTCTTGAGTAAGTAGTTAAGGTTAAATGAGGTCAAAAGGGTAGGGCCCTAATCTAATAGGATTGGTGTCCTTATAAGAAGAGGAAGAGATACCAGAGGTCATTCCCTCTCTCTCTCTCTCTGTCTCTCTCCATATGTACATATATATCTCCATATAAAGACACAATGAGAAGGTGGCCATCAGCAAGCCAGGAAGAGAGTCCTCACCAAAACTCAAACCATGTTGGACCTTGATCTTGAACATCCTAGCCTCCAGAACTGTGAGAAATAAATTTCTGTTGTTTAAACCACCCAGTCTATGGTATTTGTTATGGCAGCTTGAGCTGACTAATACAGAAACCATGAGGGGAATATTTCAAGAAGAAAGGAGTGCTGTTGAGGAGTCAAGTAAAATGAAAACAAAGCAGTGACTGTTGAACTTGGCAATACTGAGGTAATTATTGACCTTGGGAAGAACAGTATCTCAAGAACTATGATGGAGATGGAAGCTGGAAAATTGTGGGCTGAGGAGAAATGAAGAGGTGAGGATGTGGAGACATCAACTACAGACAAGTGGGTTGGGAAGTTTTGTTGTAAAGGGAATCAGAGAAGCAGAACAGTGGCTGAAGGATGACCTAGATTCAAAACTTTTTTTCTTTAAAAGAATGGGACTAGTAGAAGATGTTTTATGCTGATAGAAATGATTGCATAGAAACAGAGAAATTGATACAAAAGAGAGAGGGAATAACTAAGTCAAAGAGCAAGTTTCTTAGGAGGTAAGACGGATAACCTTCAAAGCGTATGTGAGACATTGGCCTTTGGTAGGAGGATGGATGCTTACTCAGTTGTAAGAGAAAGTAAGAGGAAAATATGGGTGAAAGTACAGATAGTATTGTAGACTTGATGGTGGAAAGAAGTGAGAGTTTTCTGTAATGGTTTCTAATTTCTCAATAAAATACAAATCAAGGCCAACAGATGGGAGTGAAAGTAAAGGAGGAGATATGGGAGGCTTGATGAGAGAGCAAAAGGTTTGAAATAGTGTCCATGTGAAGAGACAAAGTGAAGCCTCCCATCTTAACATTATCTCCTAATCCATGAATATGGGGTGTCATTCCATTTATTTAGATATTTAATTTATTTTAATGATGTTTTGTTGTTTTCTATAGATATGTCTTGAATTTTTGTTAAACTTATTTCTAAGTATTTATTCTTTTGGATGCTGTTGTAGTTTCCTTTTTGGATTATTTGTTGCTAATGTATGTAAATACAAATGTTTTTTTTTTATATATTGATTTTATATTCTTCAATCTTGCTGAACTTGTTTATTAGTTCTAGTAGTTTTTTAATGGATTCCTTAGGATTTTCTATATTCAAGATCATGTCATCTGTGAATAGTGATCATTTTACTTCTTCCTTTCCAATCTGGGCACATTTTATTTCATTTTCTGGCCTATTTGTCCTGGTTAGAACCTCAAAGACAATGTTAAGTAGAAGTGATGAGAATAGACACTCTTCTCTTGTTCCTGATCTTAGGTGGAAAGCTTCCAGTCTTTTAGCATTAAGTATGATGCTGGCTGTGGGGCTTTCACAGATGTCCTTTATCAAGTTGAGGAATTTCCCTCCTACTCCTAGTTTCTTAAGTGTTTTTTATCAATGAAATCTGACAATCTGCCTTTTAACTGGGGTACTTAGACCAGAGGTCAGGAAATTATGGCCTGTAGGCAAACTGCAGCCCAACCCACTGGCAGTTTTTGTAAATAAAACGTTACTAGAACAAAGTCAGGCTTATTCTGTTATATATTACCTATGGCTATTTTCATGCAACAACAGTAGAGCTGAGTAATTCAGACAAACACTGTATGGCCTTCAAAATCTAAACTATTGGGAGGAGCTTCAAAATGGCGAAAGAGTAAGACGTGGAGATCACCTTCCTTCCCACAAATACATCAGAAATACATCTACATGTGGAACAACTCCTACAGAACACCTACTGAACACTGGCAGAAGACCTCAGACTTCCCAAAAGGCAAGAAACTCCCCACGTACCTGGGTAGGGCAAGAGAAAAAAGAAAAAACAGAGATAAAAGAATAGGGACGGGACCTGCACCAGTGGGAGGGAGCTGTGAAGGAGGAAAGGTTTCCACACACTAGGAAGCCCCTTCGGGGAGGAGACTGCGGGTGGCGGAGGGGGGAAGCTTCGGAGCCATGGAAGAGAGCACAGCCACAGGGTTGCGGAGTGTGAAGCGGAGAGATTCCTGCACAGATGATCGGTGCCGACCAGCATTCACCAGTCCGAGAGGCCTGTCTGCTCACCTGCCAGGGCGGGCGGGGGCTGGGAGCTGAGGCTCGGGCTTCGGTCGATCGCAGGGAGAGGACTGGGGTTGGCGGCGTGCACACAGCCTGAAGGGGTTAGTGCACCACGGCTAGCTGGGAGGGAGTCCGGGAAAAAGTCTGGAGCTGCCAAAGAGGCAAGAGACTTTTTCTTCCCTGTTTCCTGGTGCGCGAGGAGAGGGGATTAGGAGCACCACTTAAAGGAGCTCCAGAGACGGGCATGAGCCGCGGCTATCAGCGCGGACACCAGAGACGGGCATGAGACGCTAAGACCGCTGCTGCAGCCACCAAGAAGCCTGTGTGCCACAACAGGTCACCATCCACACCTCCCCTCCTGGGAGCCTGTGCAGCCCGCCACTGCCAGGGTCCCGGGATCCAGGGACAACTTCCCTGGGAGAACACACGGCGTGCCTCAGGCTGGTGCAACGTTATGTTGTCCTCTGCCGCCGCAGGCTCGCCCCGCATCCGTACCCCACCGTCCCCAGGGCCTGAGTGAGCCAGAGCCCCCGAATCAGCTGCGCCTTTAACCCAGTCCTGTGTGAGCGGAAGAAAAGACGCCCTCAGGCGACCTACAGGCAGAGGCGGGGCCAAATCCAAAGCTAAACCCCAGGAGCTGTGCGAACAAAGAAGAGAAAGGGAAATCTCTCCCAGCAGCCTCAGGAGCAGCGGATTAAATCTCCACAATCAACTTGATGTACCCTGCATCTGTGGAATACCTGAATAGACAACAAATCATCCCAATTTGAGGAGGTGGACTTTGGGAGCAACGATATATATACTTTTTCCCCTTTTTCTCTTTTTGTGAAAGTGTATGGGTATGCTTCTGTTTGTGATTTTGTCTGTATAGCTTTGCTTTTACCATTTGTCCTAAGGTTCTGTCTGTCCGTTTTTTTTGTTTTCTTTTTCTTTTTTTTAGTATAGTTTTTAGTGGTTGTTATCATTGGTGGATTTGTTTTTTGGTTTGGTTGCTCTCTTCTTTCTTTCTTTTTTATTACTTTTTAATTATTTTTAATAATTATTTTTTATTTTAAATAACTTTATTTTATTTTATTTTATCTTATCCTTTTTTCTTTCTTTTTTTCTCCCTTTTATTCTGAGCCGTGTGGATGACAGGCTCTTGGGGCTCTGGCCAGGCATCAGGGCAGTGCTTCTGAGGTGGGAGAGCCAAGTTCAGGACATTGGTCCACCAGAGACCTCCCAGCTCCACATAATATCAAACGGCGAAAATCTCCCAGAGATCTCCATCTCAATGCCAAGACCCTCCTCCAGTCAATGACCAGCAAGCTACAGTGCTAGACACCCTATGCCAAACAACTAGCAAGACAGGAACACAACCCCACCCATTAGCAGAGAGGCTGCCTAAAGCATAATAAGGTGACAGACACCCCAAAACACACCACCAGACATGGACCTGCCCACTAGAAAGACAAGATGCAGCCTCATCCACCAGAACACAGGCACTAGTCCCCTCCACCAGGAAGCCTACACAACCCACTGAACCAACCTTAGCCACTGGGGGCAGAAACCAAAAACAAGGGGAACTACGAACATGAAACCTGCAAAAAGGAGAGCCCAAACTCAGTAAGTTAAGCAAAATGAGAATACAGAGAAACACAGAGAAGATGAAGGAGCAAGGTAAAAACCCACCAGACCTAAAAAATGAAGAGGAAATAGGCATTCTACCTGAAAAAGAATTCAGAATAATGATAGTAAACATGATCCAAAATCGTGGAAATAGAACGGAGAAAATACAAGAAACGTTTAACAAGTACCTAGAAGAACTAAAGAGCAAACAAACAATG
>NC_041234.1:79586532-79588036 GCF_002837175.3 Physeter macrocephalus | reverse complement strand
CTGGAAGATAAAATAGTGGAAATAACTACTGCAGAGCAGAATAAAGAAAAAAGAATGAAAAGAATTGAGGACAGTCTCAGAGACCTCTGGGACAACATTAAACTCACCAACATTCGAATTATAGGGGTCCCAGAAGAAGAAGAGAAAAAGAAAGGGACTGAGAAAATATTTGAAGACATTATAGTTGAAAACTTCCCAAATATGGGAAAGTAAACACTTAATCAAGTCCAGGAAGCACAGAGAGTCTCATACATGATAAATCCAAGGAGAAACACGCCAACAAACATATTAATCAAACTATCAAAAATTAAATACAAAGAAAAAATATTAAAAGCATCAAGGGAAAAACAACAAATAACATACAATGGAATCCCAGTAAGGTTAACAGCAGGTCTTTCAGCAGAAATTCTGCAAGCTATAAGGGAGTGGATGGACATATTTAAAGTGATGAAAGAGAAAAACCTACATCCAAGATTACTCTGCGCAGCAAGGATCTCATTCAGATTTGATGGAGAAATTAAAATCTTTTCAGACAAGCAAAAGCTAAGAGAATTCAGCACCACCAAACCAGCTTTACCACAAATGCTAAAGGAACGTCTCTAGGCAGGAAACACAAGAGAAGGAAAAGACCTACAATACCAAACCAAAAACAATGAACAAAATGGTAATAGGAACATACATATTGATAATTACCTTAAATGTAAATGGATTAAATGCTCCAAACAAAGACATAGACTGGCTGAATGGATGAAAGAGCAAGACCCGTATATATGCTGTCTAGAAGAGACCCACTTCAGACCTAGGGACACATACAGACTGAAAGTGAGGGGATGGAAAAAGATATTCCATGCAAATAGAAATCAAAAGAAAGCTGGAGTAGCAATTCTCATATTAGACAAAATAGACTTTAAAACAAAGACTCTTACAAGAGATAAAGAAGGACACTACATAATGATCAAGGGATCAATCCAAGAAGAAGATATAATAATTGTAAATATTTATGCACCAAAATAGGAGCACCTCAATATATAAGGCAAATACTAACAGCCATAAAAGGGGAAATTGACAGTAACAAAATCATAGTAGGGGACTTTAACACCCCACTTTCACCAAAGGACAGATCATCCAAAATGAAAATAAAGAAGGAAACACAAGCTTTAAATGCTACATTTAAAAAGGCGGACTTAATAGATATTTATAGGACATTCCATCCAAAAACAGCAGAATACACTTTCTTCTCAAGTGCTCATGGAATATTCCCCAGGATAGATCATATCTTGAGTCACAAATCAAGCCTTGGTAAATTTAAGAAAATTGGAATTGTATCAAGTATCTTTTCCAACCACAACGTTATGAAACTAGATATCAGTTACAGGAAAAAAATCTGTAAAAAATACAAACACATGGAGGCTAAACAATACACTACTAAATAACCAACAGATCACTGAAGAAATCCATGAGGAAATCAAAAAATACCTAGAAACAAATGGCAATGAAAACATGA
>NC_041234.1:79580897-79586194 GCF_002837175.3 Physeter macrocephalus | reverse complement strand
CAAATCAATAGAATTAGAAATGTAAAAGGAGAAGTAACAACTGACACTGCTGAAATACAAAGGATCATGAGAGATTACTACAAGCAACTATATGCCAATAAAATGGACAACCTGGAAGAAATGGACAAATTCTAAGTAATGCACAACCTTCTGAGACTGAACCAGGAAGAAATAGAAAATATGAGCAGACCAATCACAGGCACTGAAATGGAAACTGTGATTTAAAATCTTCGAACAAACAACAGCCCAGGACCAGATGGCTTCACGGGCGAATTCTATCAAACATTTAGAAAAGAGCTAACACCTATCCTTCTCAAACTCTTCCAAAATATAGCAGAGGGAGGAACATTCAAAAACTCATTCTACGAGGCCACCATCACCCTGATACCAAAACCAGACAAAGATGTCACAAATAAGAAAACTACAGGGCAATATCACTGATAAACATACATGCAAAAATCCTCAACAAAATACTAGCAAACAGAATCCAACAGCACATTAAAAGGATCATACACTGTGATCAAGTGGGGTTTATCCCAGGAATGCAAAAATTCATCAATATACACAAATCAATCAATGTGATAATCCATATTAACGAACTGAAGGAGAAAAAAACATATGATCATCTCAATAGTTGCAGAAAAAGCTTTCAAAAACATTCATCACCCATTTATGATAAAAACCCTCCGCAGAGTAGGCACAGAGGGAACTTACCTCAACATAATAAAGGCCATATGTGACAAATCCACAGCCAACGTTGTTCTCAATGGTGAAAAACAAACCATTTCCAGTAACATCAGGAACAACACAAGGTTGCCCACTCTCACCACTATTATTCAACATGGTTTGGAAGTTTTAGCCACAGCAATCAGAGAACAAAAAGAAATAAAAGGAATCCAAATCAGAAAAGAAGTAAAGCTGTCCCTGTTTGCAGATGACATGATACTATACATAGAGAATCCTAAAGATGCTACCAGAAAACTACTAAAGCTAAGCAATGAATTTGGTAAAGTAGCAGGATACAAAATTAATGCACAGAAATCTCTTGCATTCCTATACAATAATGATGAAAAATCTGAAAGAGAAATTAAGGAAATACTCCCATTTACCATCGCAACAAAGAGAATGAAATACCTAGGAATAAACCTACCTAAGGAGACAAAAGACCTGTATGCAGAAACCTATAAGACACTGATAAAAGAAATGAAAGATGTTACAAACAGATGGAGAGATATACTATGTTCTTGATATACTATACAAACAGATGGAGAGATATACTATGTTCTTGGTTTAGAAGAATCAACATTGTGAAAATGACTATACTACCCAAAGCAATCTACAGATTCAGTGCAATCCGTATCAAACTACCGCTGGCATTTTTCACAGAACTAGAAGAAAAATTTTCACAATTTGTATGGAAACATAAAAAACTCCGAATAGCCAAAGCAATCTTGAGAAAGAAAAACGGAGCTGAAGGAATCAGGCTCCCAGACTTCAGACTACTACTAAGCTACAGTAATCAAGACAGTATGGTACTGGCACTAAAACAGAAATGTAGATCAATGGAACAGGATAGAAAACCCAGAGGTAAACCCATGTACATATGGTCACCTTATCTTTGATAAAGGAGGGAACAATATACAATGGAGAAAAGACACCCTCTTCAATAAGTGGTGCTGGGAAAACTGGACAGCTACAAATAAAAGAATGAAATTAGAACAATCCCTAACAGCATACACAAAAATAAACTCAAAATGGGTTAAAGACCTAAATGTAAGGCCAGACGCTGTAAAACACTTAGAGGAAAACATAGGCAGAACACTCCATGACATAAATCACATCACTATCCTTTTTGAACCACCTCCTAGAGAAATGGAAATAAAAACAAAAATAAACAAATGGGACCTAATGAAACTTAAAAGATTTTGCACAGCAAAGGAAACCATAAACAAGATGAAAAGATAACCCTCAGAATGGGAGAAAATATTTGCAAACGAAACAACTGACAAAAGATTAAAAAGATGATATACAGATTGCCAACAAACACGTGAAAGGATGCCTAACATCACTGATCATTAGAGAAATGCAAATCAAAACTACAATGAGGTATCACCTCACACCAGTCAGAATGGCCATCATCAAAAAATGTACAAATAATAAGTGCTGGAGAGGGTGTGGAGAAAAGGGAACCCTCTTGCACTTTTTTTGGGAATGTAAATTGATACAGCCACTATGGAGAACACTACGGAGGTTCCTTACAAAATTAAAAAATATAACTACCATAAAACCCAGCAATCCCACTACTGGGCATATACCCTGGAAAACCATAATTCAGAAAGAGTCATGTACCACAATGTTCATTGCAGCACTATTTACAATAGCCAGGACATGGAAGCAACCTAAGTGTCCATTGACAGATGAATGGATAAAGGAGATGTGGCACATATTTACAAAGGAATATTACTCGACCATAAAAAGAAATGAAATTGAGTTATTTGTAGTGAGGTGGATGAACCTAGAGTCTGTCATACAGAGTGAAGTAAGTCAGAAAGAGAAAAACAAATACCGTATGCTAGCACATATATACGGAATATTTAAAAAAATGGTTCTGAAGAACCTAGGGGCAGGGCAGGAATAAAGACGCAGACATGGAGAATGGTCTTGAGGACATAGGGAGGATGAAGGGTAAGCTGAGATGAAGTGAGAGAGTAGCATGGACATATATAGACTACCAAATGTAAAATAGATAGCTAGTGGGAAGCAGCTGCATTGCAGGGAGATCAGGTTGGTGCTTTGTGACCACCTAGAGGGGTGGGATACTGAGTGTGGGAGGGAGACGCAAGAGGGAGGGGATATGGGGATAGATGTATACGTATAGCTGATTCACTTTGTTATACAGCAGAAACTAACACACCATTGTAAAGCAATTATACTCCAATAAAGATGTTTTTTTTAAAAAATCTGTGTGCAGGTTTTTGTGTGGACATGTTTTCCAGTCCTTTGAGTAAATACCAAGGGCTGTAACTGCTGGATCATATGGTAAGTGTATGTTTAGTTTTGTAAGAAACTGCCAAACTGTCCTCCAGCATGGCTTAACATTTAGGTTTTCAGCTACTAGATTGTAATTCACAAGACCAGGTGCTGTGACTGTTTTTGCTCACCACCAAACTCCTACATTCTAAAGCAGGGCCAGACACAAAGTCAGCAAGTATATTTGCTGAATAAATGGATGAATTAATTACCTGAATTATGGAATCAAGAACATGCTCACCAAATTTGCAAATAAAACCAAATTAGATGAGTCTAGCATCTTAAAATACATAGTAAGAATTTTCTGTGACCTTGACAAATGGGTGAAATGTCCAGAAATGAAACACAATAAACACTGATAGGGCAAAAGAGATAACCATTTTCAGAAATGATTGTTAATATTATAAGTGTGGTCAATGCATATTTGTACTGACTTCATGTCTAGCCACCATATTTCTAGAGGAACAGTGACAAAGTTGTGGGTGTTTAGTGAAGAAGAGAAGAATGAAGGATGTAAAAGTCAGGTCCACATGAAGACTGATTAAACGACTTGCACATAATTAACCTGGGAAAGAGGAGACTTAAAGGGAGCATGAAAGTAATCCAGATATTTAGAGGTTTGTTACATTGAATAGGGATTGCACTGGCTAGCACATGGTGTGCAGATTGCCACCATCCCAGTCCTGTCCCCACAGCAGATATCACAACACATTTTCACATTGTGACATAAGCAGTAAGTTTCAATTTATCTAAATTGTCAAATGAAGTGAAACTGTCATATATTAACTAAGCAAACAGATTTTATGCTATATATAAAATTTAAGAAAACTATTTTTATTTTTAAGGAAATAGGAAGATGAAACTTTACCTTAACTTTAACATTACAGTCAATATAAACTGATCTTTCATAGGCTTAAAACACAATGCTTTCTTTCTTTTTTTATTTTTTTAAATTAATTTTTATTGGAGTATAGTTGCTTTACAATGTTGTGTTAGTTTCTACTGTACAGCAAGATGAATCAGCTATACATACACATATATCCCTTCTTTTTGGGATTTCCTTCCCATTTAAGTCACCACAGTGCATTAAGTAGAGTTCCCTGTGCTATACAGTATGTTCTCATTAGTTATCTATTTTATACATAGTTATCTATTTTATACATATATGTCAATCCCAATCTCCCAGTTCCTCCCACCCCCCCTTTCCCCCTAGGTATCCATACATTTGTTCTCTATGTCTGTCTCTATTTCTGTTTTGCAAATAAGATCATCTATACCATTGCCGCCAGCCGCGGCGGGTCCTCAGAGTGCAGCAACGATCGACGAGAGGGGGTAGGGAACGGAAAAGCACCAAGGTATGGGATCAGAAGGGCACAAACAACTGATGGTTGCAAGGCGAATTTATTAGCACAGCATAGTCATATATATACTTCCAAAGCAAGAATTTTCCACATTGATTATCCCCGGGAGCGGAAACTTTGCACAAACATTGTTCTAAAGAACCAGTTCTTCATCTCGGCCGGCCCAGTCGCCACCTTATCTACACAAAAGGACCATTACTCTTGCATAAAGGCACCAACTCCCCCTCCAGGGCTGCTATTCCTGGCTCTCGGGAACAACCAGAGACTCTCATTATCTGAGCAGGCCTCCGGCACGATCTGGTCAAAGACCATCTCCATTTTTACGTTCATACCAGAAAGTCCAGGATGCATACCAAGGAGACAGTACAGTCGGGCCCTAAGGCTTACGAGGGTCCTTACATTCCTCAGAGGGCAATGCTCGCCACATTTCCCCCTTTTTTATTTTTTAAAGCCTGACAGTGCAGTTTCAGCCCATACACATCCTGGCGAAGAGCAGCGAGACGGCCAACAATAAAGTGTAACAAACAAGGTAATGCAATTAAAATCAACAATACACATGACCCCACAGTAATTAGTCCTGTGAATCCATTTTGAAACCAATGCATTGGGTTTAACCATTGAAGCTGATCCAAGAGTCCTTGAATTAATTGTTGGGGCCCATCTTCTTGTAGATGAGCTTCTTGAATTGCTTGTATTTCCGCATTAAGTTTTTGTATGTCCAAACTAATGTGTCCATCAGTCCATACACTTAAAATGTGCATTTTTACTTTGTCCCAATCCCAGTCAGTTTCATTATAAGCGTGTTGAGCCACACAAATCCAAGTATATTTGGCATGGCAAATCAAACGCATTTTCAATTTTAAAGCCATAATTTGGTCTCCTAAACCTATGAGAACATTTTTTAAC
>NC_041234.1:79573869-79577961 GCF_002837175.3 Physeter macrocephalus | reverse complement strand
GGGGCCACTCTTCATCGCGGTGCTCGGGCCTCTCACTATCGCGGCCTCTCTTGTTGCAGAGCATAGGCTCCAGACGCGCAGGCTCAGTAATTGTGGCTCACGGGCCCAGTTGCTCCGCGGCATGTGGGATCCTCCCAGACCAGGGCTCGAACCCGTGTTCGCTGCATTGACAGGCAGATTCTCAACCACTGCACCACCAGGGAAGCTCCTAAATTAATTTTTATTGGAGTATAGTTGCTTTACAATGTTGTGTTAGTTTCTGCAGTACAGCAAAGTGAATCAGTTATACATATACATATATCCCCTCATTTTTAGATTTCCTTCCCATTTAGGTCACCACAGAGCACTGAGTAGAGTTCCCTGTGCTATACAGTAGGTTCTCATTAGTTATCTATTTTATACATAGTAGTGTATATATGGTTGAGCACCTTTCCTTATGCTTATTGGCCATTTGCATATCTTCTTTGGAAAAATTCAAATCCTTCACCTTTTTTTTTTTTTTTTTTTTTTTTTTGCCACACCACATGGCTTGCTGGATCTCAGTTCCCTGACCAGGGATTGAACCTGGGCCTCAGCAGTGAAAGCCTGGAATCCTAATCACTAGGCCACCAGGGAACTCTCACCTTTACTAATTATTTAAAATTGTTCTGTGTTGTTATTGTTGAACTGTAGGAGGTTTTTTTAAAAATTTTATTTATTTATTTTTTGCTGCATTGGGTCTTTGTTTCTGCGCACAGGCTTTCTCTAGTTGCGGCGAGTGGGGGATACTCTTCATTGTGGTGCGTGGGCTTCTCATTGCGGTGGCTTCTCTTGCTGTATGGGCAAGAGAGCATGGGCTCTAGGCACGTGGGCTTCAATAGTTGTGGCTCACGGGCTCTAGAGTGCACGCTCAGTAGTTGTGGTGCTCGGGTTTAGTTGCTCCGCGGCATATGGGATCTTCCCGGGCCAGGGCTCAAACCCGTGTCCCCTGCATTGGCAGGCGGATTCTTAACCACTGTGCCATCAGGGAAGCCCTGATCAGGAGTTCTTTATGTATTCTGGATATCAAATGATATGCAAATATTTTATCCCATTCTGTGGGTTGCCTTTTCACTCTGTTGATAGTATCCTTTGATGCATAAAAGTTTTGAACTTTGATGAAGCCCAACTTATCTATTTTTTTGTCTTTTGTTGCCTGTGCTTTTAGTGTCATGTCCAAAAAATGGTTGCCAAGTCCAATGTCATGAAGTTTTTCCCTTATGTTTTCTTCTAAGGGTTTTATAGTGTTAGCTCTTAGGTTTAGGTCTCTGATCCACTTTGAGTTAATTTTTAATACAGTGTAAGGTAGGGGTTTAAACTTCTTTCTTTTGCATATGGATATCAAGTTTTCCTAACACCATTTGTTGAAAAGACTATCCTTTTTCTGTTGAATGGTCTCAGCCCACTCTTGTCAAAATCATTTGACCATTTATAGGAGAGTTTTTTTTTGAGCTCCCTATTCTATTGCAATGGTCTATATGTCTGTCTTTATGTCAGTACCACTGTATTTTAATTACTGTAGCTTTGTAATTTTATTTATTTATTTTAAATTAATTTGTATTGGCATATAGTTGCTCTACAATGTTGTGTTAGTTTCTACTGTACAGCAAGATGAATCAGCTATACATACACATATATCCCTTCTTTTTGGGATTTCCTTCCCATTTAAGTCACCACAGTGCATTAAGTAGAGTTCCCTGTGCTATACAGTATGTTCTCATTAGTTATCTATTTTATACATAGTTATCTATTTTATACATATATGTCAATCCCAATCTCCCAGTTCCTCCCACCCCCCCTTTCCCCCTAGGTATCCATACATTTGTTCTCTATGTCTGTCTCTATTTCTGTTTTGCAAATAAGATCATCTATACCATTGCCGCCAGCCGCGGCGGGTCCTCAGAGTGCAGCAACGATCGACGAGAGGGGGTAGGGAACGGAAAAGCACCAAGGTATGGGATCAGAAGGGCACAAACAACTGATGGTTGCAAGGCGAATTTATTAGCACAGCATAGTCATATATATACTTCCAAAGCAAGAATTTTCCACATTGATTATCCCCGGGAGCGGAAACTTTGCACAAACATTGTTCTAAAGAACCAGTTCTTCATCTCGGCCGGCCCAGTCGCCACCTTATCTACACAAAAGGACCATTACTCTTGCATAAAGGCACCAACTCCCCCTCCAGGGCTGCTATTCCTGGCTCTCGGGAACAACCAGAGACTCTCATTATCTGAGCAGGCCTCCGGCACGATCTGGTCAAAGACCATCTCCATTTTTACGTTCATACCAGAAAGTCCAGGACGCATACCAAGGAGACAGTACAGTCGGGCCCTAAGGCTTACGAGGGTCCTTACATTCCTCAGAGGGCAATGCTCGCCACATTTCCCCCTTTTTTATTTTTTAAAGCCTGACAGTGCAGTTTCAGCCCATACACATCCTGGCGAAGAGCAGCGAGACGGCCAACAATAAAGTGTAACAAACAAGGTAATGCAATTAAAATCAACAATACACATGACCCCACAGTAATTAGTCCTGTGAATCCATTTTGAAACCAATGCATTGGGTTTAACCATTGAAGCTGATCCAAGAGTCCTTGAATTAATTGTTGGGGCCCATCTTCTTGTAGATGAGCTTCTTGAATTGCTTGTATTTCCGCATTAAGTTTTTGTATGTCCAAACTAATGTGTCCATCAGTCCATACACTTAAAATGTGCATTTTTACTTTGTCCCAATCCCAGTCAGTTTCATTATAAGCGTGTTGAGCCACACAAATCCAAGTATATTTGGCATGGCAAATCAAACGCATTTTCAATTTTAAAGCCATAATTTGGTCTCCTAAACCTATGAGAACATTTTTTAACTCATCAACTTCAGTTTTTAGTTGAGTATCAATATGACTTTGTAATGCTAATGCAATACTGGTATTTTTAGACAACTGATTAACATAATGTGCTTGTTGTACAGTTTTACTTAATGCTAAATCGGCGGTAGCGGCTGTGGCTGTTAAAGCGGCTAAGGTTAATATGCTACATATTAATATTCCAATGAATCGTTTAGGTCTTTTTAAAGCTTCAGATAATTCTAGCCAAGCTTGCATGCTAGTACTATGATACCATGGTTCAGAAATATTTACAGGCAGCATTACATAGGAAGGTTGTTTTAACACCATAACAGAAAAAGTTCCTTTCATAGGCAGAATGCAAGTACTAAAAATACAATTCTGACAAGTTATATTAAATCCTATGGAACCAGAAGTAAACTCGATCTGTAAATCTCCTATTAGCAAGGCATATGGGGGTGCAACACAAGTAATAACTGGTTGATAAGAACAAGACAATGCAAACTTCCAAAAATCCCAATGCTTATAAAAAAACAAACTATTATTAGTAACAGGAACTGAAGAAATTAAAATGGTACCATTATGATAATTTAGGGTGCACCACATCTGAGAATTACTCCATGTATCGTTGCAGGCATCAGTTTTATATACCTTTAAACTATGGCCGGCCAGTAAAGTCCCTTGCTGAGTCCCTTTTGGTGCTCCTATATAAGCTTCAACACATATATAATATCCGGTATCTGACATTTGAAGCTGATTAATAAAAATAGAATGATCTAAAGGGTCACTACCATTAACTCTGGAAATGTGGCCTAGAAAATGAACAGGTTTATGATCTTTATACCACCACACACTGGTAGTGAAATCCCCTCGTTTTGAAACTGTTTGTTTACAAGGAAGAACTACCGATGATCCTATCTTTTTGTAAATAGAAAGAGCAACTTCGGAATGCAATTTCGATGATGTAGTTGTTTCAAAAGCCATTGCATGTTCCAGAGCTATAGCTTTAATGCATCCGGATTCTATATTTAGAGGGCTTAAGCAAACAGGAAAAGAGTTAAACCAATTAGTGTAATTTACAGACATATTCATGATGGGAAGGTTCCCCATTACTCTCCCAAAAGTAGAATCATTATAAAACACAGGAAAATCAGCCTCTGCCCAAGTAACTGGTTGTAATAAAGGTGGATCAGGTATGTAGGCCCAATAAGAAAGGCCTTCAACTGGTGGAG
>NC_041234.1:79483270-79573635 GCF_002837175.3 Physeter macrocephalus | reverse complement strand
TGGGTTATATGGAATTCCAGTTATATGATGGATAGAAAAAATAGAACAAAAGCGAGCAAAACTAGCACTAGTATATCCTGGGGCATTATCTGTTTTCAATTGTTTTGGAATACCCATACAGGTAAAACAGTGTAATAAATGTGTAATAACATATTTAGTAGACTCTCCGGCTAGGGGGGTAGCAAAAATAAATCCAGAATAAGTATCAATAGTGACATGAACGTATTGTAATTTTCCAAAAAAGGGGACATGGGTTACATCCATCTGCCAAAGTTGTCCAGGAAGTAAACCTCGAGGATTAACTCCAAAATGGGGAACAGGTAAATGAGTAACACAAGTTCCACAATTTTTAACAATTTGTCTAGCGCTTTCCTTTGAAATTTTAAATTGCTTTTGTAACATACTAGATGATTGATGATGTAAGTGATGCGATTGTTCAGCTTGTTGTACATTGGTAAGGTAATTCACAGCAAACACTTGTCTAGTAGCAGTATCCGCCAATTGATTACCCTGACTTAAAGGGCCAGGCAAGCCAGAGTGTGAACGAATGTGCAAAACCGCAACGGGATAAGAATGTTGTTGAATATATGACTGTAATAGTATAAAAATATTAAACAATTGTAAATCATTAGTATGACTGATTGTAGCTGTTTCTATATTCCTTAAAACTGTCATCAAATAATGACTATCAGTATAAAGATTAAAAGATTCTGAGGTAAATGTTCTAAAGGCTAAAACAATAGCATATAATTTTATTCTTTGTGCAGAGGTAAATGACGTTTTTTTCCTTTATTACCACATCATTAGACACAAGTGCTGCTATACCATTAGCAGAGCCATCAGTGAATACATTCCGAGCTCCAGTGATTGGCTTGGAGGTAATGATTTTCGGATAAATAAAAGAATGCTGTAGGGCAAAATGTACCAGTTTATCAGATGGGTAATGATTATCAACTTTCCCAGGATAATCGCAAAAGGCGAGTCCCCAGTGATTGGAGGTAAACAATAACCAGGAATGTTGCTGAGCAGTATAAGGTACTGTAATGTTGGCTGGCTCTGATCCCATTAACTGAATAGCCCTTTTACGACCCATTTGTCTTAATTGTGCAACTAATTCATAATATGGAGTTATTACTTTAGAAGAAGTGTTTTTTATATGAACCCATTCTAGCACTCCATATTCTTGCCAAAATAATGCAGTAGGCACATGAGTTGTAGGACAAACAATAAAAGAAACTGGTAAATGATAATCTACCCGAGTTAATTGCGCAGCTTTAATTGCTTGATTAACAATAGCAAGGGCCTTTTGCGCTGGCTCAGTCAAAACTCGAGGGGAATTAGGATTGGAATCCCCTTTTAAAA
Source organism: Physeter macrocephalus (assembly GCF_002837175.3). NCBI lineage: Eukaryota > Metazoa > Chordata > Mammalia > Artiodactyla > Physeteridae > Physeter > Physeter macrocephalus. The sequence goes on along the minus strand of NC_041234.1, from coordinate 79,572,273 downwards.
TATCAAAAAGTGGTTGTAATTGAAATGTGGTTAGTTTTAAACTAGGGCGAAGCCAATTAATATCTCCTAACAATTTTTGAAAATCATTTAATGTTTGCAAACAATCAGTTCTTATTTCAATTTTTTGAGGAACAATCTTTTGATCGTAAATGTATTTCCCCAAATATGAATAGGGTGGATGCATTTGAATTCTTTTCAGGGGCAATTATAAGGCCATGCTGTTGAAGTTGTAACTGTAATTCCTTATATGCTTGTTGTAGGACATCTGAATGTTTATGAGCAATAAAAATGTCATCCATATAATGAATTAAATATAAAGAAGGAAACTTCATCCTTATAGGCTTGAGTGCTCTGGCTACGAACTGCTGGCATAAAGTTGGACTATTAGCCATGCCTTGAGGGAGCATTTTCCATTGATAGCGCATCATGGGTTCTTGAAAATTCAAAGCAGGCAAACTAAAAGCAAATCGCTCTTTATCCTTAGGAAATAATGGTATAGTAAAAAAGCAGTCTTTTAGGTCTACAACTATTAAAGAAAATCCACGAGGTACAGCAGTAGGAGAAGGCAAACCCGGTTGTAATGCCCCCATAACAAGCATGGTTTGATTTACTGACCTTAAGTCTTGAAGAAGACGATATTTGCCTGATTTCTTTTTTATGACAAAAATAGGAGTGTTCCAAGGGCTATTGGACACTTCTAGTCGGCCCAATTTAACTTGTTCTTGAATTAATTCATGTGCAACAATAAGTTTCTCCTTAGTCAGGGGCCATTGGTCCACCCATACCGGGTCATCACTCAACCAAGTGATTGGATCAGCATGGAGTGGAGGAGAGTCCAAGGCCCCTAAGAAAAACCCAGTCCTTTTCTGGAAGAACGTGGAATTGCAGTGAGCGGGTCTCTAATGCCCTGTTGATTTTTTCCCAATCCTAATCTGGGATCAAATCCCTGGTTCAATAACATATGATTAACTGCTGAATTAGAACTTATTAATAAGACTCCCATTTTTTCTAACACATCTCTGCCCCACAAGTTAATAGGCAAATGTGGTAAAACATATGGTTTAAACATTCCATTATTACCTTCAGAATCTTGCCAATGCAGCAATTGTGCGCTTTGTTGCGGAGAATGGGACTGACCAATACCCTGTAAATGAGTAACTGTAGAATGAGTAGGCCATTGTTGCGGCCAGTGCATCCAAGAAATAACAGAGACGTCCTCTTTTTTGATGTTGCAAAACCTGCCCTTCGGGAATATATGGCACAAGCAAAATTTGAGCGAAACGTGTACCTGCTTCAATCATAATCAGAGATTTTTGAGTCCTCATCAATTAATCCAGGCAATATAGTTAAGCCCTTTAGGGTTATGCTGCTTCTCCCTAGTATAATGCCAGCTGTTCCCTTAGGAAGGGGCCCTAATAAATACTCCTGTATTTATTATTTGGGGTCCCATATCAGGGGTTAATAAGAGGTCAGAGGAGGCACAGAGGTCCAATCCGGCACTCCCTGCTGTAGCCCGCTGTAAGGCAGAGATGGGGAATTTATTGTTGGTCCCGTCATTGAATTCTTCTGAACCGATTGTGGGGGTATTACTGACATTGCCCCTATTGTTTGTTGGGGCCGAGGCTGGCCCCGAAGGAAGTTTCCTGACAAAGGAGTCCCATCTCTATGGGTTTGGGATCTACATTCCTTCGCCCAATGTCGGCCTCGTTGACATCGAGGGCAAATTCCCATAGGTTTAGTTGGGTTATTATTAATTTCTGGTTTCACCGCTCCAGGTTCTGATATAGGCTGGCGGCATACTCGGGCAAAATGACCTGGCTTGCCGCATTTAAAGCATGTTCGCGCCCTTTTAGTTTGGGGACCAAATCCAGCTTTAGTGAGAGCGGCAGCAATGGCAGCTCCCTGTAAATATGATGGGCCAATATCAGCACAAACTCTAATGTAGTCTTCCAAAGTTCCTTTTTTCTTCCAAGGACGAATAGCTGCTTGACAAGTACTGTTTGCATTCTCATAAGCTAATCGTTTCACTATAATTGTACCAGATGGGCCATCAGCAATAATACGACTAACAGCTTGTAGTAGTCTATCAACAAAATCAGCATAAGTTTCATCAGCCCCCTGACGTATCTTAGAAAGATCTTCCGTTCGACTAGAAGCGGGAAGCTTTTTCCAGGCTATAAGAGCAATGTGATTAATTTGGGCATAGGCTACAAAAGGAAAAGCTAACTGATCCTGTAATGCAAGATATTGTCCTTCACCTACTAACATTTCATAAGTAACTGGCAAATTATGAGCCCCGTTGCGATCAGCCTGCTCGGCAGCCTTTTCATAATAATCTGACTTCCACAACAAATAATCCCCTCCATTCAAACAAGCACGAGCTGTCGACTTCCAATCAGCAGGGGGCAATGCTTGAGCAGCAATGGTGTCAAGCATAGTTATAGTAAATGGTGCAATGGGCCCGTACTGGGCACAGGCAGATTTCAAGTCCTTAAGTATCTTAAAAGATAAGGGCTGATACTCTCGAAGATTTTGTTGGGGATTCTGGGGATCCGGCCGTTCGACCACAGGGCAACAAAATAAAGGATCCTCGCCCCTAGATAATGCCCCTCTAACAGCCTGCTGTAAGGGGCTCAGTTTTAAAGGAGCAGAGGAAGATAAAGTTAAATTTTTAACAGACTGTTCCACCTGAGCCAGAATATGTTCATCGGGGTATTTTTCAGCTTCATATTTAGCTTCCGCATCAGCCAAATCGAAAGAGACGTCCTCATCAGAGGAGATTTTAAGAGCCTTTTTAGCCATCAAGGGGGGAGCAGTCGGGACCGGAAGGGAAATATCACACAAGTTAGGTACTGAATCATATATGGGCTCGAAACAGTCTTTAATCAAATTTCATAGACTAAACGTAATAACAGGTACCCCACCCGGTCCATTTTTATCGTAATGCCTTTTTAGATCCTCTCCAACCCTCTTCCATATAGCGGCATCCACAGAGCCCCCTTCTGGAAACCAAGGAGAGACTTCATAAACATGTTGTAGAAAATCAGAAACTTGAGAAGCGGTCACAGTAGTGCCGCGAGCTTTTAACATCGAAAGTAAAACTTGAGCGAACAATTGTCGCTCCTTAGATCCTTTTTGTCCCATAATGTTTTCCTTCTGACTATTGCCCCGAGTTACTATCAATTTTACTATGTGGCCACACTTTCACTCTTAACTCCGGGGATTCACCTACCGAGATTCAGATGTCCCTCTCGTCAGGTCCCTGTTCGGGCGCCACTTGCCACCAGCCGCGGCGGGTCCTCAGAGTGCAGCAACGATCGACGAGAGGGGGTAGGGAATGGAAAAGCACCAAGGTATGGGATCAGAAGGTCACAAACAACTGATGGTTGCAAGGCGAATTTATTAGCACAGCATAGTCATATATATACTTCCAAAGCAAGAATTTTCCACATTGATTATCCCCGGGAGCGGAAACTTTGCACAAACATTGTTCTAAAGAACCAGTTCTTCATCTCGGCCGGCCCAGTCGCCACCTTATCTACACAAAAGGACCATTACTCTTGCATAAAGGCACCAACTCCCCCTCCAGGGCTGCTATTCCTGGCTCTCGGGAACAACCAGAGACTCTCATTATCTGAGCAGGCCTCCGGCACGATCTGGTCAAAGACCATCTCCTTTTTTACGTTCATACCAAAAGTCCAGGATGCATACCAAGGAGAGAGTACAGTTGGGCCCTAAGGCTTACGAGGGTCCTTACATTCCTCAGAGGGCAATGCTCGCCACATACCATTTTTCTAGATTCCACATATATGCATTAATATACGATATTTGTTTTTCTCTTTCTGACTTACTTCACTCTGTATGACTCTCTAGGTCTATCCACATCTCTACAAATGACCCAATTTCATTTCTTTTTATGGCTGAGTAATATTCCATTGTATATATGTACCACGTCTTCTCTATCCATTCCTCTGTTGATGGACATTTAGGAACAATTCTCATAGAGCACCTGTTGAACATTAGTGGAAGACTTCAGACACCTAAAAGCACAAGAAAAATCCCCTCACAACTGGGTAGGATGAAAGAAAGAAGGAAAAAAGGGAAGAGGAATCAAAAAAGGGACCAGCAACCCTGGCGGGAAGCTGAAGGTGAGGGGAGGTCTCTGCACTCAGAAAAACTCCCTCGTGGTTGGGAAATCAGCTGAGACAGAAAAGAACCTTTGGGGGAATCAAAGGAGAATGCAGCAGAAGGTCTGTGGAAGGCAAGACAAAGTAAGTACTGCACACATGGTCTACACTGCAACTCTGTGCATTTCAGCCTGAGTCGTGAGTCACCCGCTGCGGAGGGGGGTTGGGTGCTGGAAAGTGGGGTTTGGAGCGTGGACAGAGGGAGGCAACACCTGTTGGCTGTGAAAAGACAGCATGAAGGGACAAGAGTAAGGAGCTCCACAGCCAGGAAAGTTTGCGGAAAAAGTTCGAGACCCCATAGAAGAAAGACGTCATTGTTGAGTGGCGTGCAAGGGGTGGGGCCACTATCACACTACTTTCTTTAAGAAAAGCGAGTGACTTCCCTGGTGGTCCAGTGGTTAAGAATCCGCCTTCTAATGCAGGGGACGCGGGTTCAGTCCCTAGTCAGGGAACTAAGATCCCACATGCCGCAGAGCAACTAAGCCCGGGCACCGCAACTACTGAGCATGCGGGCCACAACTAGAGAGCCTGGTGTGCAGCAACTACAGAGTCCACGTGCTCTGGAGCCAGCGCACCACAATGAGGAGCCCACACACCACAGCAGAGGATCCCGCATGCTGCAACGAAGATCCTGAGTGTCACAACTAAGACCCAACACAACCAAAAGTAAAAAAATAAAAAATATTTTTAAAAAAGAAAAGTGAGTAACCTTACTTTGGATGTTTTACATTAGCCAACACAATTTTCAAAACATTAACTCTTACACAAACCATCATGTTATGACTTACACATTCATCTGAACAATGTTTTGCAGCATTTGAAACAACTATAAGACAACAGATCTGCAATGATCTCAAGAGAAATTAAAGTGTTGAATGTTTCAGCCTTAAGAAAATTCTTATCTTTTAAAAGAGACAGTTTGGGTATTTTAGGGAACAATAACTTTTCTTTTTTTTTTTTTTTTTTTTTTTTTTTTGCGGTACGCGGGCCTCTCACTGTTGTGGTCTCTCCCATTGCGGAGCACAGGCTCCGGACGCGTAGGCTCAGCGGCCATGGCTCACGGGCCCAGCCGCTCCGCGGCATGTGGGATCTTCCCAGACCGGGGCACGAACCCGTGTCCCCTGCATCGGCAGGCGGACTCTCAACCACTGCGCCACCAGGGAAGCCAGGAACAATAACTTTTTGCCCAGAGATGCTGAACATTGTATTCGCTTTGAAGTTTTTTCTTTTGCTGACAAGTAATCTATTTTTAGAAGCTACTCACCATCATCAAAGGAGGAACTTGTATTTCTGATTTTATTTTTCTTTCAATTAAGAGAGACTTCTACAAAACCTATCTGCCATCTCTGAGGTCAGAACTAGTACCAAAATCAGGAGAGTTAGAGGTTGCAGAATTCATCATTTCATAAGAAAGAACTTTCTAGCAAAGTAAACTGTCTAAATAATGGAATGGGCTGCTTGTGAAGTCATTATTCAGAGGCTGAATGACCACAAGTCACAGAGTTGTCAAAGGAATTCCTGTAGTAGATGAGAGGCTAGAAAAAGTTCAGGGTTCCTAATTACTTGTACATGGGCCAGCTTATCATAATCCCCTAGGGAACTTGTTAAAAACATACATTTGTTGGCCCCACCACAGAGATTTCAAAGTCAGGGACTTGAAATCTATAGTTTTGATAAATCCTCTATGTGATTTTAATGTGCAGCTATGTTCGGAAATCAGTGGATTCAATCAGTCACTCTAAAAGCCCTGCCAAAACCAAGAGTCTGTATATTGAATTCTGAAGGTACCAGGGGGAAGTGGGTTTTCTATTACAGGGGAACTTCAAAGGGTAGAAAGGCTTCAGTGAATGGGCAAGATGTAGGATACTATCCTTAGTTTTTCAGGTTCCAGAAACTTGAAAGGAGACTGATACATGCTATTCAACCTCATGATGGCCATGTGCCAATTTATCCACTTACAATCGATAAATTGTAAACTTACAAAATTTCCATATGGATTTTAGGAACAGCTTATAAATATCTACAAAGACACTAGCTGGAATTCTGGTAGGGACTGCACTGAATATGTAGATCAATTTGGAGAGTATTGCCATCTTAATAATATTAAGTCTTCTGATCCACAAACATGGAATGTCTTTCCATTTATTTAGATCTTTTTAATTTCTTTCAACATTTTGTTGTTTTTAAGAGTATAAGTTTTGCACTTCTTTTTATAATTACTCCAAAATATTTTGGTTTTGATGTCATTATAAATACAATTTTCAGATTCTCCTTGCAATTTATTTATTGAAGAAACCATGCTGTTTTCTGTGGAGTTCCCCTTCCCAACCTCCCAACTCTAAACTCAAGTCTTACGTGTTCTTGCTTACATTCTTGTGATGTTATTTAATATCTTTGTCCTTTTTCCTAAAAATTCATAGTTATATCTAGAGGTTTGATCGGATTCAAATTTTACTTTTTTAGCAAAATACTTCATAAGCACTGCTTTGTTTTTCCATTAAGAGTCAGATGATATTTGGTTATTACTCTTGTAATGTTAGCAGGCTTTGATGATCATTGCCTATATCCATTAATTCATTAGCCGTTGTAAAATTCTATCATTCTTTCTGAATTTATTAGATGGAAATCTTCTACTGAAACATTCTCCTCATGAACTATTTGGTTACACAGAGAAAGAATGTGTATAAGAAAGGCAGGTTAAATGTTCAGTTCATTATTTTATTTACCAGTTTTAAAATAATGAGCTACTTTCATAACTTTCTCCAAGTTGACAAATTACATTTTTGTGTCATCATGAATTCATGTATTTAAACATATTTGATATATTTCAATCCATTGTAGTTATTGTGTTTACTGATGTTCAAATTGCTTCATGTTTGGCTAGTGAGACTCTCTTCAATTTAGCTCCTAAGTCCTTTTGACACAGCCCTAGTAGTGTACCTGTATAGGGAAAAAGCCAATCATAAGTCCAGGCTGTTATCTGTGCTTCTGACCAATCAGCTATAAAACAGAGGTTCCCATGACCTCCTCCCCATTGAATTTTATTATTTGCTAGAGCGGCTCACAGATCTCGGGGAGACACTTAAGTTTACCAGTTTATTTGAGGATATGATAAAGGATACAGTAAACAGTCAGATGAAGAGCTACATAGGGCGAGGTCTGGGAGGCTCCCGGTGGAGAAGCTTCTGTCCCTGTGGAGCTGGGGTGCATCACTCTCCCAGTATGTGGATGTGCTCACCAACCTGGAAGATCTCCAAACCCCATAATTTGGGGTATTTTTATGGAGGCTTCCTCACATAGGCATGATCAGTTATTAACTCCATTTCCATCCCCTCTCCCCTCTCTAGAGAAGTGGAGGATGGGGATGAAATTCCAAGCTTCTAGTTATGACTTGGTCTTTCTGGAGATCAGCCCCCATCCAGGAGCCATGCAAGAACCCACCCAGAGTTGCCTCATTAGAACAAAAGATACTCCAATCATTCAGGAAATTCTAAGGGATTTAGGAGCCTTGTCAGGAATTGGGGTCAAAGACCAAATATTAGAACAAAAGATAACATTCTAATCATTCAGGAATTTACAAGCATTTCAGGGGCTCTGTGCCAGAAACATGGGGTAGAGACCAATACATATATTTTCTATTATCTTGGGGCTCCATAGCTTCTTTGCTATCTGATGTGACAAGATATTCCAGATTCATCTTGGACATATCTTGCCACAGACCTAGAATCAGCCATTTCTCTAAGAAACCTTGATTCCTTTTACTGGGAAATGATATTTAGAATCTCAGTCTGGGCACTAGAGGTGCTCTTTGGTACTGGGATTTTCACTGTTTTGAACTGTTTTCAGTGAACAGAGTTTGAAAATACATGCATTTTTAAAATAATAAAACTGAGTTCATACTGATGTTTTCAATCATTGGATTATCTTCAGAGATCTTTCCTTCAGGCTATGGAAAATCTTGCAAAGCATCCCTATTGCACAAGATTATTCACATATCAAGTGATAAAAAATTATTGTGCCACCAGAACAAATGACTTGCTTTTGGACAATGATAGGTAAATATTGACAAATTCTTACTGCCCAATTTCCTTTTTACAAATCTGTGCTACTATATTTTCTGAATAGAACATCAGATGGTCCCATAAGTATTATTGTAAATGTGAGGACAACAGAAGAAAATACTCAAAATCAGAATTATCTGGATATATGGCATGTATAGTTGCCATGTAAATATTCCAGGCCAAGGATGCCAAACACATTGCCTCATCCATGGTAGCCACCACTAACTAATCACTCTTTTCTACTTAGCTAGATGTGCCTTAGAATCTTTCACAGCACAAGTCTCCAGGAAGCCACTATAAATTAATCTGAGTGGCCAAGCAAGATGACATATACAACCATCCACATTTAAGGCAAGCCAATGTTCTGTTATCACATTACAACTTTGTACAATTAAGACAGCAGTTGCCAAATTGGGTTCTGAGGTATACTAGTCCTGTTGACAGATGTTCAATAAACAAAAGAAATTTGTGGTCACAGAACTCTGGTTTTTAAAAAATGCTTTCTTCACTGCAAGATTCCAAGAGGCTTTAATGTTCTAATATGCATTGTGATTCTCCAGGAAAGGAAATAGTATGCAGTGTTTATGAATTTATTTGAACCCTTCATTGAATTCTATTTTTCATAAGCATCTTATGAACATGAAATCAGGCTTTTATTTTATATTAATCACATTCAAATTATGTCTTCTTTAAGCCCAGATCAATCTATTTAAAACCGAATTAGGATTCGGGGCTTTTGGACATAATAGATTTCATATACTGAATGCTGATTTTTGCATGTGTGTGTCACTCTCCAAAGGTAACCTTTTCTCCAGTACCTAGAGACAATTTTGGTTTAGTCTCCAACCTACTGACTATAGTATGATTCTAGCTTTGGTAAAAAACTGGTGTGTGGGTGTGTGTGGAGGCGTGTGTGTGTGTGTGTGTGTGTGTGTAACTGTGTTACAAGGATAGGATTATATTATTTCATTATGCATGGAAGCATCATTGATGGAGGGCATGGTTTGACAGATCTCAATGCTGGATCATTTAGAATAGTTCAGTCCAAGAGCCACAAAACCTACAGCTGGTATTTTGAAACTTTGAGCTATCCACCTTGTGCTGTTCTCTCCTAACTAGTGGTAGTCATGTTTCTTCTATTTTACGCGTATGGTAGTTGCTTTTCAAGTAGCCTCTAGAGACTCTTTTAATATGGGATTTGTTTAGGAGTCTTTGGGCTAACATAGGATTTTGCTTAATCCTAAGGATTAATTAATTAATCCCTAAGGATTCCAACATTCTGCAAATATGAAATGCCTTCAGCAGTTATGAGCTTCTGACTACAGAACTGGGTATCTAAGCCTAGAAATTAAAAGGCCCTTAAAACTTGCAAATAGGTTTGGGGAGATTCTCAGAGGTGACTAAACTGTTGTAAAATAGCATCTATGAGAAAAGGACAAAAAAATATAGATTCACATAAAGATGAGACTCTAATTTGAAGGACTGTTATTTTGAGCAGTTCACAAAACAGTTCATACAGTGCAGAAAGAAAACACTGGAACATCAACATGTTTGGTTTTTTTGTCATTCTTTTAAAATTTCTGTGTTGGAGTATTTTCAATGTATATGTATTATAATGTATATATAAAATAGATATGCACAGTAGGCCATGTATAAAATCTATAAATACATATATGGGGGCCCATGCTCAAAAGTTTTCTTTTATCACAGATAAGAATGTGTGAGTAAAAAATTTCTTTAAAGGATTATGTGCATTTCTTCTCCAACAGAAGAGTGTTTTAGTGTGTTTGTGTAGCGGGCAGGACTGGTTTAAGTAGGAGCACATTCATATTCAACAAATATTTTCTGAGCATGTCCTATGTAACAAGCATTGCCCTAGGCTCTGCAGATATGGTGGTGAATCTAAACAGTCACAGTCCTTGACTTTATAGTGCAATATAGTATAGTGGAGGAAGGCAGTTATCAAGCAAATAATCATACATTTAAATATCTCATCATAAAGACAAGCTACAGAATTGGAGAAAATATTTGCAAATGATATGACCAATAAGGGGTTAATATCCAAAATATATAAACAGCTCATACAATTCAACATCAAAAAATCAAACAACCCAATCCAAAAATGGGCAGAAGACCTTAATAGACATTTTTCCAAAGACATTCAGGTAGCCAACAGGCACATGAAAATATGCTCGACATCACTAATCATCAGAGAAATGCAAATTAAAATCACAACGAGATATCACCTCACACATGTCAGAATGGCTACCATCAAAACGAACACAAATGACGAATATTGGAGAGGATGTGGAGAAAAGGGAACACTCGTCCATTGTTGGTGAGAATGTAAATTGGTGCAACCACTGTGAAAAATAGTATGGAGGTTTCTGAAAAAACTAAAAATAGAACCACCATATGCAATTCCACTCCTGGGGACATATCCAAAAAGAAGGGAAAACACTAATTCAAAAAGATGCACACACTCCAATGTTCATAGCAACATTATTTACAATTGCCAAGATATAGAAGCAACCTAAGTGTAAGTGTCCATCAACAGATGAATGGACAAACAAGATGTGGTATATATATATATGAATACTACTCAGCTGTAAAAAAGAATGAAATTTTGCCATTCGCAACAACATAGATGGACTTGGAGGGTATTATGCTAAGTGAAATAAGTCAGACAGAAAAAGACATACCGTATGATATCACTTATATGTGGAATCTAAAAAATAAAACCGACCAGTGAATATAATAAAAAAAAAAGCAGACTCACAAAGAGAACAAACTAGTGGTTACCAGTGGGGAGAGGGAAGAAGGAAGTGGCAAGATGGGGGTAAGGGATTAAGAGGTACACACTATTATGTGTAAAATAAGCTACAAGGATATATTTTACAACACGGGGAATTTAACCAATATTTTATAATAACTATAAATGGAGTATAACCTTTAAAATTGTGAATCACTATGTTGTACACCTGTAACTTATACAATATTGTATATCAACTATACTTCAATTAAAATTTTTAATTAAAATTTTTAAAATAAATATCTCATCATAAACTGCTAAGTATTACAAAGAAAAGTACAGCAGGCTATATAGGAGGCTACAAGAGAATAAATTGGGGCACTTACTCTATTCTGGGGTTGAGGTTACCCTGAGAAAGTGACATTTAAGCTGGGGTTTATGGAATTGACTGAGTGGTTGACTTGGGAAGAGGCAGAAAGAGCGTGGCCTAAGTAGAGGCAGGGTGCGTGAGGGCCATGAGGGGGCACGTGGAGAGTGAGGCGTAGTGCCACTTTAGGGACGGGTTATCAGACAACAGGGAAGTTTCAAAGATGAATCTGCCTGACAGAGATGGAGTGCAAGCTAAATGACCCGAGGAGCTCCACTCTCCTTTGATTTCAGGGAAAAAAAATAACGAATTAGTTGGAGGAACCAGAGGGGCACAGGAGACAAAAAGAAATGACTGGTTGGGTGGCTAGGCACAATTGGAACATTGCATTCTACCCCAGCAACATTTCTGGGAACCTCAGATAATGCTCTTAGGATGGCCCTCTAGAACGGTAACCTGTAAGGGTAAACGGCAGTGTGTCTTCTATGCCTGAGCTATAGATGTGAACCTTTCCTTTTGGATTGCCATGAGAATTTCATGAGCAATAGCCAGCTAGAGGGCCTAGTAATGTGTCGTGATCATGTGTTTCCCTGAGTTATTTTAAATAAGAGTGTGTATGTGCTATCCTCTTGGCAAAAGCAGAGGGTTTGGAGGTAGGATAAATGAGGTAGGTCGAAGAGTAATTGCCAGAAATGGGGCTGCAGCTACAGAGGAGCTAAGTGGGAGCGCAATATTTGACGGTCCATTGTCGTTGTGCCTACTGATCTGCGAGGGGAGAGGAGGAGGACAAAGGAGACCAGGGTTGGACACTGGTCATGAAAGAAGTGTGAGCGAGCCAGGGAGCGCTCTCGACGCGCGAGGGCGGGAGGCGTCTACCCCCGGTCCCTGGCGCCGAAAAAGGGGCGCGAGGAGGCGGTGCGGGCCCCGCCCCCTCCCCTGGCGGGCGCGGGCGCGAGACGCTGCGCGGCGGCAGCAGCGGGCGCGAGCGGCAGCTGTCAGGCCACCTAGGTCCAAGCTGCACTTGCCGCCTCGTTGAGGACGAGGAGGCGGCAGGAGCAGTGACGGTGTCGCCGAAGAGCCGGACTGCCGGCACGCAGAGCTGACCGGCCTGGCCCCCGCGGCCCTCTCCCGCCTCTCTCCCATTGTGTTGGGTAAGGTGCCGGTGCGGGGGCAGCGAGCGTGGCTTAAGGGCCGGAGGACGCGGGAGGCCAGAAGGTGGGAGGCCCGGGAGCAGAGGGAGAGAAGGAGGTCTGGGTGATCCCCTGGGGGCAGCTGCACCTTGGGAAAGGGGCCTACGCGCCGCGGGGTCGGAGTTGGGGGGTGGGTAGGTGACGGTGGAGGGGGGCGTTGCTGAGTAATCAAGAGCAGCTGCCAAAGCCCGGCAGAGGCGCAGGGTTCTGTGGGGAGCGGGTGTGGCTCAGTGCGCATGCGCCACAGCCGCTGGTTCTCAGAGCTGGGGGCGAGGTGAGACAACCTGGGTCCGAGGTAGTTGGAACTATGCGTGACATATCACTTTCTGGGTCCCCGATGCTAACAGTACCCCTGTCATGGAGATGCCAGCATTCCCAGCCTCCTAAGGAAGCTTCTTTTCCCTGTACCCAGCTCACTTAATGTCACCCAAACCTTACCTATTCGTCTCCAGGAGGTCTACTCAGGAAGTGGCCTGCGGACAGTGCCAAATTGCTATCTAGTGTGCCTTCGGGCTCACAGCCCCAGAGCTGTCCTTGTGAGGAGTGAAAGGTTGGAGGTGAAATTCCACATTGGACCCTTCTAGTTGCATGTAGGATATAAATATGGGCGTAAATGTAGGAATATGCAATGACAGCTGTGGCATGACAGCTGTGGCATTTGCACTCAGAGTATGGATGTAGCTGATAACTTGTTAGCCCTACAAAATGAATCCAGTGCATGAGAGGGCTTCCCTGCTACGGAACCCTCCCCCATCCCCAGCCCCACACATCAGGTTGTATTGGAAACAATCTACACCATTCAAGGTAGAGGGTCTCAAAATCCAATCATTTCTTATTTGTATTGATTTTTACGTAGATTAAAGAAAGCCCCACCCAGTTCTCCAGTGCAGTATTTCCAAATATTGTTCCAGGAATCAACAGTGAGTTGAAGAGCCTCAACCGGTGTGTCACCATACGATGGGCTTTCCCCACAGCTCTAACTATGGCTCCTCGCCTGTGCAATTGCCACCAGGGCCACTCTCACCCACTGCCTAGCCCTCCCCTGTTTCTCTTCCCCCACCCTTAGCCCTGCAGTACACATCCCTCTCAAAACTTGCTCCCAAACAATCTGCACTATGGATTTGAGCATCATTCTACCCATGGCAACCGAACTGGTGTTGCCAGTTTGCTTTTCTTTCTCTTCATTATCACACTAAAATGTACTATTTTCAAAGGTTCAACCTCCTTCTTATCATTGTACTGCCTCCTCCCTCACCTCCTTCCCCACCCCCAAGCATCCCCAACTAAATACGGTAATTTTAATAAGCCTGTGTGGGTGCAGACACAGCAAATTCAGAAAGTTTCAAGTGTGTTGAAGAGCAAAGAAAGCTAGGGAGTATCAGTTATATCAATTTCTAATTCACCTTACTGTCCAAGACGTAGACCCTAATTGGGAAAAAAAAAGTGAAAAAACTATCCTTAGAGAATGATTGTTACTCTGTTTTGGGGAGTGGGGTAGGAAAGGGGGATGACATCTCTGGGATATTTGAATCATTTAAAGCCAGATCTTTCTCTGAATAGGATCAAAATTAGAATAAACATTTTAGTCCAAATCCTAACCTGATATGGGATCCTTAAGGGATGCATAAGGGAGTTGACCTTCCTATTAAATGTACTTAGGGTTATCAAAGAATCCCTTTGCCTACTTAATGCTATCTTCTTTTAAGTTTTGATTTAAATTTGGCATATTTGGGGGGAGAAAAAATTGTCTGGTTTGTTCTTGTACTGTGCTAGTTCTTTTTAATTTAAGTATGTACTAAAGGATATCATATTCAAATAAGGATGATGATGATGAGGATGCCAGCAGCCACGGTAAACATAATGTGGAGATAATTATTCTGCTCTTGTTTTTGGTGGGAGTGGAGAAATTTATATATTTATTTTTTTAATGTGAAGGGAGATGAAGGGAAACTGGAGCATTTCCACTGGCTTTCAACAGGTGGAATTCCTGTTAAGTCCCATCTAGAAAGTGATCCAGATAAGTCCATAACTTCTGCTCTTTAGTCACCTTGTAAATAATAATATTTGGATATCTTACAGAACTGTGGATCTGTTGTACCTGTGCATCAATTCAGAGGCATGAGTTCTGGGTACTTACCTAATTAATAAACAAATATTTATTGACTATCCATATGGAGGACTCTGGTGCTGCATGAAGGGGCTTCAAAGACACATACAAACAAGGGCCTTATGATCCAGGAATTTAGAATTTGGTTGTGCAGGAAAAAAAGATTTTGTTAACAAAATAAGACAGTATAATGATACTATTTCAACTGTAAACTATGAGATCTGAAGCTTATATGTGAATTTATAAACTCCTTGAGGGTAAGACCTTGCCTTAAACATGTATGATTTCCAACAGGGTCTACATTCAGTGGGTGCTCAAGCGATGAAGCTTTGCAAAGTAGATTAGGTAGGGAGAAACTAGAGGCAGGGAGAGAAGAGCCAGGAAGCTTTCACAGTAGATTAGATACAAGGAGATGTGGACCAAAATGAGGATGGTAGCAGAAGACTGGAAAAGGATATTGCAAAGAAAAATCATCAGGATTTAGTGACTGAAAGCAAGGAGACAAGCCTAACTGTATTCATTTTTACCTCCAGCAAATAAATGGGAGTTGGAGACAGCAGAGGAAAGTGTAGGGTCACCTTAGTAAGGACACAGCACACAATAGGCACTCAAATGTTTTCTCAAGCATCAATTGCAGGATTGGACAAGAAGACCCTTAAGGTCCCTCCAACGCTGAGATTCTGTGGTATATGCAAATGCTCAAAACTGTTGGGGAACAAGGCATTCTCAGATATGGAAGAAAGAGAAAAGGAAGAATTGTTATCCTCCCACTGGCAGGTGCTTTCCGAGAAAGGTTAATATTGAGTCACAAGGCCCCCACCAGTGAATGAAAGGAGGTGGAGAACAAGAGGAACAAAAATCCCAAACTAAAAATTTCAATAAGTGCTTACAAATCTTTGCAAACTTCATAAGTTGTTTCCTCCCAAATCCTGTGAGTTAAGTAAGGCAGGTATTACCAGCTCTATTTTTATATAGGAATAAACACAGCAAGATTAAGTGACCTGTCCAAGTTCATAAAATCAATGAATGGGAAAACAGCGATGAAGACTGTCCTGATTGCTGCCAGCCCACTGCACTTGACACTGAACTGCATTGTTCTTCCCTGGTATAGACCCTATGCACCCAGAAGTTATGTGTGCACATGACCAAATAGGGGATGCACGAGCAACGGCAGCAATATCTCAGATAGTTATTAATACTTCATTATTCCTGAAGCCGAGTATTTGGTTTCCATATTCACTCAGTCCTTGACCCGTCATTTGCGTTTATCCGCAGCAGCCGGGAAAGTAGAGTTAGTGAGCCGTTTAATGATATGGACACCTGTTTGCTAAGAACTTAAGGAAGCTCACTTGGCATGGGCGCGTAATACTGTCAATATTGTGCCCAAGTTTGTACTTCCTTCAAGTGAGAGTTCAAGAGTTCTGCTCTGTAAAATTATCCTACAGACCAATATAAAAAAGAAGTGTGCTAACACTTGGTTCATCTCCATTTAAAGAAATGTTTGTTACTTGAGCTAGTTCCAAAGACAGCAATTTGAGAGCAGAAGAAAAAACAGGACAAAAATCAGGAATTGTAGGAAACTTGAGAATTTTTTTAGAATAGATATAGACCAAGAAGGAGGATAAAACCTATCAGTTTAGAAGACATTATTTAAATTCATAATTACTGATTTAGATCTCTAATGAATCCCTTATTATATGCTTTTTCTACATTTGAAAAAATAACATGAGATTGTTAAGCAGCAGAGATTTCTTAAAAGCTTCTTTATTCCTCAGTAAGAAAGAACACTCAGCAAATCTAGGAACGGTTTTTTCTTTTTAGACCAGTACTCTTGATGCTGCTGAAATAAGACACTTACCATAATTAACTATAATTTTAAATGAAGTTGTGTTTGAATTTAATAAAGCCAGTTAAACGCTAAAACCTGTGTTCAAGACAGATGACTGAAATTAATGAGTAAAATAATTAGCCAAGATTATATATTGTAAACAAGGAGTCCCCAAACATATTTTTTCTTCTCTGATCTTGTGGAATCAGTTGCAGAGACACCCTCAAGGCTGAGTGCATTAATAACTTTCTTGGAGATGGGAACATTGGTAGGTAGAAAGGTAAGGAGTTTCATCTCTGACTTAGAATTTCAACATATCTTAGACTCCTCTGTGCTTTCTCTTTCCTGAATATCAGCTATTGTGAATATCATCTACTTTCTTAGATTTGCTTTTACTTTGAATGGAAAGCTCAATAGAGAGACAATATAAAACTTTTAAAAATCATATAAAGTACACTCAAGTTAGGACAAGTTAAAGTCCATGCAATAAAATTATTTTGTCCATGTTAGGTATTTATAGTATTTGAACTCTCAAGTATATTTGTGAAAAGCATCCTCTGTAGGTAAGTTGAGGTTGGTCTGTTTTTTTTTTTTTTTCCTGACTTGAGTATATTTATATAAAGATAGCCTTAACTTTATTTTAAATCAATTTTTATGAATAATATTTCCCAATCTGTTTTTTAGAATCCTAAAAAGAAAGAATATAGCAACAACAAGAAAAAGACTAAGATTGTGACAAAGACCCAACTGGGTAGGTTTACATTTTATTCTCAACTAGGTAGGTATATATGTTATATGTTTTTATTTGATCATCATTGTTGAGTTCCCACAATGGACCTCGTTTGAAAGAACCTAACAAAATCTAGTACAAAGTAGTTGTTCAGTTTGATCTTTTTATTTTAAGATGAATTCTAGGTATTTCATGTATAGAATGTGGAGGTAACAAGAAGGATACTGTATAATTATTAGCTCTTTAGAGTTTACAGTATGTTTTCATTGGTGTTATTATGGAATTAGAACCTAAATCCAGAAATTAATAAGCTATTCGAGATTTTCTTCTTCAATGGTAGCTGTTATAATGATACCAATCAACAATCATCAACTTGAGTGCCATTGTTCCATGAAGAAAAGATTATGGAAGATCTTTTACTTGTGAGGGTATCCATATCAATGCAAGTATAATGGGGCAAATGCCTGAAGAAACCTGATCTTTTTCTCTTTCCCAAGTTCTGGGGTCCAATGTGATTCTAACCTAAACCTCTACTAACAGAATCAAGATTCCAGCTTACACAGCTTTCTCTCCTCAACAGTTCTTGGGTCCATCAGGAACAGACTTCAAACCCCTCTAATCAATTTCATACTCTTTGCCTCTTGTTTGGAACTGTCCACACCAGAAGCTAATACGTTACACATTTGAGTAGCATTCCTGTTCTAGGCTTTCTCCCCTAGAATAGGGTCAGAACTGAACCAGATTACATCACCATCTGCTAGTCCATTTATGCATGGCATTCAGCCATTTTCCTGGCACAGGCAAGAGACTTCAGAAAAACAAGACATATTTTCTCCCTTATGGAAAAAGAGTTTTATTCCTTCTGCTGTACTATATCATTTAATGAGCATGAATTAAGAGAAGTTAAATAATAAGGCCTTGTAATTCAGAGAAATTTACTATGAAGTTGATTTCAGTTTCAGGTTTAACTGTTTTACCTTCTACTTTTTCTTTTATTTTCAGGTTCTCTTGGTTATAAACTCATCTCCATCTGGTGCTACAACAATGAGTGGGAAATCCCTGCTCTTAAAGGTCATTCTCTTGGGTGATGGTGGAGTTGGGAAAAGCTCGCTCATGAACCGTTATGTAACCAATAAATTTGACTCCCAGGCTTTTCACACCATAGGGGTAGAGTTCTTAAATCGAGATCTGGAGGTAGATGGACGTTTTGTAACTCTCCAGATCTGGGACACTGCAGGGCAGGAACGCTTCAAGAGCCTTAGGACACCCTTCTACAGGGGAGCAGACTGCTGCCTCTTGACTTTCAGCGTGGATGACCGGCAGAGCTTTGAGAACCTTGGTAACTGGCAGAAAGAATTCATCTACTACGCAGATGTGAAAGACCCTGAGCACTTCCCCTTTGTAGTTCTGGGTAACAAAGTAGACAAAGAGGATAGGCAAGTGACTACTGAGGAGGCACAGGCCTGGTGTATGGAGAATGGAGACTACCCTTATCTAGAAACAAGTGCCAAAGATGATACTAATGTGACAGTGGCCTTTGAAGAAGCTGTCAGGCAGGTGTTAGCTGTAGAGGAACAGCTGGAGCATTGCATGTTAGGTCACACTATTGACTTGAACAGTGGTTCCAAAGCAGGATCTTCATGCTGTTAAAAGTGGGAAGCCTTTTAAAAGTGTGCCCCAACTGGTCAGTCAGTAGTGTAAGAATAACTTTGCCCCTCTAAGACTGCACACACATACAAAAGGGTAAGAGATAAGGTTATGATTGTAAATCAGAGCCTTTCAAATTGAAGTTGTAGAGCGATTTAAAAAAAAAAAGCTTTATTAAGCCAAGTGTATTTTGCGTGATTTCTGCTATTTCCTTCTTGTGTGTTTCAGGACATTTCAGAAAGCTTTAGTTCTGAAAGATTTAGATATTTTTCAAATCACAGTTTAAACTTAGAACCCAGCCGCATGAAGGAGTTAAAGAGCTACAGCTATCCCTTAAAGCATTCCATTAATCAACTAACAAATGTCACCATCAACTCTTGCCAGGCAGTTTCTGACATGTCTGCCAAAGGGGAAAAAAATAAGACTCTGAGTCGTATTACAATAAAGTTTATAATGCAAACTAGGATGTCCTAAGCTTGAATTATAAAGAGGTTGTAATTATTAGGAATGCAAAAGTATAATGATGTACACTGCCTTGTTTAAATCCTTATGTATGGTTTGCTCCCATCTGAGCTTTTCAAAAAAATACCATCTCAATAAGAGATACACTAATGACACTGGAGATTTATTATACTCCTTGTGTTTGAAGTAACAGGGTCCTAGTGAATGGATTATGTTTAAATATGCCAACCACCCTTGCAAAGAAAAGGTTGGTCTGCTTTCACTTCATAAGTCTACTTTTGCTGCACAGGGATATTGCTTCTCTGACAACCTCTTATCAATTTAGCAATGCTGCTTAGTATATGGCTTTGGATGCAGTGCACTCTGCTCATAATTTTGATGGTCCTTTGGTCCACCATACTGTGCTCTCAGAGAAGCCTTCAGAACCGGTTGGAGGATACTGGACTCTTCTCCTAAGGTTCCGTAACTCGAATATTTATTGTAGAAGAAGGAACTGATTTCTTGTATGCACTGTATGTTGAGCTGGCCAAACTAGGACGTTGAAAGTAACAAGAGAACATACTTTAACCCAGCATTAGAATGAACTTATGAGAGATGTCCAACAATAGAATGGACTGCCTTAATAGTGAAAATATTCAAGATGCTGGATGACCATCTGTTAAAATATCATAAAAATAATTTCTGTACTGGCTAGATGTTTGGTCTAAGGTCCCTTCCAGCTCTGAGTTCTAGGAATCTGCGAGCTACAAACTACGTTTCAGTGCCATGTTATAGTTAGATATATCTTAAGACAACAGCTAAGACTATGGAAAGGGACTTTAAAATTTCTCAAACTACTCTGGGATCAGCATTTAACAGCAACTACATAGCTCTTTCTTTTGCTTTTGCACTATGGCAGGAAAAATTCTTGAGCTCTGAGTAATCATTATGTGCCCAATATAAGCATCCTGAAGATACCATATTAAAATACAAAAACAGTTTGTCAAATTTTGATTACCATGACTGCCAGCTATATGCTATATTATGAATATGCAGCTAGTTCTTGTCAGTTGATATATTTGTCCTGCATAGCTTTTAATCTATACTTTTACAACATCTATGATAAAAATAGTGACCCAAGGTAGTGAGAGACAGTTAGAAATGACCCCAAAAAGAGACCTAGGTTGGGAAGGGGGCAGGAGCTTTCACAGGAATATAGCCTAGAACTCTCCATTGTAGCCACATATGGAATCAGCCTTACATGTGGGACCTTATGTGCTTTAAGAGCTCTGGGACGTTTTGGCCACATTGATAAGTGGAAGATGATATTTTAACCCAGTAATGCTCAATATTTCCAATTTAAATATAGTCCAGACCCCATTGTCCAACTAATTTTGATGCCAGAAGTCAAAGCCAGAACTGGGACCCCACAGCTCTTAAGTATTGGTCTCTATCCTGCCTATGCCTATAGCCAGCCACACTGGTTTCCAAGTTCTATGATCATTTTGCTACAATCACGTTAGGGTGAAAATATGTATGTTGGAACTATTAAATGCTAATTGTTTTTAAGTGCATGAGACCTGGGGCCTTCTCTTTCTACTTGCACTCTGCTTATAATAGTTTCTATTTGTAGATCTCAGGCCTTCATAAAGACCTCCATCCACTCACAAAAGTACTTGTCACTATTAGAATGGCATGTACTTGTCACTATTAGAATGGCATGTGATCATTTAAGTAAAAAAATTACTTAGGTATCCCATTCATAGGCCTCCTGTCCATACAAGACAAGTGTTAGGTCATTTGAAGCCCCTTTCCTCTTAGCCATACCAATTTTTTTTCTGCCATATCACTACACAATATCTTAATGAAAGCACTTAAGTGACAAAAATTAGTGGCATTTTGGTGAGTAATACTCAGTGGGTTGTGGACATATAGTTTGGGTAAGATAAAAAAAACACCAAAGGCTGAAATCTGTGAGTACAAGAAACTGTGCATATAGGCTTAGAAATTGTGTACTCTAGAATGTGCAGTGCAATATTTTCAGTAGGTGTTTTTTTTAATGAACACTAGATTTTTTGGAACAAGATATTTCTAAATGGAACTATATTGTTTTTCAATGGTCCATTAAAACATCATACAGAATATCTATTTATTTTCATGTGTTGGGCTAACATTCAGGGGGCCTCAGATTCCATATGTCTTCAGTAGATTGATGAATTTCAGGTTAATTTGTGCCTGCCTCAGCCATCTCTACTTTACACTGAGGTATTCCACAATCCTCTTGTTGCAGGTGCTGCTAAAAACTCAAAATTGTGTATCAGATATTTTGTTTCAACTGTAAAAATATCATCTGTGTTAAAGTGAATAAAAAGTGCATTTTGAATAACCAGTATACAATGTTTGTGCTTCTTTTCTCCCTTTCCCTTTTTGAGCAACTGGTGGGTGTGACAGAGAGTATTTATCGATCAAGTCACTCTTTCAGGCTGCCCTACATGTGGCTCTGGATCATTTTTTCACATGGTACTCCAAGCAGCCACTACCTACTGATCAGACAGATACCGTTCTACTGACTGGGAAACAAACTGAAAAGATTAAGGTGGGGAAGTTCCTTTTATTTTATGCCATTTTTAAATACATGAAGAGTATTGGGACTAGAACTTGGATCTTGACTCTCCACTTTATTTCTTCATTATAATTTAAAACAAAATTAGACCATCACAAAATATAAACAGAATATACATATTCCCTTTATTTTCTTGACTGGAATACTGTCCAGATCTTAGGAAAACATGAAAATATAGGCAAAACAAATCAGAAAGCAAAGGATAATTTTGTTAAATATTCTGTTCTGTTGCTTCTCACATATTGGACTTTAAAGAGACTTGGATTAGCATCGAACGGCTTGAATATACAGTACATAGTGGTGACTTTTAAATTACAGACACAAGTCTCTCCACAGCACATAATTACATTACAGTGATTCCATCTGTCACAGATTTAGCCCTCTTCTCCCCTCCCTCTATTTTTGCCTATTGGAACTTTGGGCAGTTGAAATCACAGCGGGTAGAAAACAGATTTTTTTTTTTGCCACATGTACTGTTTCCATCACTAAGGATAATCATTTAACAAGTTATCAGACCAACCTCAACTACAGCACCCGAAATCCTTTTGATTAGGCTATAATGATGTAACTTTTAGGCTAAAAGGTCATAGGTTTATAAGCTCTTAAAAAGGATTTGCTCAGCCAAAACTGATACTTTAAAAGCAGAAAACTAACTTTCTGTCTTTGCAGGTTTTCTACCTGATTCATAGCCCAGTAGGAAATCTCTTTCTCTTTATGTCTCAAGAAATAGTATAGTGGGAGGCGGGGGTGGGATTGAATGAAGGCAGTCAAAAAGTTCAAACTTCCAGTTATAAGATAAATAAGTCCTAGGGATGTAATGTGTAGCATGATAAATGTAATTAACTCTGATGTATGTTATATATGAAAGCTGTAAAGAGAGCAAATCCTAAGAATGAGAGAAAGAGAAAGAAAGGAAAGAAGAAAGAAAGAAAGAAAGAGAAAGAAAGAAAGAAAAAGAAAAAGAAGGAAAGGAAGAGAGAAAGAAAGGGAGGAAGGAAAAGAATAGTATAGATTCTCACATTTTGGAAATAGTTTGGCTATGGTTCTTCCTGGAAGTGGAAGGTGTGGAATAGATGGTTTCTCCTCAATTCTATAATTAAATTTTTAAAACACACTGGAAAAATTGAAGCACCAATCTGAGTAATTTCAGGCTGGGAGTGGCATCTCTACTTTCATTTGAATTACCTGTAGTAGTTCTAAGTGCAATATATATATTTTTTTACCTCAGTGATCCAGATAATCATTTCACTTTTTTACCTCCTTGCTATGGAGATGTAGGATTCATTACCGCAGAGTGCTCTTCTTACACTTGATTTTAGGGCAGATAAACTGATACATTTTTTGATAAAATATTCATATATGTGAATGTTTTTTTCCAAACTGGTCTCTTTTTTTTCCCCAGCTTTATTGAGGTATAATTGACAAATAAAAATTGTATATATTTAAGGTGTTCAACTTTATGATTTGATACATGTATACACTGTGAAATAATCACCACAATCAAGCTAATTAATATATCCATCACCATTCAGAGTTACCTTTTTTTTTGCTGTCTTTTTAATTTCCTCAAGTTAAAATCACCAATAAAGCCCCCATTCTTTACTCTTTTCTCTTTAGGAGAAGGAAAGGATAATGATAGAAACTAGGCATAAAGAATGAAAGTAAAGTTATTAAATTATTAAATGTCCCCTTATTGGTATGTTTGCAAAAACTGGTAAGCAAAGATCTGGCTTTTATTTTGCTGATGGAGGTGGTGATGTTTGTGTGAGGATTGGTGTGGGCTTTTTTTTTTTGAGGGGGGTGAAGGTTTATTTAGTGCTTTCCCAGCTAGAATAAGCATCTTCGAGGCTCAAGATGTAAAGGAATTATCAGCTTTAGTCATATTGGAACTGCTGCAGTGATCTGTGTGTCTTCATAAATCACTTTGTCTTCTCCAAGGCAACACAGAGAATTTTGGTTCAGCCATATTTAAGTGCATTTTTAAATGGTGGGTTCTGTGAGTACAAGTAAGTGTATTTTTGAGCAATCTGTGAATTCCTTTCATGCTTTATGAATTATAGGTAAATGTGTAATGTGTAATGAGTCTTACCATAGCACTCCTGAATTTTAGCCAGACATGCCAAGCTGTGCTTCTTCTACTTAATTGATTGATGAAAAGGAATTCAGAAACGTTGCCTTGATGAAAGAAATGCTAGCTGTATTGATTAGAGTTAAAATACAAATCATGCCTTCCTGTGGTGCATTCTGAGGCAGCAAGAGACAGGCTCATCTCTTCTCTTTTCTCTTTCATTGTTCTTGGCTGCCGTAGAAACAGCCAAGGGTGTGTCCTGTAATATATTGTTCAATATAGAGTCTAATGAACAAGTGTTGGTATAACCTTTGAATTGTCTCTTTTTCCATTTCTTCCCAACAGGAAAACGGTGTCACCAGTAAACACTTTAAAACTTTGTCTCTATTTTTTTCTGATTACAAAAGTTATTCACACCCATGGTAAAAAAAACAGAAAGAACAAAAGAAACAGAAAAACAAGGCAAAGAAAATAAAAGTTTTCTGTAATCCTATTATCCTGAGGTAACCAGATTTTTTAATATTACTTTTTAGTGCGGTTATGTGTATGTTTTAATATATTTATGTAATAAAGAAAATTGATGTCATATTGCACATACTTACTGTAATCTTTTTCACTTAACATACATGACACTTTTCTCTAAGTCATTATATATTCTTCTAGGGATTATATTTAATGCTTGCAAAATAGTCTATTGAAGGATTTACCATAATATATGTAATCAGGGACTTCCCTGGTGGTACAGTGGTTAAGAATCTGCCTGCCAATGCAGGGGACACAGGTTCGATCCCTAGTCCGGGAAGATCCCACATGCCGCAGCTAAGCTAGTGCGCCACAACTACTGGGCCTGTGCTCTAGAGCCTGCAAGCCACAACTACTGAGCCCACATGCCTAGAGCCTGTGCTCTGCAACAAGAGAAGCCATAGCAATGAGAAGCCCCCACACCACAATGAAGAGTAGCCCCCACTCACCGCAGCTAGAGAAAGCCCGCGCACAGCAACAAAGACCCAATGCAGCCAAAAATAAATAAATAAAAAATAAATAAATTTTAAAAATATATATATGTAATCAAACACTTATTGCTAGACATTTAGGTAGTTTTCCAACAGTCTCCTTTTTATAAAATAAAGCAGCAGTGCACGCCCCTAATATTTATCTTAATTCACATCTCTGTTTATTTCCTATAAGTAAAATTTCTGGGCCAAAGAGTATGAATATTTTTATGGCTTTTAATATATATTAGCAGATTGCCCTCTAGAAGAAAGTTGTTCCAAGTTACATCAATGAGAGCCAAATAAGAGAAGGCCTATTTCTCTAAACACTCTATCTCTCATGGAATATTATCGTCACAAACCACATTTGCCTAATTTGATGAATGAAAAATAATCTCATGTTTTGATTTGCATTTCTTTCATTCTTTGATAGTAAATAGTTGTTCATGTATTTATTTATTGACTATTTTTATTTTTTCTTGAGTAAAAAGCCCATTCTAGTCCTGAGCCCATTTGGGGTGAGGAACATTCATTTTTGATTCTTATTGATTTCTAGAAACTTTTTTAATATAAATATTATGGGCATTAACCTTTCATCTTATCTGTATTGCTGGTTTTCTGCAGTCCTCTCCCATATCTCTTCCCTTTTAATTTTGTTTATATTTTTAAAACCACTGACAGACTATTGAAAGGGTTGTGTTCTAATAAAATAGAAAACCAGGATGGTGGGGGAGAGAAAAATGCCTATTTGATCTGTCCTTTTTTCCTGACCACATTTGAGACTGTAGTTATTTTTGTTTAGAAAGGTTATGAGTCTAAGCTTGTGCCACCATGATAAAAAAGATAGAAAGCAAAATATTCATTCACTCTTATCTGCATGACGTCAAATGGCTGGTTTGATTTGGGTTTATTGGTGTTATTTTAATGAAGATTATTCTGAAATCTTACACGAATACAGAGATAGTAACAGTTCAGCTTTCACCCACAAGGGGGCAATGAAGACCAGTTAGTGTTCGGTGGTACACTAAACACATGACTGCAGACTGTTAAGAGCTGAAGAAGAGCCTAGAAATCATCCAGCTAGTCTGCCTCTCCCTTATTTTATAGACAGGAAAACTGGAATCTGGAGGGGTGAAATGACTTGCTCATGGTCGCAGAGCTGGCCAAAGAGCTGAGTCCTAAGAATTTTCCAGTTGACCATACTGTGATTTAGTTAAATTGACATACACTATAAACACATACTTTTTTCTGATTTCTAATATTTATTTTACCTTTTGAAGTAAGAATTACATAACATTAACCATTTTAAAGTGTACAATTCAGTAGCATTTAGTATATTCACACTGTTGTAATCACATACATTTTAATCTTCTGGGTTCAAATCCCAGTCCTGCCACTAAATAGATGTGTTACCTTAGGTTAATTGGGTAACCTTGCTGATCTTCAATTTCTTCAGCTTGTGTAGTGAGAAAATGTCTTCTGTAACAGGTTGTTGTGAGGATTACCAGAAATAATATTCACAAGGGCATAGCAATGTTCTTGGCACAGAGTAGATGACAAATAAATTCTTTCTTTCCTTCAAGATATTAATCAGCTACTCCCCATCTAGTATTAATATATTTATTTCACATTAAGAATAAAAACAGATTCCAGAGTAGATTTTTTTCTCTTCTCATCACTATTATTGCATTATTTATACTGAATTTTAAATGTGCTCAGAGGTTAAAAATGATTTTTAAAAACTTTACAACATAGGTTCTTGTGACATAATTGGCAAAGGACTGCAGTATTTAATAGATGCAAAGACCCTCTTTAAGACAAACAAGTTTCTTAGAGGAATTTTGAAAGATGGAAGAAGATTCTGGAGAGGTGTGGAAAGCATGGTAATGTGTGTGCTACTTTAGGTCAAATTTTGGAACTGACTCTAAGGTAATACGATCCAGTCCCCTTTTTATAGATAATAAAACTGAGGAATAGAGAAATTAAGCAAATTCCTGAAAGCCACACCACTAGCCAGTGACAGATCAGGCCTTAGAACTCCTATCTCCTACTTCTCACTCCAGTGCTATTTTCTGTACAACTCACTGTCTGAGGCCAGGATTTTTTTTTTCATTTTTTTCCCCAGCATTATTGAGACATAACTGACACATAACATTGTGTAAGTTTAAGGTATACATGATGACTTGATACACATATATATTGTGAAAGTTTTGCTAACAATAAAGTTAGTGAACACATTCTTTACATCATATAATTACCATTTTGTTGTTGTTGTTATGGTGAGAACATGAAACTCTACCCTCTTAGCAACTTTCAAGTATATGACATAGTATTGTTAAGTCTAGTCGCCATGTTGTACAATAGATCCCTAGAATTTAGTCATCTGATGTAGTTTGAAAGATGCAGAAGAGATAGGGATGAGGAGAGAATGAAACTAGAGGGGCAAAGAAAGGAAAGGTAGGCAAGTTTCTAAGCAGAGAAGGATTTAGTCTTCACATAGTGGAAGAGGAAGAAGCCAACAGTAGCAAGCAGCTCTGGTCTGGGAGAAATTTCCTTAAGAGTCAGTCATGTCCTTTCTATGCCTCCCAAGGAAATAACCCTAGGAACTACCAAGAAGGTGTGCCTCCCCACAGCATTTGCCTTATTGAACAAACAAAAGCTACTGAAAATTGTTGTTGAAATCAGAGCTGTCAGGTTTTGTTAGCATTCCAAGTCTTTAAAACTCTGACTAAAAATTACCCAAATGACTAAAATCTAAGTGTCCCTAATAAACAGAGCAAGGAAAGAGATACCTGAGAGCGAGGTTCAAAAAAATCCTGTTCTTCAGTCCCACATTTTCCCTCCTTTATTTTATGTAAGTACAATAAGAAAAAAAGGTACTGCCAATCAATTATGAAAATTGCTGTTAATTATGTACCTACAAGGTGTTAGCTTTTGTTATTAGCTATATCTCAGCCAAGTGAGTTTTCTGATCTGTAGTGTTATTCTTTTTATATATATAAATTTATTTATTTTATTTTTGGTTGAGTTGGGTCTTTGTTGCCACATGCAGGCTTTCTTTAGTTGTGGCGAGCAAGGGCTACTCTTCATCGTGGTGCTCGGGCTTCTCTTGTTGCAGAGCACAGACTCTAGGCACGTGGGCTTCAGTAGTTGTGGCTCACGGGCTCTAGAGCGCAGGCTCAGTAGTTGTGGCTCACGGGCTCTAGAGCGCAGGCTCAGTAGTTGTGGCGCACGGGCTCTAGAGCGCAGGCTCAGTAGTTGTGGCGCACGGGCTCTAGAGCGCAGGCTCAGTAGTTGTGGCGCACGGGCTCTAGAGCGCAGGCTCAGTAGTTGTGGCGCACGGGCTCTAGAGCGCAGGCTCAGTAGTTGTGGCGCACGGGCTCTAGAGCGCAGGCTCAGTAGTTGTGGCGCACGGGCTCTAGAGCGCAGGCTCAGTAGTTGTGGCTCGCGGGCTTAGTTGCTCTGCAGCATGTGGGATCTTCCCGGACCAGGGCTCGAACCCATGACCCCTGCATTGGCAGGTGGATCCTTAACCACTGCACCACCAGGGAAGCCCCTGTAGTGTTATTCTTCAGTTTGTCACAGCTCTTTGTTTTAATAAAAAAAACTTGTAACATAATAAATTGAGCTGAAGAATTATTGTCTCTGCATGATGCACTTGTTTTTTTTCTAGAATACTTCTTTAGTTACAGTAATAAAAGCTGATTTATCTGACATTCTGGCAGAGATTTTTGTTATCTGGTATTTCCATACTTCAATATTATAATGAGAATTAATGTTTGTAATGATGACCCATAGACATTGTAAGAGGCTAAATTACTTATTGGATCATCAAAGAAAAAATAAGGAAGATTACAGTTTGTTCTATTCTGTAGTATGGAAAACAGGTATTCCATATATGATGTATATGGGTATGGTGTGTATGGTAACATAAACCATAATACTCTACTTACCTGAAATGGAGAGTTCATTTTCTTTCCTTCTCCCTTTCACCTTTATTCCACAGAGTTATTTCTTCCCAGTTTCACCAAATGCCTGCCAAGTGGTCATAGAATCAATACTGAATTACTACAGGAGACAAGAAACGTAACCATTTTACAAATGCAGGCGATTACATCTTTGCAATAATGGCACACACTTCCTTATATGGAGACCTCTTATGACTTCCACCGACTGGTCCTAGGGCTCTTCGAAACAAGTGTTTTACATGACACAGAGCTCCCAGTATTTGAAAACAGCTCTATTTTTATGACTTGAAATATCCCCAGGTCCCTAAGTAAAATATGATATGTTTTAAACTCCTCATTTTCATAGTAATAAATAAATTTTTGTCCAGTGTCTACCCTGCACCAGGCACTATTGGAGATGAAGAGGGTAAATGGGAATAAGCAGGAGCAGAAGTTGAGGCAGACACAAAAGCACAGAGAACCATTTAATCCCTACTAAAGAATGTAGATGTATTTTGAAAGTAATAGGCAATAAAAGAAGAGGTTTTAAGAAAAGAGGTAGGGGGCTTCCCTGGTGGTGCAGTGGTTGAGAATCCGCCTGCCAATGCAGGGGACACGGGTTCGAGCCCTGGTCTGGGAAGATCCCACATGCCGCAGAGCAACTAGGCCCGTGAGCCACAACTACTGAGCCTGCGCGTCTGGAGCCTGTGCTCCGCAACAAGAGAGGCCGCGACAGTGAGAGGCCCGCACACCGCGATGAAGAGTGGCACCCCTCTTGCCACAACTAGAGAAAGCCCTAGCACAGAGACGAAGACCCAACACAGCCAAAAATAAATAAATTAATTAATTTTTTTTTAAAAAAGAAAAGAGGTAGGAAGCTCAGGTTTGTGTTATAGAATGATTCCTCCAGTGATGTGGTGGGAGTGGGGGTGAGCAGCACAGACACAGGTGACCAGTGACCATAACAATAGACATGCCAGTTACTCCAAGAATATCCCACAGAGCAGCAGGCCACCTATAACAGAACTACCTGAAGGCCTTGTTAAAAATACAAATTCTTGAGCCCTCCCTGAGCTGCTAAATCCAAGTCTCTGGGGGCTGTGCAGCCCAGGGATCTACCTGTTATCAAGTTTTCTCTCGGACTCTCATGCCCATGGACGGAGGGCTAGGTGTTGAAAAGCCTCGGCGGCAGCAGTCAGAGTTTGTTTGTCAAGTGAAAGCCAACAGGCATCCAGACCCCAGAGTCTGACCCACAAAGGCAGAATGCTAGGAAACACCCTGACCCGGGGCAGGGACACACCTGGCCCTCCTGCACCCTCTCCCCTCACTCATTGCCTGGCTGGTGCCTTCTCTCCCTCGGGGTCAGGCCTAAGCATCACCTCCTTGGACTTCTTTCCTGGCTTCCTACTCCATCTTTCATGTGTTTACAACACCTCTCTATTTATTTCTTTGTGTTTCTCACGATTTGTAATCTCACATCCATGTGTGTGGCTCCTCATAAGTCCCCCCCGCCACTAGACTGTAAGCTCCCTGAGGTCCAGGCCTGTGTTGTTCTCACTGCTGAGCTCCCACAGCACCTAGTGCAGGGCCAGGCACAGGATACGTGGCAGCTAAATATTTGGGGATGAATGCATGCATCAGTGGATGGATGGATGGATGGGTGGGTGGGTGGGTGGATGGGGAGGCACTGCTGGCAGCCCCAGCTTGGACAACAGTGCTGAGTGGCAATCTTCTGTGGAGTCAGTCCTGGCTGCTCTGTTGGCGAGGTTGCCTACAACACCATTAATGGGCTTGAAGGTGACAGGGCCCAGGGCCCTTCTCTGAAGGTTCCTGGCTCTTGGCAGAATCCTCGGTCACTCCCCAAACGGAAAGCAAACAGAAGCCAAGGCGGCCAGGTCTGGGGTAAGAGGCCAAGGGAAGCAGCCCATTTCTGGCTGGTTGGCTGGGTACCCGGAGGCCAGCGGAGGAGAGGCCTGGGACTTGCTGCCCTCTTGCCCTGGCCCTGGCCTCCCTGGCTGTGGCTCCCCCAGGGTGGGCACAGAGCGGGGCAGAATTTACCACCCCAAAATACGTCTCTTTGGCATAAGGATTATCTTAGGCTGATTATATCTGAGAAACAGCAGACCAGAAAAAGCTCTGAAAACCTAGTAGAAGTTATTCTTTTGTAAGAGACATTCACATTTATAAGGGAAATCTCCATTTGGCAGGGAGTCTCTCTTTCTGTACCAGGAACAGAGAGAAGGATGACCAAATGTCTACAAACTCTTATCAATGGAGAAGGCAACAACTTAAATATGCATAACACTCTTACCCTTGTTCAATGAGCTTTTCCTGAAACTCTCCCATAACTGGCTCTTCCCCACCCCCGCACCGTCTTCTTTTGTTTTTAGCTGGAGATGGTATTTAAGTTGGTGGTTTGGACCATTTCGGGGTGTCACTCAACTTTCCTGGGTCTCTCTCATAAATACAGGAGGTATATAGGTTCCTAAGCGTCTGTTTGTTTTTCTCCTGTTAATCTGTCTTTTATTACAGGGTGGGGGTGGTCTCAGCCAAGAACCCAGAAGGATAGAGGGACATTATGTTTCCTCCCCCACAGCCCTTGCTCTGTCCTATTCAGAGTTGTGGGCAAATGTCCTGTAAGCCCGGGAGCACTGGTCTCCATGGCAGTGTTCCCCAGGATGCCTCGAAAATGAGGAGGCCCACACGAGCGTTTGCAGGACATCACATGGGGTGTGCACCCATAGGGACATATTCTGCATATTCTGAAGGGCTGGCCCAGGCAACTTGAAAACCACATGTTCTCATCACCAGAATGTCGTGCTCCTTCTGGAATGAAAAGCCAGGTCCCAGTGACTTGAACAGATCAAACTCTGGAGAACGAGGACCTCTGATGAGGTGCACATATCTACCGTCCACCGAGCGTCTCTCAAGGCTGTGTGCTGACTGCTGTAGAGTTTGCAGCAATCTTTTGAGGTGGGCACTATTGTTGTCCCTGTTTTACATATGAGAAGACTGAGGCTTTGTCGGGCTAAGCAGGCTTGTTACTGTCATGTACCTCGGAAGAGACAGAGCTGAGATGTGAACCCGGGCGGCCTGGTTCCAGAGCCCACGCCCTGAATCGCCGCACCGTCTGTATTGCCCCCCTTGTACAAGTGAAAACTCAGGCACAGAGAAGCCAAGCGGTGTGCCCAGGGTCACACAACTGGCTAAGGGCAGAGCTGGAACCGGAAATTAGGTCTCCTCTCCCCACTCCGGCTCTCTACGCCACATGGCTCTGTCCCTCTAGGTACAATAGGGATGGACAACTTGTCCTACTTTACCCAGCCAAGCAGAGTCCTAACGGCAGAGACCGAGTTCTCTTCAATTCTGTGACAGTACTTCTTTGACTGCTCAGCACTCGGACGTTCTAGGGCTGAGAAGCATGGTGGGTCAGGCCTTCTGTGTTTGTCCAAAGCTTTTGAGAAGGCTGACGCCCCAGACCACCACGCTGGTCACCTTACAGTGAAGAGCCTGCCTGTGCCCCATCACCCTCCCGAGTCCCTGGGTCTCAAGGACTCCGTCTCACAGGCCCTTTGGGGGAACCTCCCACGCAAGCCAGTGCATCTCTTCCTCCCCTTGGCTTTCTCTCTGGCTAGCTGTGTGGCCTGGGGCCCGGTGGGTCACCCCCACCCAGGGCTTTTAATGAGAAGTTTTGTCATGCTCAGGCAGCAAAGATGAATAATTCAGCGAAGGGAGCTTATTCTTTCAGTCCCTTGACAGTGGGAGAGACAGAAAAGGACTGCATCTTATTCTGGGAGGGATGGGCAGGGGTGACAGCCGAACAGGAGAGGAGGGGGAGGAGAAAGAAGGCTGTACAGAAGTCACTAACAGTGTAAGCTTTCAGTAGAGTTTTAAACAGAGAAGTTACTGGAGATCAGAATTGCCTTTTTAAAGAGTCCTCTGACTCCAATGAGGAGGGAAGATGGGATTGCGGGCTAGAATAGAGGCAGGAAGAGCAGAGAGGAGGTTGCTGCAGTCATTCAGGTTTCAGTTGTAACAAAAGGAGAAAGGTAGAACGGACAGTACTAGGTGTGGTTCACGAAGGCAGACTCTAGGATGATTCTTCGGTTTCTCTGACCTCAGAGAAAACTCTAATTTGTTAATTTCTCTCTTAAAATGTGTCATTTTAGGTGTGTTTGGTGCACCACAGACTAAATTTTGACCATCAGCTACTTTCCTCACCAGCGTGGGATCTAGTGACAGCCTTCATCCTGGCACATAGAGGGAAGGTGGGGCAAGCTTTGGGTGGTAAGGGGTCCTCCACCTTCAAACTATTCCTCTCCCAGGAACTTCATTGCTGTGGGATTTTCTTGAGATAATCAACTCCTGCTACTTCAACCTAAACTTGTATTACCTTTCTTTGCAGTTACACCAAGCTTTCTTCTTGCCTTCCTCCTTTCTTTTCTTTCCTTTTCCCTTCCTCAAATAGTTATTGCCAGGCACTTGGCTAGGCACAAGGAGCTCATTATTAATTATACCTCCTAGGTGGCTTTCTCATGTGGTACTGATCAACCTTGTACCCTCATCTTGTATTAATTCAATTCACTAGAGGACATAGGGATAGGAGGCTATTACTATATTCAATGTATGGCACTTAATGCTGTGGGACTACATTTACCGCTGCTAAATTGCATCTTGTTAGACTCAGCCCACGGTCACAGTTTGTTAAGACGATTTCTTTTCCTAATTCTAGCAGCCACTATATTTGCTATCACTCTCAATTCTTGTCATCCTCAGATTTATTATGCAAGCCTTTTATTTTTTTACCTTAGTCATTGATCAAAATTTTGAACAGGACATGCTGAAGGACAGAGCCTTTCAGGTTGACATAAACCTGCTAACCTGCTAATTAGCACTTTTATGGTACACTCAACTTATTACAAACCCACCTAAGTATATCATCCAAAAATCAGTATTTTTTCCATCTTATCTGCAAGACTATCATGAGGAGTCCCAGTTAAATTTCTTCTTGAAATCTGGATATATTCTCTTATTACTTTGGCATAGATGGTAGCTGAGCAACCTTCAAGAATCTATCCAATATATGCATCTAACAACAGAGCCCCAAAATACATGATGCAAAAAACTGGCAGAATTGAAGGAAGAAATAAACAATTTAACAATAATCACAGAGGACTTTAATACTTGACATTCAACAATAGATAGAACAACTAGACAAGTGATCAGTGAAGAGATAGAAAACTGCAACGACACTATAGACCAAGTAGACCTAACAAGCATCTATAGAAAACTTGATCCAAAACAGCAGAATACATATTCTTCTCCAGTGCACAAGGAACATTTTTCAGGATAGATCATATGTTACACAATTACACAAAAGTCTCAATAAATTTAAAAGGATTGGAATTATGCAAAGAATGTTTCTCTGACCACAGCAGAATGAAATTAGAAATCAACAACAGAAGGAAATTTGGGAAATTCACAAAGATCTGGAAATTAAATACTACTCACCTAAATAACCAACAGATAAAAGGAGAAATCACAGGAAAATTAGAAAATACTTCAAGATGAGTGAAAATGAAAGTATGACATGCCTGAACTTAGGGAATGCAGTAAAAGCAGTGCTTAGAGGGAAATTTATAGCTATAAACACATATATTAAAAGAAGCAAGCTCTCAAATCAGTAGCTTAACTTTCACCTTAAGAAAACAGAAAGAGTAAATGAAAAACAAAAAAACCAAAAGAAAGGAAATAACAAAGATTAGAGTGTAAATAAATGAAACTGAGAATAGAAAAACAACAAAATCAATGAAATCAAAAAGTTGGTTCTTTGAAAAGACTGAAAAAGCTGACCAAACTTTAGGTACACTGACCAAGAATAAAAGAGAAAAGGCTCAATTTATTAAAATCAGGAACCAAACATAGTCTTATAGAAATTTTTAAAAGATTATAGAGGAAATATGACCAACTCTAAGTCAATCATTTAGATGTGATGGACACATTTCTAGAAAGGCACACACTGCTGAAACCAACTCAGGAATAGAAAATCTGAATAAATCTATAACAGGCAAAGAGATTGAATTAGTAATCAAAAAACTTCCCACAAAGAAAAGCCCAGGACCAGATGGCTGCACTAATGAATTCCACTAAACTTTGAAAAAGGATTAACACCAATCATTCACAAATTATCCTCAAAATAGAGGAGGAAGGGACACTTCCCAACTCATTCTATGAGACCTGTATTATTACCCTGATACCAAAGTCAGATAAAGACATGAGAAGAGAAAATACAGACCAATAACCCTTATAAATATAGAAGAAAACAACCTCAACAAAATACCAACAAACTGAGTCAAGCAACATATAAAAATGATTATATGCCAACTGGGATTTATCTCAGGAATGCCAGGCTGGTTCAACATACAAAAACCAATCATTGTGATACACTACATTAATAGAATAAAGTAAAAAAGACACATGATCACTTTAATAGATGACAAAATTGAACACTCTTTTATGATAAAACACACACACACATGCACGCACACAACAAACCTGGAATACCAGGGAACTTCCTCAACCTGATAAAAGGCATCTGTGAAAAATCTACAGCTAACATCATGCCTAAAGAGGAAAGACTGAATACTTTCCCCCTGTGATCAGGAATAAGACAAGATGTCCTCTCTCTCCACTTTTATGCATTATGGTAATGGAAGTTCTAACGAAGGCAATTAGGCAAGAACTAGAAACAAAAGTCTTCCACATTGGAAAAGAAGAGTTAATATTATCTCTATTCACAGATGACGTAATATTATATATTTAAAATTTTACAGAAAGCCCAAAAAACTATTAGAGTTTTAAAAGTCCAACAAAGTTGCAAGTTACAAGATCAACACACAAAAATCAGTTGTATTTCCACATACTAGCAGTGAACAACCCAAAAAGGAAATTAAGACAATTTCATTCATAATAGCATCAAAAAGAATAAAATGCTAAGAAAAAAATTTGACAAGAAAGTCCAAGACATGTACACTGAAAAATACAAAACGTCATTGAAAGAAATTAAAGACATCCAGTGTTCATGAATTGGAAGACTTAATATCGTTAAGATGGCAATACTTCCCAAATTGATCTACAGAATCAAAACAATCCCAGCAAAATCCCAGCTGGCTTCTTTGTAAAGATTGGCAAGTTGGTGCTGCAAATGATATGGAAGTACACAGGACGCAGAATAACTAACTTGAAAAGGAGAACAAAGTTGGATGACTCATACTCCCAAATTTCAAACCTTACTACAAAGCTATAGTAATCAAGAGAGTGTGATAATGACATAACAATAGATGTATAGATCAATGGGATAGAATTGAGAGCCCAGAAATAAATCCTTACGTTTGAGGTCAATTGGTTTTCAAGAGGGGTGCCAGGATAATTTAATAGGGAAAGAATGGTCTTTTCTACAAATGGTGCTGGGACAACTGGATATCCACATATTAAAGAATGGAGTTGCACCCCTCTGCCTCACACAATATACAAAAATTAATTCAAAATGGATCATAGACCTAAACATAAGAGTTAAAACTATAAAGGTCTTACGAGGAAACATAGGTGAAAATCTGTGACCTTGGATTATACCATAGATTCTTAGATATGATAACAAAATCAAGAGCAACAAAGGAAAAAATAAATCAGAATTCTTCAAAATTAACTACTTTTTTGCTTTAAAACTACCATCAAGAAAGTGAAAAGGGGGCTTCCCTGGTGGCGCAGTGGTTGAGAGTCCGCCTGCCGATGCAGGGGACACGGGTTCGTACCGCGGTCTGGGAAGATCCCACATGCCGCGGAGCGTCTGGGCCCGTGAGCCGTGGCCGCTGAGCCTGCGCATCCGGAGCCTGTGCTCCGCAACGGGAGAGGCCACAACAGTGAGAGGCTCGCATACCGGAAAAAAAAAAGAAAGTGAAAAGGCAACTCAGAATGGGAGAAAATATTTGAAAATCATGTATGCGATAAGGGATTTGTAGCTAGAATATATAAAGTACTCTTACAACTCCATAATAAAAAGACAACCCCAAATAATCCAATTTAAAAATGGGCAAAGGATCTGAATAGCTATTTATCCAAAGATATGCAAATGGCCAATAAATATAACATACAATAGACTTATGAAAAAATGCTCATTATTAGTCATCAGGGGAATTCAAATCAAACCATAATGAGATACCACTTCACACCCACTAAGACAGCTATAATCAACAAATCAAATAATAACAAGTTTTGGCAAGGATGTGGAGAAATCAGAACATTGATACATTGCTGTTGGGATTATAGAATGTTCCAGCCACTGCGGAAAACAATCTGGCAGTTCCTCAAAAAGTTAAATATAGCATTACCACATGATTCAGCAATTCTACTGCTAGGTATATACCCCAAAGAATTGAAAACATATGTTCTCACAAACACTTGCACAGTAATGTTTATTGCAGCATTACTCATACTAGCCAAAAAGTGGAAAAAACCCAAATATCCATTAACTGAAGAATGGATAAAATGTGGTATATCCATACAATGGAATATATATTGTTTGGTAATTGGATCTATTACTTAGCAATTGGAAGATATTTATTGGCCAAAAAAGAACAAAGTACTGATATATGCTACAACATGGATGAACTTCAAAAATATTATGCTAAGGGAAAGAAGCCAACCACAAACGACCACATATTGTATGATACTATTTATATGAACTATCAAGAGTGGACAAAGTTTTAGAGACAGAAAGTAGATTAGTGGTTGCCTGAGGCTGGAAGGCCGGGGGTGAGCGAATGGGAAGTGACTGCTAATGGGCATGGGATTTCTTTTGGGGGTGATGCAAATGTTCTAAAATTGATTGTGGTGATGGTTGCACAACTCTGTGAACACCCTAATACTCAATGAATTGTACACTTTAAATGGGTCAGGTTTTTTTCTGTGGATTATATCTCCATAAAATTGTTAAAAAGTAATCTATCGCACACTGGTAGCCTGAGGTATGAATTTATTTTCACATCTAACTGCAAAGAAAAGAAGAAGCAAAGAATAGCCTAGTCATTTCCCAGTAAAGCAAAGGCTGCATACATTACGGTTCATTCCTATACAGCCACCTACTAGATTTTACTTACCCTTGACATATATCAGACACTCTATATATCCAACCAGAAAAATTATAAGCATCCTCAAAAGCAAAGGATTCCATTGCAGGGCAACTATTTATTTGTTTAATTTGGACCTCGGGTGGCTGAGAATTGAGTTGATCATACTCCTCAGTTCTTAGTAAATTTTTGTCATCATTCTGGGCAAGACCTCTCTTTCTCTCCCTGTCTCTCTATTTTTCCTTCTTCCATGATTCCTACTCCCATTTTCCCTCTCCCACCGCAGGCATCCACCCTAATGTATTTAATAGTCTTTAAACATGCTGGCATCCCCTTAAATTATGTGCTAGTGCTTTATGTAGTATGTATTTTTTAGCTGTTTATTTTTTTTATTTTTTATTTTATTGGAGTATAATTGCTTTACAATGGTATGTTAGTTTCTGCTTTAAAACAAAGTGAATCAGTTATACATATACATATATCCCCATATCTCTTCCCTCTTGCGTCTCCCTCCCTCCCACCCTCCCTATCCCACCCCTCTAGGTGGTCACAAAGCACCGAGCTGATCTCCCAGGGGCTGGGGGGTGGGGAGAGGGAAATGAGGAGGTGTCAGTCAGGCTACAGAGTTTCAGTTATATAAAATAAATAAGTTCTGGAGATCTACTTTACAACATAGAGCCTATGATTAAAAGTACTGGATTGTATACTTAAAATTTTGCTAGAAAGTTAGATCTTAGGTTAAGTGTTCTTACCGCAAAAGAAAAAAAAAAGCAAAACAAAGGGGACAGAGGAAACTTCTGGAGGTGATGGCTAAGTTTATGGCATTGATAGTGATGATGGTTCCACAAGGTATACTTATTTCTAAACACATCAAGTTGTAATATATTAAATATCTACTTCTTTTTGTATGTCAGTCATACCTCAATAAAGTGGTTAAAAATTCTTAGTTCCATCGTTTATCAGCTTGTAACTTTGGGCAATGTACTTAACCTACATCTGTGCTTCAGTTTCTTCAACTTTATCATTGATAATAATAGTACTGACCTCTGAGTTGTTATGAAGCTTGCATGAGTTAATATCTGCAGAGCACTAAGAATAACACTGGCACACAGCAGAAGTTATATGTGCTTGCTGTTATTATATTTCCAGGTTGTTATTCATATTACAGGATTGTTTGGTGAAGCAGGTAATTTATTTATACTCCAGTAGGGTGAACAGAGTGCAGAAAACAGCAAACAAATCTAGAGAGGTTCAGGCAGGTTTGCCAGTGGCCATTAGAAGACCTGTCACCGTTTAACAGAAACAGGGTACCTGAGAAGGTGGCAGACCAACCGGTAAGGGCAACTCTGAGCCACACTCCTAGGAGGGGACTAGAGTTATAAGTGACAGTTGTAGCGATCCAAAATGGGGAAAATCCTACTATATATGATGTACAAGGTGAGTACTCAGGCTGGGAGAATGGGGTGAAGGAATGGAGGAAGGGCCATGAATATCAACATAGGGGTCACAGCAAAACCCACTCCTAGAGACATCATTGTACCCAACTGTAAGCCCAGGAAGGCAGAGGTGGAGGGAATGAGGCAGAGCCTATAACGGATTCACTCTTTCGGTAACCCTGTTTTAAAGCAATAATTTCCAGATATTTTAAAACTGAAAAGTATTACTTCTTTTATTTTAGTTTATTTCATCATCTTTCCCTAAAAATGTATGGCATATGCCTTTAAAAATTAAATTGCACTAAGATCTTTTTTATATCTTTTGTTGATACTCCTTGAAACAATTGCAGAACTCCAGGATGTGGAGAACAGCCCTGGGAATTAGCTCCCGTAGGCTCTTATTATGCGAAGGAGGGTAATGAACACTATAAAAGCCTTTCTAACCTGT
The DNA here is from genome assembly GCF_002837175.3 of Physeter macrocephalus. Classification (NCBI taxonomy): domain Eukaryota; kingdom Metazoa; phylum Chordata; class Mammalia; order Artiodactyla; family Physeteridae; genus Physeter; species Physeter macrocephalus. The sequence continues at coordinate 79,532,324 of NC_041234.1, read as the reverse complement.
GAAAGTAAAAGCTTTGGGCATGGAACCATTTTAATTCAAATTTATATCTATTTCTAGAAGGGTTTGCCAAACAGGGTACATTCCAGGATGACGTATTAAAAATGACAAAGAGCCTGGAGTTCTTATTAGGGTTGGAGTATCAAATCTGCCCAGGTCTGGTTGAGAGATGTTATTTCACCATAGAACCCATGTATTAACTCACTCCAAAACCACATCTAAGCGCAGTCTTTTAAAGGTTTCTGTATTCTGGAGTTTGAAGTGGAGGCTGGGGGAAAAAAAAACAGACCTAGAACTGTTTCTTTCTTTGTCTTTCAATCCTGACCACCCTGTGCACCTCCAGAGGGGAAAGAGAAAAACAAAGAGAACCCAACAAAACAAGAGGTTGTTTTGGAATGGTTTCAACAACTCAGAAATGGATTAAATTACTAAAGTGCTTGAATGTGCTCCAGAAAATCATCCAAAACACAACAACATCAGTAATCATAATGAGTTTACCTTACTCCACCACTCAAATAAAGCACAGCCGTTTTTGATACAGAGATTGCAGAGAAATGTCTCCACTGTAGCCTTCTGGATAAATATAGTATAATGAATGACACCCACAAAAACATGCCCATAGAAAACATAGTCACTGTTGTAAAGGACTGCTTTTTAAAAATGCCGCTTAATATAGGTCACTGACATCACAAAGCAGAGCAATTCACTAAAAGTAATTCTGTGGGGGCCAATATGAAATGATTCAAGTATATTGTCACCTCTTGGTCTGGTTTAAATCACAAAGAGATTTTAGACTCTAGACTGAACCAGTTCTCAAAGTTTTGCTTGTCTGTCCACATGCAGGTGGGGTAGAAAATGGCAGCCTTTACGCAAGGAGTCACCATATCCATCTGAAAACCAAGAATTGTCAGTAGAATAAATGAATGTCTTCATGCATGTGGACAGCAATAAAATAAAAGCTCATTTTAAAATGTTATTGAATGTTGATCGTTGTTGAAGTTGAGTAAAGGATACGTGGAGTCGATTGCAACATTGTCTACTTCCGTGTATATTTGAAATTTTCTATAAGAAAACGTTTTAAAAGAGTCTTATTCAGTATGGAGTTTTCTTAAAAAACTAAAAATAGAGTTACCATATGATCCAGCAATCCCACTCCTGAGAATGTATCCAGAAAAGACGAAAAATCTAATTTGAAAAGATACATGAACCCCAATGTTCACAGAAACACTATTTACAATAACCAAGACATGGAAACAACCTAAATGTCTATCAACAGATGAATGGATAAAGAAGATGTGAGATATATATATATGTGTATATATATATATATATACACATATATATATATATATCATGGAATATTGCTCAGCCATAAAAAAAATGAAATGATGCCATTTGCAGCAACATGGATGGACCTAGAGAGTATCATACTAAGTGAAGTCAGACAGAGAAAGACAAATATTATACACTATCACTTATATGTGGAATTTTAAAAAATGATACAAGTGAATTTATTTACAAAACAGAAACAAACTCACAAATATAGAAACAAACTGATGTTTACCAAAGGGGAAAGGGGGGGAGGGAGGGATAAATTAGGAGTTTGGTATTAACAGGTACAGACCACTATATATAAAATAGATAAACAACAAGGACCTACTATATAGCACAGGGAAATATCTTCAATATCTTGTAATAACCTGCAGTGGAAAAGAATCTGAAAAAGAATATATAGATATAGATATACATATGTATATACGGATATGTATAACTGAATCACTTTGCTGTACACCTGAAACTAACACAACATTGTAAATCAACTATACTTCAATTTTAAAAAGAAGAAAAAAAGGGAAACTCTTTACATTAAAAAAAGAGTGTTATTAAATTAATAGTAAATTTTAAATGTTTTCTCAACCAAGTGATGGTAAAAGTACAGCCACTATCATGGTGGAGGCCTGAGAAAAGGTTTTACTTTAGAAAGAGATTTTCATACTCAAAATGGTTTGGAAAAACTGTTACAGAGTATGGTCTCTAATGTGGGATTTGTGTACTCTATGAGACTGCAACATGATCCATTAGAACTAGTGTTTATATTAATTTTTAATCTTAAAAGAAGAAAGAAACTGTTTCATTTATATCTAACATAAAGATTGACTCTGATTTCATCACTCAGTTTATCTGTCAAGGAAAGATGGCTTTTTAACAATGGGTGAGAAAGGAAGTGTTTTTCAAAGGAATAGGTCATAGAGCATTTTGATAACAGATATTTGAAGATGTTTTCATCATCTTGTAATTTTGTTGCTGAGAGCTAAGTGTGTCACTATTTGCACAGTTGTAAGAAAAACTGTAATGGGACGTTATAAACTTGCCTAAAACAGCCTACTCCAATAGCTTGAACTGGTTTGTAAAAACATTTTAATGTACAAGAGCCACTGATTGATGTCAGGAAGAGTGGAAATTTAATAGCCAAATTTTAATAAAAAACCTTTGCGTAAATGAAAAGTTAGTAACAGGATTTACTGAGCACAGCTAATGTCATACTGCAGCCATTTAGGTCTATGAAACTTTGTGAGGTATCGTTTCTAGCTATGACATTCATTGGAGCCAAGCCTTAGTTTAAACTGAACTCCATATTCCAAAATGTTAAACCATCACTTCAAAATTAAGGAGGCATATTCAATCACATTGTTCTCACTAAAATATTTATAATAATATGTTTCAAATAAGAGATAGATTTACATATATAATCAAATAAATTTTATTTCAAAATATTATTTCATATTTATCTCATATTTTAAATGTTCTGTTTTTCATGCTTTATAATGTGTATAATGTATTAGTAAGGCAGTACACAAATATCACATTAATTTTTTAAAGATAAGTGTATTACACGTAATATCAATTCCACTATATTGATCTCAGCTGTGAGATCATTTGAGCCTCATTTCTTTTCAATAGTAGTTCTGTAATCACCATTTCTGTCTATTCTGTGATTGTTCCAGTTTTCTAACTCTTCTTGGGTCCATTTCAGAACTTTATATTTTAAGAGGAGACATTCTGTGTTCTCAAGATTTTATAATAAATTGCCAGATTGTTGTACATAATCATCTCTAATATTTTTAATCTCTTCCATCTTTGTATCTCCTTTCTTATTACTAACATGGTATAATGTTGCCTTCTTTCTTTTTATTTAATCAGAATCAGCAGGGAAATATCTATTCTATTAGTCTTTTCAGATACCAACTTTTGGTTTCATTCATATTTTCAACTCTTTCTCTGTTTTCTAGTGAATCAACATAAGATTTTATCTTAATACCTACCTCCTGCTTTCATTTGTTTTACTTTGTTTTTCTTTTTCTCATGTCTGAGGTTATATACTTTGTTCACTTGATTTGGGTCTTTTCTCAAAATTAAAGATAATATTGTGTACAGGTATACAATTTTCTAGAAACCTAAGTTTGAAAAAGAGTGTTATTCAGTATGGAGTTTCGGGAATGAAATCTTTTATTTGTTACTACATTTGAGAAAATTTTGGGTTTTTTTTTTTAGTTATGATTTCTTATTTGGTTAAGGGATTACTTACAAGCATTCCTCAATTTATAAAAAATCATTTTGGGTCCACTTTTCATTGTTTATTCTTAGTTTTATTGGATTATGATGAAAGAATGTGGTCTGTTAACTTTCTACTTTTGGTAAATTATTCAAGTTTCTCCGGGTCAAGTAAGAAAAAGGTAAAAGAGGGCTCCCCTGGTGGCGCAGTGGTTGAGAGTCCGCCTGCCGATGCAGGGGACGCGGGTTCGTGCCCCGGTCCAGGAAGATCCCACATGCCGCGGAGCGGCTGTGCCCGTAAGCCATGGCCGCTGAGCCTGCGCGTCCGGAACCTGTGCTCCGCAACGGGAGAGGCCACAACGGTGAGAGGCCCACGTACCACAAGAAAAAAAAAGATAAGTGTATTATGGCCACTGAGCCTGCGCGTCCGGAACCTGTGCTCCGCAACGGGAGAGGCCACAACGGTGAGAGGCCCACGTACCACAAGAAAAAAAAAGATAAGTGTATTATATTGATACATTTTAATACCTTTTTATATGATTGCATTCAGAAAATCTTCTCAAATTTTAGTGTGTACACACATCATTGTAAGATCTTGTTAAAGTTCGGCATCTGATTCAGTAATTCTAGGGCAGGGCCTGAGAGTCCACATTTCTAACTAGCTCCCGGGTGATCCTGATATTGCTTGTCCTCAGACCACACTTGGAGAAGGTCATGGGGCAGGGGGAAGGTGGGTATGTTTTACTATGGGATTGCACAATCAAAAATAAGTGGAGATGACTAGGGGATGAATGGACTACATTCCCTGCAGGTTGTCCTTCATAACTACTATTTCTCTCAGTGGAGTTTCTGGTAGGGACTGAGCTGTAATGACTGTTGTTCCGCTCCCTGACAAGCACCTGGATGCAGCTCAGCTCTGCAGCTTTAGCATTCAGCTGAACTCAGATAGACTGGCCATCCTCAAATTCAAACTGATGTGACCAGTAATGGTGCATTGCTCCAGTCTGGAGCTGACGGATAATAGCTGCTGCTGCCTCATAGGACTGATGTGAGGATTACATGATATAAGACGTTGAAAATACTTTGTAGAGGGCTTAGTAAAGTGTATCTATTTTTCTTTTTTTGCGGTACACGGGCCTCTCACCGTTGTGGCCTCTCCCGTTGCAGAGCACAGGCTCCGGACGCGCAGGCTCAGCGGCCATGGCTCACGGGCCTAGCCGCTCCGCGGCACCTGGGATCCTCCTGGACTGGGGCACGAACCCGTGTCCCCTGCATCGGCAGGCGGACCCCCAACCACTGCCCCACCAGGGAAGCCCTGAAAGTTCTATTTTTAAACTAAATTTATCAGGGGAAAGCGCGAACGCAGTCCCCCACTACCACAAATTATGCAGTCGAGTTTCCCACATTTGGGGAAATCGCAGGGGTCACCACATCCGGAGTGCAGTGGATAAGCCTCGCCCTGGGAAAACCACCTTCGTGATCATGGTATCTCCCCTGCCAGGTAAGTATAAAGTGTATCTATTATTGTTGGAGGTGTGGCTGCCTGTGGACTGGGCCAAGATCCCTTTCAGATGGTTATTTTGGGTCTTCTTTAACACTGAGACAAACAGGCCATCAAAACCCCATGTCATAAAACGTGACATTTAAAAAATGTTTAACCCGGAAGTATTTGAAAGTGGCTATAACCACCTCAGCTACTAAAAGCAAAGAAACAAACAAACAACACACACACACACACACACACACACACACACACACACACCACAAACTCAGTAAGCAGCCATAAACTACCTGGCTTTGAAAAATGTAATTTACTTGTGTGTCCTACCAAATATACTAGCTGCAGAATATATCCTCAAGTACTTGCTTTATGGAATTATTGACACTATTCACCAATGAGAAGTTGGGAGCATCTACTGAAAATGACAAATTTGTTTACTGATATGAAAACTTTCTTTCTGGAAATAATTAGCTGAGACATTTGTTTACTAAGATCACTCGTAGCTTGTGATAATAATATCATCTGCAAACAGAGGAATGTTTATGTTTATGTTCACATTTTTCGTTAATGTGGGCTGATTTCACATTTTAAATCAAATAAGATTTCACCAGATTCATATCTAGTACATTTGCGGGCATGGAAGAGAGCTTTGATTGCAAGGGCCACAGTTCCCTTCTTTTTTTTTAAGCTGTTCTACATGTGAGCTCAAGTCATCAAATAAAATTAGAGCTACCTAGTGAGGATGTGGGGAAAAGGGAACCCTCGTCCACTGTTGGTGGGATTGTAAATTGGTGTAGGCACTGTGGAAAACAGTATGGAGGTTTCTCAAAAACCTAAAAATAGAGCTACCATATGACCCAACAATTCCACTCCTGGGTATATACCTGAAAAAAACAAAAACACTAACTTGAAAAAATACATGCACCCCTATGTTCATAACAGCATTATTTACAATTGTCAAGATATGGATGCAACCTAAGTGTCCATCAACAGATGAATGGGTAAAGAAGATGTGGTATATATATACAATGGAATACTACTCAGCCATAAAAAGGAACAAAATTTTGCCATTTGCAGCAACATGGATGGACTTGGAGAACATTATGCTAAGTGAAATAAGTCAGACAGAGAAAGACAAATACTGTATGATATCACTTGTATGTGGGATCTAAAAAATACAACAAACTAGTAAATATAACAAAAAAGAAGCAGACTCACAGATACAGAGAACAAGCTAGTGGTTACCAGTGGTGGGTGGGGAGGGGCAATATAGGGATAGGGGATTAAGAGGTACAAACTATTCTGTATAAAATAAACTACAAGGATATATTGTACAACATGGGGAATTTAACCAATATTTTATAATAATGATAAGTGGAGTATAACCTTTAAAAATTGTGAATCACTATTGTACACGTGTAGCTTATATAATATTACTGTACATCAACTATATTTCAAATAAACTATTTTTTAAAAAAGAACTTAATCAGAAAAAAATATTTAAAAAACTAGAGCCACCTATAAATTTTCAAGTATCAGCTCACTTGTTTGGTCCTAATGTTGTAACCCTCAGAACCCAGCTTTGCAGTTTTTCCCTTTTCATGTTTGAAAGGTAGAGCTTCACATAATACATGGAGTATCAATTAATATAGTTCCTTCAGAGCCCAGAGCTGGCCTACTGTCCATGTTGGTGAACAAAACAGTAGAAGGCCTTTTAACATTTTTCAACCCTAAATACCATAGCATGTCAGGCTTCTTTCTCTAGACACAGAGTCACATGTCTCCATCTTCTTTTACTTGACTCTGTTTCTCATGGGACTGTAAAGGTTCTCCCTGATTCTGTTTTTTCCACCTTTTCTGTCATAGGATGTTAGTCTCATTCTTTACCACAATTCCAGTCTCCCTCCCTAACCCTTTTTGTCTTTAGTTGAGTTCTCTGAGGGCAGAGATTGTCTCTGTTTTAAACACAGCTGTATTACCATCATCTAGCATAACACTCGGCACAGAGAATTTGTTAAATAAATATTTGTTGAAGGTTTGAATAATGTTAAGGTTGGATTTCCTTTGATTATTTCATGATGTGGAAAGCACTCATTACTTTATCTTACTTTTCTTTCCTTTGGAATAAATTTGATCAATTCAAGGAGTTCCAGAGCAGGAACACATAGACACCAAAGTTTCCAGGACAATAAAAATTGTGAAAAGCTTTTTGCTTGCTTCAAAGTGGACATGGAAAATCTTTCCCAATTTATAGATGTTGACTTAAACTCCTTACCTGCTTATTGATGTAGGAAAAGGCCAAGTATGATTTTTTTAAATGTAAGAATGAATATTTCTTACACAGTGGGATTTACTAAGTCAAAAGACGAATGACATTTTGTTACATGCTATAACATGGATGAACCTTGAAAACACTGTGTTTAGTGAAATAAGCCAGACATAGACGGACAAATATTGTAGATTCCACTTACACGAGGTAACTAGAATAGGCAAATTCATAGAGACAGAAAATAGAATAGAGGTTACTAAGGGCTAGTGGGAGGGAAAATGGGGTTGTTACTGTTTGATGGTTACAGTTTTTGCTGAGGATGATAAAAAAGTTTTGGTTATAGACAGTGGTGATGGTTACACACACTGTGACTGTATTTAATGCCACTGAACTGCATATTTATAAATGGTTAAAATAAATATTATTTATGTATATTTTACCACAATAAAAAAAGAATGAATATTTCTTCCCTCTGTTACTTAATATTCATCAAGCTAACCATGAATGTCAAAATAGGCACACTATCTGTGCTCACAGTATGAAAAATCAAAGAGAGAAGTACCTTGTGTCTTATATTATTACCCTCATGGCTTCTCAAATTTAGCCTGGATGGAAAAAAAGGCAGGCTGAATAGCCTGTGTTTATATAAATCCTGATCTGCGTGCCCTCTGACTCCCCAGATGACTGAGTGGGTGGAAGCACGCACATGCATTGCGACAGTGTGTACATAAATACTGTCACATGTAAGGCCAGGAGCAGGGTGACATAGAGAGCAAGTCACAAGTTGTCAGGACTCTAAATTGAAGTTTTGTTTTTATCAGGGCCCTAGAAAACCAGAGCCACGTGAAGTCATGGCCCTTAACCACGACCTCTCCCACATACTGAGGGGAGAATTCAGATGCCCACTGCAGTCAGCCGGTCAGACTGCTTCTTGCATGCTCCCTGCCTCCACCCTGCTCCACCCTGGAACTCTTCTCCGCTATGGCTGAGGCTGAGTGAGATCCTTGAGATCATATCTTTATCCCCTTTCTACCCACATCACCCCCAAACTTGAAACTCCCAGGGTTTAGCACAAAGCTTAGAAAGTGCCCAATAAATATTTGTAGACTGAATTAATGAATGAATGAATGTTGCTCTGGCCAAAGCCGCAGCTTCCACACCCTGCAGAACTGCACTCAGTACTGACCCTGAAGATAGGAAAAGCAGTACAACTGATGCTGTAAGAAAATGTTTCTTGTTTATACTGCTGCATCTTGATCTTTGGCTGATCTAAGCACAAAGAGAACTCTTTCAGTTCAGAGAAAAGAGGTTTATGGTGTGTGGCAGAGCTAAGAACAGTGGGCTCAAATGACAGACTGGAGACACTCTCAGCTTCTGAGAGCCTGGAAACTCCATCTATAGATCCGTCCCAGAGGGCAGAGCCAAATAAGGGCAGATGGAGAACACAGCTTTCTTGGGAACTGGTTTTCCACTCCTCTAAGGTAAAAATACATCACTCTATAGCACCCTGAATCAATTCTCCAAAATATAGTACTGTGTCCTTGTTTTCCAGTGTCTAAAAATAAGTCCTTGTCATATTTTTATTCTCTTTGTCTTAAAGTCATCCAACCAGCCTTGCTTGCAGAATATTAATTGCAGTGAAGCAGAAACCAGGAGATTAAATTGAAGCTACTTTTGAACAGAGCTCCTTAACTGATGACTGACTTGCTGCCCCCAAGCTAAACTTTCCTTTCTCTTTGATCATATGCTCCTTGCCATCTGCAACTACGGGACAATGAATCGACAGCTAATTTTAAGTCAGCTTTCTTTAGGCTGGTCATTAGAGTGCCTACTGTCTGACAGTGCCAAATTCTAGCCTAGGTTTGTGACAGGGATTTAATGCTGTGTCCCAAGTGGGCTACTGGGCTGGCCATTAGAGTAGCAGGTATCACTAATTTATCTTAACACTGCCCTGCCACAGACTGTTTAAATTCACATTGCCCTTACCATATCTGCTCTGCCCCTACATTAAACCTTTCAACCAGTACTTTCCAGATAAAACTAAGCATTATTCATGTATGAAGCACTAAGTGTTCATTTTTGGAGTATACAAACAATTCCAAGAAAAGTTAACAATAACTGAATCCTATACACACCAGGGCTGGGGCACCATTGTCATATTAAAGAAGAAACCATACTTGACTCTGAATTAGTAGAACAACACTCTGAAACCCAACTTCTAAGAGAAAAGAAACCTTAAAATGCAATGAGTTGGTAGCAAGACCTGAGTTGAGTTCTAGTCCAAGCTCAGATACGTATTTATTGGATTTCTTTGGGTACTTTATTTGTCTCTATTCTTAGTGTCTCCAGCTCTAAAAATAGAAGTGATTTTATCTACTCTTTATTTCAGAAAATTGTTGTGGGAATGACTTGTATGACCTGAAAAATAAATAAGCTCCTTAAACAAAGCACAATAAAGGTACAATTATTTTGAGTTGCTATTGTAAGGTTAAATAGAACAATTCAATCAAAAGACACAGTGTTTGAGAACATTCTTAATTTTATTTTCTTTAATTTTATAAAATACATTTTGTAAGATAAGTTTCTAAAAGTTTATCCTTTATGTGTGTTAAAAATGGAATTCTATATCAGAAATGAAGGAAACACTTTCAGTTGATTAACTCTCTTCATGTGTGTATATGTGTGTATGTATGCATGGGAGGTTTTCAGGGAAGGGTTGGTTATTTGTTATGTTATTAAATCAAAACAAAACACAAGGTATGGATTACTTCACTTTCCTTGATCTTGATTGGTTTCTTACAGAACCTTTTCCATCTGCTCCCTCTATGCAGCCTGGAAGCTTGTCTTGTATACTGTTCTGAAAGCAAATATCAAGTGTCTTTTTGTAAACCTTACATCTCCTTAAACGTTGTTGAAACCGCTTTGCGGGAGAAAACGAAGCGACTCTTTACAGCAAGAGCCACCTACAGCCATACCCATAAAAGCTTTCCCTTAATAAAGACAAATCAACTTTTTATTTTTTAACCCAAAGTTAAAACCCAAACACAGAAAGGGAAGACTGAAACCTGGGAGCTATTCGAATTTCAAACTCTTTCCACTTTTCCTTTTCCATGGAAGCTTACCAACTGAATAGCTGACGGCTGGTGCATTCAGTTATATGATCTGCACCAGGAGAGAATAACCTGTATGTTAAACCTAACTCTTTAACACGCCAAGGTAACATTGCTAAATCAAATCATCTCCCGCCAGCTAGAAAGAACGATCAAATAGGTTATTCAAATTGAGGTTCAAATTCACCAAATCTGTTTCTGCAAAGGACGGAATAATTGGTCGAAAATCCCAAGAGATGCAAGAACTAGCCAATTTTACACATCATTTGTGTTGTTTAATGTCCAATTTTCATTGGTTAAAGAATCATAATCAAAGAGTCATTCTCCAGACCTTTCTGGTACAACCCCAAACAAGCGATAGACAAACTGAAAAATGTGAAATGGGCATCATTCTGAAACAAATCAAGATCTTCAAATCACCTGCTATGACTGAATGGATAATACCCCATGAAAAGAGCACCATTGTGAAGATATGACAGAGGCCGAAGTACACAACTAATTAACAGAAAGAAGACATGCTATCCAAAGAGTTATCTATCCTGTGTCTACCAGAGGGCTGGCTCAGTTTACACCGTTAGCCTCTAGCAACTGCTGCTCCTTAGGCCAGTCTTTTTTCATATGAGCTAGTTTCTCTCTATCCTCAGCTCCTTGGAAACCACAGGGTTGTCATGGTAGCTGTTATCAAGGAGAAGGGAGTGAGAAAATGCTGACAACACCTTGTTTCTCTTCTCTAACGAGGTATAAGGCCAGGTGCCCCCTTTTGTCTCCACAGACACTAAGCTCCCTTATGCTATAAGTAAGGTTGGCTGAGTTAGGGCTTAAATAGTCCATTGCCATCGGGGTCAGTGCTCTCTTTCTATGGGCGAAAGATCCTTGCTTTGACCCCCTTCTCCCAGCTGCAATAGGTAGATTTGGGCAAATGCTCTTATTGTTTTGCTGGCATTCTTTTTTTCTTCTATCTTCAATGGTAATAGGGAGACAGGACTGAGTTCTCGGTTTTGTACACCAACGAGAATATATTTGGCTCCCAAAATGGCAAGGGGGGCAGGTACATCCCTTTTCTCTACCTGAGCATCTTTCTTTCCACTTTGTTTCCATCAGTGGAAGTGCCCTTTGAGAAGAAAACACTTCCTGGTCCTCAGGAGATGCTTGAAAATTGAATTAGAGCCTCCATTTCTTTGTGACTTGCAGTTGGGGAGTCACCATCTTAAGCATTTCCCATTTCTAGCAGGAACCAGCTATGAAGCAGAATGACTAAAAGAGGTACGTAGGAGGGGAGAGTCCATGGAGAGACATTTATCACCACGAGACTCTCCTTTCTTGTTACACTCGTCAAGTAAGAAGAGGGCCAGTCAGTGGCAAAGGCAAAGAGTTAACATGGGAGACGCAGCATTGTAGGCTGTGTGGTTAGAGCCTCGCTATTAGAGAAAGGAAAATTTCTACAGGATATCAGAACTTGGTGCCTCGGCCCATGAGTTTCAGGACGGCAAAGTTGTAAGTGGCAGCAATCATGAAGGTGAGCTGTAGGTAAGAGAAGAGAGAATATGAGTGAGAGTAGAAAAGGCGCTCTCCTCCAGCCCTTTTGGGAATGAGGAAGGGTAGAAATAAAATCATAGTTAAATAAAGAAAAAAACTCCTGTTCCGCAAAAAGCAGCACATCCAGGCTTTTGCCCTGTATACGTGACTAGAAATCCTCTCTGAGACATTTCCTTCCAATGGCCCAGGCCCAGAGAATCAACTCAACAAGGAATTTTTCCACACCTCTGCTCAGCCCAGCACTGAGTTTTCCTCAGGAAAGTGAACACTACCTGGACTCTGCCATCATCATATCTTACATGTCTGAGCGACCTGGATTCATAGGGTGCTTGCTGTAGACGCATAGCCACACCGTGCAGCACAGCCTTCCCCTGCTTAACGCATCCATTTATTTCACAAGATGAGGAACAACTCGACTCCGTAGAAAAGCCTCAGCGGTGGGGGCCAGGAGTGCTGCAAGCTGATCCTTGGCTGATCACCACTTATTCAATGACTCGAGATAAATTGCTTCACCCTTCAGTACCCCGGGTTCTTAATCTGAACAATGAATGCACTACATTGACACTGCGCCGAAACACCATCCATAATAACAATTCTAATAATGTAAGAGGTCCTTCCAGTATTTTCAGGAGAGTAACTAAATCCCTTGGAGAGCATCCAAGATGATTCCTATTTACAGTATATAGAATTCCAGGCTACCAAAAATCACGTTTAGTAAGGTTCCAGCGTTCTTGTCACTGATCTGACAGGAATGTGTTGAGAATTAACTATAATTTCTGACTGCAAAGCACCTGGCAATGTTACATGCTCTGTAAATGCTCTACCTTATTATTCTTGACCACGAATCTCTTTCCTCTTCCTCACACCACTTTGCTTGTTCTTATCTCGTTTCTGAAAATTTTCTGCCTTGCCAACCCAAAGTAGAAGGCCACAGTCTCTACACTCTGCTGTCTCTGCCCAGCAGCTTTTCTCCAGCACTTCAAGGTTAGAAGGAATCTACCTCTTTTTACCTTTCAGCATAGCTGTACCCAAGCTATCCCAGGACCACTTATTTGCCAAGATCATTAAAAGACAACTCACCAGGGAAACCAGTGTGGCTGCGGCCCCCACAAACGCAGCAATAAACAGGTGGAAGGTCATTTGGAACTGTAAGAAAATTGCAAAAGGGAGAACTGGGTCTTGCAACAGCTGAAATAGGCTCTGCTGCAGATCATGAGTGCAACTTTCTGAACGTGTTGATATCTTTCTGTGTGTTAATTTGGCATCTCTAACTAAGTTGTCACATCCCTGAGTGTAGGCCTCCCATTCTTCAATGTACACCCTAGCACCTGACCCCATAGCACCCAGAACACAGAATACTCATAAAATAGTATAGTCTTCCCAAATAATCAGCTGGTTCCCCTCGGTTGTGCCCAGAATCCCAAAACATTTTGCTTTCAAAGAAATAATTTACTGCCTTCTTCCTCAGGATTTACTTTTATTCCCCTGCCTCATCTGTGTATAATATCCATTCTCAATACAGTGTTTCCTTTTTCAAATGTACTTTCTTTATACATGAGATTGAGAAGTTCCGAACTAAATGAGTTTTATAAAACCTACGTATGTCTGGGCACAACCCATTTTCTTGATAAGGTTTTTAAGTAAAAGAATGAAAATTTTCACTTGGGAGATTTTGCCATTAAGCTCTATCTTTACCTAGAGCTACAAATTTCTCTTTTAAGGGAGGAAGTCTTAGAATGGAAGGCTTTCTCTGCAGCTTTAAGGAAAATAGATATCTTACCATGTATGCTCATTGGCTCAGGCAATATTTTATAGAAGGCAATTTGCTAACTCAAAATCCAGCAAAAAAGAAATTATGGTCCTTAAAATCAAAGTTGGGTAGAAATTTTATGTTACTAGCCATTCCATTGTAAAATAACCCAGTGCCCCACTCACCTCAGCTGTTTTGCAGATGGACAGAAGGTTGGAGCCACACACCTTGCCAGGGAAAGCATTCCATGGGAGAACACCTACGTAAGACACAAATATCAACCAAGGTAAGCTTCACAGAGTTATGGGGCTACATGGAGCACTTCTTCCATCTTTAATCATCCTGGCTGAAAAGTTGGGTCCTACTGACAATCAGGATCTTCTTTTCTAAAGATTTACCCAAAAAATAGAAGGTGGTGTTGAACAGTTGCAAAATTTTTTGTTTGTTATTGAAATGTGCTGCTTCTGGGTTGGGGACAGCAGTCAACTGGGGTAGAGCAGTGCAAAGAGCCAAGAAAACTCCCACCACCTCCAAGAAGTTCCCTTCTCAGGGAAGAAACCTCCCCAGTTTCAATGAGAAGGATTAACAAACTAGATCCAAGCATCCATATTTTAATTTTTCCCCATAACTACCACCTTCCTTACCCTAAGAACCAAATATATAGTGCTTCTATAGGGGGTGGGGGAGCCAAGCCACCTTAACTCACCATACATTCTGGCATCAGCACAGAGACTGCCTATACTGGCAGAGGTCTTGCTGGGGGAGGCAATAGACTGGCAAGTGGTCCAAGTGTTGAAGTAAATGTACACAGGCACAGCAGAGCAGGCAAACACCAGGAGCCACACAATGGTCAGGGCATAGGTGATGCCCACAAACTAAAACAATTGACATGGGGTGGTTAGAAATCAACATCAGCCTGCAGACATTGAAATATAAACAAGGAGATCCTGGAATGGCATGTACCAGACATGAAACCAGGTTCCAGGGATTTCCACCAAATGAAATTAGTAAGCAGGGCACCTCTACCAAATGTCATTGGCAGTATCTACTAGAGAACTGGCCCCAAATATGACAGAGGGTGGGGGGAATGGGTGGGGGTTGGAGTGAGGAGGACCCCTGGGTTAGAGAGGCTTCAGGAGATTGTTTGGGCAGATAAGGTGTGAAGAAATCAAAAGAGATCTTGAAAGAAAGTCGTGCCATTTAAATGCCTTAGGCTGAGCTTAGAAAATGTTGTTTGTCAAAGGACTTTGGATCCCTAGTTATTGAACAAAGCCAATAGGAGATTTAAATTTCCAATCCCAAAACCTTTCTAAGCCAACTGCTAGCCACAAAACACATCACCACAACCCACAGATGTTCATCCCCCAAAGGATCTTTAACTCTAGAGGCTGGAAACCATTGTGTACCTCACTGGAAGCATGGATAGCCCTCTGACAAAGATAAAGCATTAAATATGCAGATCTACACTAGCTCCCTCTGGGGCCTCCAACAATGTAGGATCCCAGAATATTATGGATTCCATCTTGGAGTCAATTACTTAATTTCTATGATCCACCCTCCCTCTCAGATCAGGTACCTACCTACATCTCAATCCCACGAGTAGCATTTTAAACTCTTGGGCAGTCAGATCTACTCTTGTTGTGGTCCCAGCTAGGAGGGGAGTAAAGGGGTACCAACAGGTGGCTTAGAAATGGTCTGATTGAACAAAGCATCCCACAAAACTCATGCTTTTCCTTTTGAGATGAAATTTTCTAGGGAACTTTTAAAAAGTGAGGCTAAGCCAGCTGGGCACCACGTTCTTCCTGACCTTCTCGTTTGGCTGCAGCCATCACGTCCTCACTCAAAAGCCAGGCCCCTAAAGAGGACCCAGCCTTGGGTGGGGGTGAGGCCACAGACTCACGCCCAGTTGTCCCCCACCCCTTGTTATTGCCACAAAATCCTGAGGATGATCACCTTGTCGGGATGTCCTAGCCATTTTCCCAAACAATGACACACCCGCTCCAAAGAATGAGCTTGATGTTGGCCTCTGGAACCCCTCCCCTTCTGGCCCCCTGTTACCGTTGCACTCAGGCCCTTGCCGCAGATGGTGGTCTTGTAGTCGCCAAAGATCTGCCTGACTGCGCCGGTGGTGTAGAAGCCCTCAGCCAGCAGGAGGGCCCCATAAAGGAAGAAGAAAGAGGCAGTTCCATAGATGACATACTGGAAAGCATGGATCCTACATTAACAGACAGACGAAAAGCCAGAAAATCTAATGAATTGGGGACCCAGTTCCCTTGCTGCATAAGTTAGTTGGACCCTTGAGTGGGCACCTAAACAAGACTAGGGATTCTTTGTTTTGTTGTTTTTTTTTTTTTTTTTTTTTTTGGCGGTACGCGGGCCTCTCACTGTTGTGGCCTCTCCCATTACGGAGCACAGGCTCAAGACGCGCAGGCTCAGTGGCCATGACTCAGGGGCCCAGCCTCTCCACGGCATGTGGGGCCTTCCCAGACCGGGGCACGAACCCGTGTCCCCTGCATCGGCAGAATGACTCTCAACCACTGCGCCACCAGGGAAGCCCAAGGCTAGGGATTCTTTAGAGGAATCACTAGGTTCTTCCTCTGTGCTTCTACCTTATCTTTATTGAAGTAAAAGAAGATGCTCCTCCCCAACACCTGGTTTACCCTGTAACCTGAAGAACCGGGGCACTACTCTCCTTGACCTGACCCTTCAGAGATGCTCCCTCAGAGGAGAGAGTAGAGAGGAGCTAGGCAAGAAGGAAGAGGGATGAAAGAAGAGGAGTCTAACTTGCCCTAGGAACAGGAGAGGCTTAGTACTGTCCCTGAGCGGACTCAAGCGGTGTGGTAAACCAGGAGAAGCAGCCCCACTCCGTCTAGTCATTGTGCCTCCCCCGAGTTCTTTATATGGACCACGTCAGAGGCTCCAACTCTGTCCATGTTAACCCTACCTAGCAGAAATTAAAACATGTGGGACAAAGCAAGGGTGGGGTGGGTGTGCTTAGGAGTGGGCTGGCAGGCAGGCAGAACTCCCCCTCTGAATGTGGCACTTTCCCTTCATTTAGGGCTTCAGATGTGGCACAGGTAGAACCTGCACACAGAAGGAAGATCCAGGAATCCTGTCTGGCCCCACACCAATCCCCTAGTAGTCACTAAGGTACTGATGAGTTCTGTATCTCCAGGATAGACAGGGTTTGTGTGGGACAGGAGGTACTTACACATTGATGAGATACTCATAATCCTGGTAGTTTTTGGAGAAATAGGTCTCAATTAGCTTTTCTGTGCCAGTGAGCGCTTCATGTCCACAGCCACAGAACAGTGCCACCCCAAAGAAACACAATCCAGTGGCCACGAGGGAAGCAAAGGGGGCCCCTACGAGACATCTCGCACAGCACTCTAACAAGCCTGAGGACAAAAGAGGGTAAACAGTCATGAATGGGCAATACATAGCTCATCACTCATCACTCTCCACCAGCCCAGCCAGGCCCTGTGCTCACATGCACGGATGGTAGGTGGTGGTGGGGGGGTGTCACCCCAGAGGCCCAAAGCAGGAGAGTCTAGAACCTTAGACTTTTAGAATGTGAGATTGACCCCCAAAACTATACTTTGTTCCATTCTTGAAGATAAATCCTTACCTTTAATTCCCAGAATGTACGTGGGTTTTTGAACAATCGGTATTCAGGTAGCCAGCTAGATAGATGATGCAATCATTCCCTCCTTTCTTCTCATTCTGATTTGTTTTCATCATTTATCAACTCTTATGGAGTACTTACTATGTGCCCAGCATTGTGCTAGGTATTATGTGGAGTGTGAAGGTGTAAAGACATAGACTCTGCCACAGGGGACTTGTTTGTCTACCGAGGAGAATGAGCTAGGTAGACCTAATATTTTCAGCTAACAATTCCAGGCAGCCAAGTAAATGGTTATAAAGGGTAAATGCCCTTAGAATTCCAGGAAGGGATGAGTGCAGGCCAGAGATATTGATATTGTCAGACAACATTTGAGCCTTAAACAGAATTCCAGGTGGAGAAACTTTGGAAATGGCATGTTCCTGGGTATTCCTGAACGTTGTGTGTATTTGCTGCACGGAATGCTTGATTCTTCTTAGTCTGGATGTGTGGAGAGCAGTCCAAAGGAAAGGAGGGAACTGGCAGAGGATGGGAAATGGTAATGGGAGGATTACTATTATTCTCAGTAATAAACAATGCAGGCTGAATGATTTTTGGACACTTTGCGTAGCTGATTTGTCCCCCAGTACTACAGTTTGGCCAATGTCCCCACCCTCAGTCCTATCCTGGAGTTCTGTCAAAACAGCTACAAAGAGACTTTATACAAAGTCAACAAAGCATGAAACGTCTTTCTGGAATGGCAAAACACATCAGGGCCTGGGAACACAGGTGTCTTAAAGTGCTAAGAGTCCCTGAGATTCCCCAGACCTGGTACCTCAGGCCCCAAGCCAGTGTTGCTGAGAAGAAGGAAAGGCACGCAAGTCACAGGCTCTGAGAGCAGCTGTGCCCCCAAGTACTAGCCCTGAGCTCTAAGGTGTCACATGGAGTGAAACTTAAAAAATATCCAGTAGATGACTGACTAGATGGGAAAAGGATGGCTCCCTCTGGCCTCTCGGTCAGATCCCCAAAAGGTGGAAGAAATGAAAGTGTTAAACTCTTCAGAAAAAAGTAATATATACACTGATTTTATCTATCCACATATCATATAGATATGGCATATGAATTATTTTTGTATTTTTGTGTATATATGTAGTATACACATATATAAAATATTTGTGTATATACACACACACACACAGATAATCAGCAAATGTGCTGAGAAGCTGGTATTTTGGAAAAGCATGTTGGAACTCCTTACACAAATAAAATAAATTGTATTAATTTTTAGGTTTGGATTTTATCCAAAGCTCGCTTGTCTATTCCAGGGTACCAGGGACCGGGGGAGTCCTTTGCCTGAACCTCTTAATAATAGTACAGTTTCTTTTTAGACCTGAGTGCTTGACCATCTGGTGATTTGCCTGGCTGAACTGCATCCATGTGAACAGATTTTGAAGGACCAAATTATCTCTATCATGAGAAAGGTGAGGCAGAGACATTTATTTATCTCTGTTCTCAGAGCCACAGAATGAGTGAGTCCTCTTACCCACTGTCCCCTAAAATGACAGCCCTTCCTTGGTGCTCAAAGACCCACTTCCTCAAAGATTCTTGTATGTCACACCAGAGACAAGACTCAGAAGCCCCAGCCAAGCAAAATAAGTAGCTAACATTTGCAGCAGAACTGAATTTCCTCCCTTTTCTAAGAACTGAAGCACTGCTGTCAGAAAACTTGGCCTCTGTGGGAAGCAGTGCTTCATTAGAGCTGGCCCACGGGGGGTGGGTGGGTGGTGCGCATGCGTGCACACGTGCCAGGGCGGGGGCACATGCATGAATGCAAATGTTCACATAAACACATGTATATGCCAGAGAGAAAACCATAGCAGTTGAAATTGCTCATTGTCCTCAGGAAACATTCAGAAACTGATCTTCCTCTTTCTCAACAGGTTAAGATACTAGATGCATCCTGTAAGTCAAGAAAAGGAGCTTGGAAATAAACAGTGCTGCCATTTTCCTTCTCGGCCTATCCAACTCTTCCCCACCCCCAAACTCTTAGAATCTTCTAGTAAAGAAGGTCTCTGAAGCCTGGGGGTGGGGGAAGGGAAGGTCAGTGACCCCACTGTTCCCTCTCTCCCCAGCACAGGGTCAAGGCTTGGACAGAGCCCTCCATAGCTCCCCTGGACAAAGAAGCCTTGTTTTTCCCTGAGATCTCAGGAGCCTCATTGGTATTCTGCAGGGGCCTGCAGGCCTCGGGGTGGGGAGGGGATCAGACCCAGGGAACAATGGAAGAACTGTTTGTTTAGCCCAGAATAAGGAGAGTCATCGTCCCTAGCAAGTGACCGTCCTGTGCCCACTCACTCACCCCGGCTTTCTCACCCTGGAAAGGGCTAAAATGGTGGTGCAGGTGTGAGCAGGGATGGAGAAACTTGAACTCTTGCTAACCAAACAGAGAATTCCACTCTAAGTTTTAGCTGATGCCCCCTCCAGGGTTGTAAAGATGAGGAAAAAAGCCGATTTAGTCTATCTGATCCCTCAAGCATCATCCAAATAACCAGAGAGTATCACACATAGTGTTCTTACTGGGTGATAAAGGGCTAAGCCATGGGAGCAACTCTGAATCATCAACTGATATTCTTTCTTCTTACATCCATTTTTCCTCCATTTTCTTAGAGCTCAAATAACTTAGCAGCCCCTTTTCTGCTCCATTGCCACTCGAAGCAAGGTACAAAAGGACATAGGCTTTAATGAGTCTCTAACATGGAGTTGGAAATAAATGGCCCTGGATAAATCTATCACTCCTCAGCTATAAACAGTTCAACAATATCAGCATAAGCATCAGCTGTCCACCTCTTCACATTGAAATGAAATGTTTGTTCTGGGGGCATTTAAGTTCAGCAGGAGTGAGGGATCTCAGTCAGTCAGTTCAAGCAAAAAATCAAATTTTGGATTCCAACTGGGAAAAACTCAGAACATGCAAGAAATTGTGTCATCAAAGTAGTTGACAATCAGAACATTCTGAGAAAGGTCCATTGGGTTCCCTTTGATTTGGGAATGTGTGAACCTAAAGCCAGAGAGTCTCCATTTCAGAAGACTTCACGGTTGAAAAGATATCAGTTTGATTCAGGAAGGCTGTGAGGGATTTTGAAGAAGTTCCTTGGCTCTTGCAAGGATATTCTCACATTTCCAGGCTAAGTATAGACTGCAACATGGTGGAGGTGGCATAAAAGAGCTATATAGCAATAATATTACCCAATGCAACAGAATTGGATTAAACCACCTGACTTTGTTGAGAGGTGATAAAGAAAAATAATAACCTTCCCCAGTGTTTTCCTTTCATTTCTGTTCATTGGATTCAGTACAATTATTAAGCATATTAGCAGTAACCTAGACACTATGGGAAACAAAAGGGAATTATAAGGCCCAGTCCCTTCCTTCAAAGACCTTTCAGTCTTGTTGGGGAAAACAAACATGTCTGTGAATCAAAAACCGAAGATGCCTATAATCTAGTGTTAAAATGTGTATAACCAAGTCCTGTGGGCAAAATGTAAGCAAAGGGGAGATATTCAGTGTTGGCTAGATATATCTGTGAACTCCCCAAACTAGTCTAATCAATCTGTGATAGAACTTCAAGCCCTTCTCATTAATGCTCTTCACAGGAGTCTGACAAGGATCAACGGGACTGCTGTGACTCATCCAGATTCGTCTATCCAAGGAACTAGATTGATCCTGATGCTGTCTCTTTAAGCAGGAGCCAAAAGCTCCCAAGCCCTCCCTCCTTTCCCATGCCCTGGGCACGCCTCAAGGACTAGCTCCATGTTGGAAATTTAGTGTGAATCTGGGAACCCATCAAAGGGAGGAAAGGAAGGGCTTTCATGGAAAGGGATGGTAGAAAGAGACCAATTGTGCCTTGCACAATTCCCAGCCTGTCCCTTGAATCCAGCTGACAAAGGGAGAGATAGAAGAACCCTATACAATAGAGCTAAACAACAGGCAGGCTCATTGAGTGAAAAAACTGGCCCCATCTCCCTAAGTCTCTAATCTGAGCTAAAGTCTTACCCTCCTCCCAGAACCCACCCCTTAACCTCACCCCATGAACAGAGGCTCCCTTGATCAGGACCTATCACAGTTGACAGGACCAAGATGCTAGAGCAGCCGTGACTGGTACTGGGGATGGATGGGGATGAGTGGGTGGGTTCTAGGAGTAAAACAACAATCAGCAGGAGGTGCCAGAGACAAAGACTTTTGCTTCTGGCCTTATCCTAACCAGACAAAGCACTGCCTATAATCTTGTCTTTCCTACATGAAATCAGCACTTATACCACATTCAAGCGCTGGAAAGGGGCCCTGTAGCCCCTGAGGCATGGGAATCCAAGCTTGCTAGATAGTCAAGTCATGCAGAGTAAAATATAAAAGGAATCTCAGGCTCCTCTTTGAACAGGTATTATTATTGCCATGGCAACAGCATCTGGACCACCTTGTTTCCTATATTCCCTACTCCTCCCCAAACACACACACACAGGCACGCATGCATGGATACACATGTGCACACATGTACGCCAATTTATACCCAAACATTGGGAGCCTGGGGTAGAGGCTGGATTGTTAAACTCTATCTCTGACACATTGTCTTCGCCTTGCCCACTTCTGGAAAGGTTAAAGAGAAGCACCTGGCATTAAGCTGAGAGACAACAGTTTCCATACCTTATTCCTTAGGTTAGTCTCCCACCATTTCCTCCTCTCCCCTTGGTTGCAGGGTGAAGCTGATCTAGGGAACCTTGTTCTCTTCCTCGGGATGTCACTGACTCCTTTCCAGAGCCCTGTCTGGCAGAAAGCTCAGAGGCCAGTGCAGAACTGAACGATCACCTTTAGGACCATTTTAAAATAACCAAGGAGGAATTAATCAATCAGTACTTGCTGAGCTTTTGCTGTGAGTTTGACAGTGGACAGGCCCTGACAGTGGGAAAGGAAGGGAAAGCTACTCTGTTCACCTCCCATGGCTGCTGTTACCCTTCCTGATCAGGTCACTGCCCTGGCTTGATGTTCTCTGGACCTGAAGTTCTGTGGGCAAGGAGGGCATTTCTACTGTTGCTTTCTTTCAGCACCAGGAATCTTGGGATGGTTTTCAAGGATTTAAGTTAATACGCAAAAAGGTAACAAGGGAAAAAGATGCCACTGGCTGGGGTTCTGCCTTCATAGGTTTGGAGACTTTATTTCCCCTCCCACCCATTTCCCAGGGGTTTCTTGGGCCTTGTTACTACTCAGAGAGATTTGAGAGCATAGTTCTAGTTGTCAGGCTATTGAGTAAATTGCTGGCTTTACTAGCACAGAGCCAGAGCAAAAGGTCCTCGAAGCAGAGCAGACCTTTCAATCTGCCTGGCTCTCCAAGGGCACCTCTGGCTCTGCAGGGC
The DNA here is from genome assembly GCF_002837175.3 of Physeter macrocephalus. Lineage (NCBI taxonomy): Eukaryota > Metazoa > Chordata > Mammalia > Artiodactyla > Physeteridae > Physeter > Physeter macrocephalus. The sequence continues at coordinate 79,509,606 of NC_041234.1, read as the reverse complement.
CAAGGTGAGGAGTGGGGTGGAAAGGCTGCCTATGATCATTTTGGTCAGTGTCTCTAGGAAAAGTAAGTGAACGTGCTGGTTTGAACCTGCTTTCTTTTTAGCTCCTGGCATTCTTGCAGCATTCTTGCCATCGTGATGGGATTCAGATAGTCTTCAGGCATTTTGTAAAAAACTGGACCCCTGCTCTGCCTCCACACTTTTTGCCTGGGCTACACTCACTTACTCTGAGCCAGCCAAAACTACGCTGCTTGGCAAACAGCCACCTTTGGAGGGAAGCATCATAGTCTGGTTACCGGGGTAACAGCCACTGTTCTCAGACATCAGGCTTTGCAGGAGCCAATGTTTTGCTGTTCAGTAATGGCATTGTGTTACTAAGCAGAGAATAATCAGCTACTGCTCTTTGGCTCTTTTCCGGTTCCATTGTTATCCCAAAGACTCATTTGGAACATCCCTCTCCCAAGTCAGGACAAGTTTTAATGAACTATCATTTCCCCCGTAAACCTTTTGTGTGGACACTACTGAATTCCCTGTTCCTCTTCACTTCCAATCCTACTGGATTCTATATGGTTGAGGTAGTGAGCTCCCCGTTCCTGGGGGTGATTAAGAAGAAGCTCTAGGCATGTTTAATTGGCTGTTGTAGAAGGGAATCCTGCATTGAGAATTAGCTCAGACAGCTTCTTAAATTCCTTCCAATCCCAGCTTCCACGATATAATTTGTCTACTACAATAGTTAAACAGCAACACACTCCATGTCAGAAGTAGTAGCAGTTCAGCACCTTGCTGGAGATGGTCTGTTATTTACAAAGTATTTGAGATACTTTGTCATTGAATAACTGAGAACTCAATGGCTACTCCATCATGTGCACCTGGCCCAAGTATGGCCCACCCCCAGGATCTGGGATCCAATACACAACCTCTACTGTGCCCTCACTATGGTAATCTCCCCTGAAGGAAGTCATCCAGCCTCCATAACAGGAAACTATCCCTATGGTCACCTTATTTGTTCCTGCCTTTTCCTCAGGGCTTTCATCCCCTAAGGAAGTAATAGCATCCTTCTTTACTCCCTCTCCTTTTTTAAATTCACAAGCTACCCAATCAGCTGCCTCGACATTAGGTAGGGTTCTTGATGTTACCTAGGGCAGGAATTGAGTTCCTCCAACATTCACTTCTCACCTGGCCACACTCAATTGGACAAATGATTCTTACCCAAGTGCACAGAGTACATACAAAGAAAGCCCAAACACTTTGGGAAGAAGAGTCAGCCTGTACATGCATTATTGTATAATAATTGGTATTATTATTATTTACAATTGTTGTAGAGCTTGCCCATTTTCAAAGGACTCTCACATCATTATTTGATTTTTATAACCCTGAAAGTAGACAAAGCAGTTATTGTTATCCCCATTTTCCAGATGATGAAGTGATAATTCACAGCAACCTACCCAACGTCACGAAGTTCGTAAGTGGCAGATCTGGGATTCAAACCTGGTTGTGTTAACTTCTAGCCCAGTTCTCTGCCCTCTTAATTATCCTGCCTGAATACACGCTTCAAAAAGCTCTCTCAGTGTTTCAGGATGAAACAACCTAAAGTCTGACAACAGCTTAGTATAATTGAAAACCTATCTCCGTGGATGTTGTTGGAGCCTTCTGAGTATTACATTTGATGGTGAATACTCAGGACGATTGATTCTCATTTCATTTAGGATGTATTCAAGCTGCTGCTCTTGTTTTGCCAAATGTGAGCAATGTCTACATGTTTCTGTGGCATCCTGTGTGGACAAAGACCCTTGTGCTCTGCACACCTTGCTCTGAGTAGACACCACCAGAGACCAGACCTCATAGCTTCTCTACAGAGAAGCCCTCAGTACTCAGCCAAGTCAGCAAGACCCCTATGGTCCCATCAACCTCCTTGTCATAGCAAGGATTTAGAGTCTGAGCCATGGACTCAGGAAGGCTAAGTCTTTAATATTTGCTACATATGGTCACCCATACATGTGCGTGCACGCACGCGCACATACACACACACACACACACACCCTTACCCATATCCGTTCCCTATGGTAAAGCCATTGAGGACTTTATTTTCATTTCTTGAACCTGAGATTGGCCTCCTCAGCCATGGCCAAGCCTGAGCCCATCTCTCCCAGTTTCCTTCTGATGCCCAGCAGGGTCCAAATTTTGTATCAGGCAAGCAGTTATTTTGAACAGCTGAGGGCCAGCCAACATTAGTTGCCTCCAGCAAAACCAGGGATGTCAGCTGACTGGGCCATTACCAGGGCCTGGGAACCAGGGGAAAAGAGAAGGTAGAGGGAAGTGAAGGGGTAGGAGGACACATGACCACATCCAGCCTGCCAGGCACTCTCTCCAAGGACCTGTGGTACTCTCCACGTGCTGCTGGAGTTCTTTGACAATAAAGCATCATTCTCAGTACAGCAAAGGAGTTAATTTAATTGCGTGCTAAGGAATTAAAAAGAAAACAGGTGCCAAAACACAACTCATTTCAACCATTAGAAACCCCGAACCGCAAAGTTCTTGCAAATTCCTGTGCTTTGGCTTGAATCTTCCATGCTAAAGTTTTTGAAACTCACCCATGTCTTTGGGACTCTGATTCCAATTGTAGCCGGCTGGCTAGTCTGCTTTGCGGCTGACTTTGTTCAGCTGGAAGGATCTTGGTCTCTCCAGTCTCCTTCTTCAGTCCTTTACTTTTTCTCTCTGAGTATCTTTGTCCTCTTCTCTCGCAATGAAAAGGGCTTTCTGATTGACAGCCAACCCCCTTAAAGGGACAGGCCCGCTTTCCTCCTCCTCTCCTCCTCCCCTTCTCCTCCCCTTGTCCCCACCTCCTCAGGGATACTCCCTTCTCTAAGGCCTCCATCTTCTGTCTGCTTTTCACTGCCAATTGTCTCATTTTTTTCTCCGGCCCCCCCCAAGGCTTGCCTGTGTGGAATTCACTTTGCTGCAGAGACATCTGGAAATGTGGTTTGGGGGTGGAAATAAAAAGAGGTCCTGCAGGCCTCCAACTGATCCTTGGATCTATTTGGTGTGGGATGTGGCAGAACAAGTGTCAGAAGCCAGGAAGGTGGTAGCCCTGGCGAGGCAGTCAGGGTCAAAAACCTAGATGCCATCTCCCAGTCCTTCCAACTCTGCCCCAACCCCACCCCTCACTCCTAGCTTTCCTTGACCCTATCCACCTTTACTCTCCCCGCCACCGTTTGGAAAATAAGCGCTCCTTCCCTGCCATCCCAGCTCCAGAAACACAAGAGCAAAGAAAAATTGTCTTTTAAAATAATTTCCTCCAAAGCCTTAGTTTCAACTGAATGAGGACAAAACACAAGCTGTTGATTCCACGAACAGATTTTGACCAAGCTGGAGAAAACTAGAATTGTAATCATTTTTATAGACAGGATAACAGACACCCAGGGACGGGGCAAGACCTGTTGTGCAGGTTCACAGAATAGGCTAGAGAAAAGGTCAGAGTGAGGGATGTGGGTGATTTCCATGGAAGGTAATTGACTTTGACACGAGAACACAATCTGGGAATTAGGTAGTCAATATCCCACCCTGAGAATAGTGTCATCAGAGAGCTGAACCCAGGCTGGTGAGAGGCAGGGAGTGAGTTGAGGTGAAGCGATGGGTGCCAGTGAGGATGGAGGGAAGGGGAAAGTAATACGGTTCTTTCCTCAGAGAAAGAAACACTAAGAAAAAATAGCCAAGTAGCAAAAACAAGGGAATAATATACTAAACCTAATAATATTTATTTCTAAAGACTGTGAAGGTATTTGAGTGCCCAGGACTGGGTGGGATTAGCCTGTGGAAGGTTTTCTAGAAGAACTGAATCTTAACCAGTGTCTACCTAGCTCCTTGTTCGTGTTCCCTATACCTTCAGGAGTCTCAGAGAGACACGACTCTCTTGACCTTGAGGCCCACATCTTCCCATGGACGGCCTATAAGGAAACTGGTTGGCATATAACTGGAAGAGTACCATTAAGACTCCAGGGAAGTAAGGGATGCCCCCTCCCTAATTTTCCCCATGGCTTTGCCTTGGAGTAAGAGAGGAGAGGAAGGATATACTGAGCAGAGTCTAGAATCTTCCTATCGGGGGGAGAGAGGCAAAATTGTGTCTTACAGTTTTCTCTTTGGGTCGTGACCTTGGTCGCGTTTCTGGCTTGGGCTCTTCTGTTAGGAGATGGGTGAATCTTCTGCAGATGCTCTTGTGGGTCCCCTCGGTTCCTGAGTCCTGCAGTAGTTGAGGCTTGTCCAGAGTCCTAGAACTCTATATCCTCTGCTCTTATACCAGTCCCAAGGAGAAAGGATCCCTGTAAACACTGCCCCTTTGGCAGAACCGTATAATAGTAGCTTTCTGGAGCAGACCAGACTAAGGCCATACGACTGATGGTAGAGGGTCCCAGGATCCCTGACCTCGCCAGCCCTGTTCTCCAGCCACAGACTCCACTTACTGAGGAAGCTGAGTTGTAGGATTGTGCCAACAATTAACTTCTGGATGGTTGTTGTGAGAATGGCCCCGGAGGAGAGGGGGGACCAAAAGCAAGAAGTCAAATGGGCCAAATGTGTGCGCCCTCAGCTTCTCAGATGACAGAAGAAACTGAGTGCAAACTTTGGGGGTTCTGATTTAGGGGTTGATAGAGATGGTTTTTCACAGCTCGAATAGATGAGACAGCTCCATATGCAGGAGAAATCTCTCAGGCTGAGCTTCTCACAAATCTGCCCCTGGATTCCCAGCAGCAGCTCTGGGGACTGCGAAGCTACTTGGAAGAAAAGATGTGTTCCCAGTAAATTCACAGATACCAATTTTTCAACCATATTCCCCGACATTTCTCTTCTCCTTTCCTCCAACTCTCTTGCCATACTATTCATTTTGTGTTCTCCCCAAGTCTCAATCTCTCTGTGTCTCTGTTTCTCCATCTCTGTCTCTGCTTATCTCTGTCTCTCTTTCTTTTTCTCTCGCCACAGTCCTTGATGGAGCATGTCTTCCTGTCTGCACCTTGTTCTTATGCCTGGGATGGCAAAGGGGCTCAGCCAGGTGACTGTGTCATGTTCACTGTCCCCAGTGCCTTAGGGTTCCCAGATCCCCAGGATCTACTGTGTTACAGTGGCTCTGTAGGGCCTGACACTCTGCCTCAGCACCCACTCACCACCCTTTTCCTGATCCTTTCCCACAGCCCTCATAGGGTTTTTTCCTAGGTCCCCAAGGGGGCTTTTTAAAAAATCTATCCAACCCCACCTATTTCTGTGATTCTGCTTCCAATTGTTCTGCTGGCTGCCCTTGGCAAATGTTCTCCAGAGTCCAGCTGGGTCCCCGGCAGTACCCAGGGATTCCTCAAGAGGGCACTGCCAGCCTGCTTGGTGGCAGCCTGCTGCCTGCACTGGGTGCCTGTGGGAACAATACAGGATTGTATGAAACTAGTAAACAGTTTGCTTAATGCAATTCTGATGGTACCTCAGAGGATATGGGCCCCCTTGATCATAGCTTGCTTTGGTTGTGCAGCTTTCTTGCAAATAACTCCAAAACGTTTGGATATTACCTCCCCTCTCTGCTGTGTGATCCCTTATTGCCAGATTCTTGAAGGCCACTGGGCAAGTGGGTTCTCTTTGCTCCATTATATAGAGTGAACTCTGAAATTCTGGGAATTCCAGTGAATTTCTCCCAGGAAAGTAAATAAGGGCTCAAGTGCCCAATCTGGCAGGCCACTTCTCCATGTCCTCAAAAAAGATTGTAAAGGGAAACAGAAGGCACAGTACCTGAGGTCACCTGCTAACACTGGGGCTGCGGAGCTGAGGCTTTGCTTCTCCTCCCCAAGATAATGTCCTCCCAGATCAAATTTAAGAAGGCAAGTGGCTTATTCTTACAGCTTTTCTAGCCCTGGCACAGAGGGCTGGCTGGCAGACAATATATTATTTCCTAGGCACTTGAGCTAGAACTTTCCACACCCAATTTCATGCCGATTGGTGGCCTTGCCTTTCTGGCCGAGAGAACTGAGGGCTGAGGGCCAGAGACGTCACATACTTTGAGCTGGCATGGGGTGGGAGGAAGTAGAGGGTGCTCTTTCTCCTCTCCTGAAGATTCAGAGATGGGGGCAGGGGGTGCGTTGGATGTGTATTTGTGACGAGGAGATGCCCGTGGCTTAGGGGTAGAGTGAAGGGTAGTCTGGAAGCCAGAATAATCAGATGAATAAGCTCAGGAAAGGAGTGTCTGGGGAGCACCAAATAGCTACTAGCAACGTGGAGAAATAAGTTGTCCACATAATCCACCCTCACCAAAATGAAAACTCGGCCAGACTTGGCACAGTGGTCCCTGCGGAGGGGCCGTATGTTTGATACAATCTCTGAGCACAGCAGAAATAATACTGCTATCCTTGGCTGTCAAATACTCACCTAACTTCTGAGGACCAATGTTATTTGTTCTAGTTTGCTGATGGGGTACAGAGGCAGCTCTCCCAATGCCACCCAGCAGGCAAGGGACAGAGCCACCTCTAGAGAATGCACCTCTCCAGACTCTCATTGCTTAGAAGTTGCTTGGAAGATTGTTCTGCTCCAAAAGAATGTTTGCACAGAGAGCCTCTGGCCTGAACAAGAACAGCCAGGGGGAGCATGGACAGGTTTCAGGTTGCTGTGGCCCAAGTCTCCAACCCTTTGTACTTCTCAGGCTAAGCAGGGTGTCCACGTTCAACTCCAGGCAGGGCAAGTTACGTGCAATTTGTAGATCAGTGGGACTCAAAATCAGTCACTGGAGATTAGATAATACTAAGGACTTTCTTATATTTGTTAGGTGTAATAATAGCATGGTAATTATGTTTTTAAAAAGGATCTTTTATCAGTTAGAGTTGCATAGAGAAATATTTAGAGGTGAAATGTCATGATGCCTGAGATTTTTTTCCTCCCCCAGAAAATTACGATAGCAAGGTTAGATGAAATAACATTGGTTAAATGTTGAAAATTATTGAAGCTGGGTGATGGGGACATGGAGGTTCATTATACCATTTTCTCTACTTTGTGTATGGCTAAACTTGAGGTCACAAAAGAGGAGTCATTAAAGTTAAGGTTGAAACAAACTCAGAAGAAAAGAGAACACTTTCAAGAGAGATCTCCGATCTTTCTGGGAGGATGCACATAGCCTGATAAGAGTGCCCTGCTTCTGGGGAAGGGGATAGGGGGCTTGGAGCAAGAGGGAGACTTTTCACTCTACGCACTTTAGTGTAGTGGGAATTTGTACAATCAGCCTTTGGTATCCTGGGCTTCGCATCCTTGGATTCAACCAACTGCGAATGGTTGAATACTTGGATGCGGAACCTGTGGATACCGAGGGCTGAGGGTTGACTGTGGGACTTGAGCATCCACAGATTTTGGTATCTGCACCAGTCCTGGAACCAATCCTCTGTGGATACCAAGGGACAATTGTAATTATATGCAAGGCCTTGGTTTTTCTATTGAAAATCTCATTCGAAAAAATGCTTCAGGCAGTTTGAAGGACAGCAGCCTGTGGGTCCCTTGAGTCTGCTCCACTGATGCTGGTGGATCACGAGAGGAAAGTCCTTGCCGTGGCAGATTGACCAGCCCCCGTGCCGCCCAAACCCTTCTTTGCCTGCGTTTCCGGAACACCGACCTCCAGCCACAGGCGAGTACTCTCAGGAACCCCTCCTGAGGCACAGCTGGATGGGGAAGAGGGGTTGCTCTTGTCCTGCTCCCCGTGGGAGGAGAAGACATGAGCCCTTGAATGCAAGAAAGGTCCTCAGCACAAGAGGCCGGTCCCTCCACCTTCCAGGGGAACAAGGCCCCTCCTCGCCCCTCTGCTGACCCCACGAACAGTGAGGGCTACGTCTGCCACTGAAGGGACCTGCTCAGGCAGCTGCTCAAGCCTCCCTTTCAAAGCTTCTGCCCAGGACTGCCTTTTCAGAGATATGGTTCTGCCCCCTCCATCATCATCAGAATCATCATCATCATCATCAAAGTTTGCTGTCCCTTCAGAGAAGCCAGGCCAAGCCCTTCCGCCCTGGCTGCTTGCCTGATTCAAAGGAGTCGCTCTGGGCTGTGGGCAATACCTCAACGCAAAGCCACGCTCCTATGGAGTGGATTGTCTACCCTCAAGACTGGGGTGCCTTCCCTGAGAAACTGTGCCAGCATCCAGGATGGAGAAGAAGGGGAGTCTCAGTTCTCCCTGCTGAGAGCTGCGTACTCCACGTAAGCACAAATCATGGGGTCAGAGCTTAGCGCAAATGCCCCACAGGGCTGAGGATTGCTTTCCCCCCTCCTCCTCCCACACCCTGGGCTGAGCCCAGGAGGAATCCTGGGCGGCTGCTCTCCCCACCAGCATGGGCTCCTCCTGCCACTGAATGGGATGTGGCAGGCACTGGGCCTTGGGGGAGTTCCCACCCTCCAACCATTCCCCGCCTAGGAACTCGATTGCTGTGGAATTGTCTGTGACAGCCAGGGGCACAGGGGGGCGGTTAATGCACTCCTCCATCCTGGCCTGCTCCTTCCTAGGCTGTAGACACCCTGGCCTTTGGAGGGAACTGGGTTCTTTTTTTAAGCACAATTAGTCCCAAACCATAAAGTCTAAGAGGCAATTCCCCTGGAGGACCCTCCAAAGAGGGTTTTACATGCTTCTTGGGTTATCCTTGAAAATCCTTCAAATTTTCTAAAGCACTGCAATTATTTCCACAAGCTGAATCCAGCAGTTCTTGGAAGGGTTTCAAAGGATAGAGTGTCAGCAGCTTCCCTTAGCCTCTGCTCCCTCCCTGCAGCAGAAACCTTCACGAAGGAAAGCAAATCCTCACTTGTATGTTCTCTCTACCCTGCTGTACTGTTGCTGCCCAGCCACAGAAGCTCTATTCAATTCTCAGCCCATGAGACACCCTCCAAGGAGCTGGCCTTAGAGGGAGCCACTGAGCCTAAGCTACAAGCCTAAAAAGCCAGTAGGGTTCTTCATTCTGGGGCAAGAGCTCCCCAACTGTCCTCAGATTTCCTCACAAAGGGGACATGGAGGTGGCTGGGGAATGCTGGGGTGGGGCTGGCTGTCCCCGTTAAAGCTGAGTTTAGAGAGAGTGGCTAGTCCTGGGTTTCCTGGGAGTAGCCATCCTCTCTCTGTTGATAAATCAAGAAGGAAGTTGATAGAATTGCAGCATGAAGGATTTTTAGCAAGATATCAAGCGGGACTTCCAGATGATCAGAGCTCTCTATGAGCAGCGGAGCAGTGACTAATAACATAGACTCTGAAGTCAGACACACCTGGGCTTGAATATCAACTCTACCAAATACCAGCTCTGTGACTTGGGGCAATTCAACCTCTCTGAGTCTCCATTTTTTCATTCCAAAAATTTAACAATAATAATAGTCACCTCGTGGAGTTATTGAGAAGATTACACAAGATAATGAACATAGTAAGCACAGTGCCTTGCTACAGTATAATAATAATAATAATAACTAGGGGAGGTGACAGAGTATCTCTGAAAATGTTTAATAAGCATTTAACAAACAGAGGCTGAACTTGAATGATCTCTAGAACCAACACCTTTCAGATCCAGGATTCCTAGACTTCCCAGGAACCTCTTCATCTTTTAAATGGACCTGAGGAACTATGCTGAGGAGTGTTGAGACTCTTTGAGACTCACCCAGCAGTTCAGCCGCATGCTGCTCTAGGTATGGTCCTCACTAGGATGACCAACTCTCTTGGTTTGCCAGGAACCAAGAAGTTTCCTGAGTTGTGGGAATTTCCATGCTAAACCTAGGTAAACGCCAGGCAAACTGGGACAAGTTGGTCAGCCTACACCAGCACTCGTACCCAAGCAGGGCCGTAAGCACAGTCCTTGAAGCAGTTCCCTCAAGGGCTGTGCAAAACAGCCTGCGTCAGTTTCCCCATGCTGAAGTCACTGAAGAGGAAATTCTAAAAGCCCCCCATTCCTTTACTCTCTGAAATATCATGTCCAGGCAAGTAAACTTGCCAGATAAAATACTCGACACCCAATTAAATTTGAATTTCAGATAAACCACAAAAAAATTGTTTAGGATAAGTATGTTCCCAATTACTGTCTGGGATATACTTATACTAAAAAATGTGTTTATTGTTTATCTGAAAGTCAGATTTAACTGGGTGCCCTGTATTTTTATTTGCTAATTCTGGCAACCCTACAATCTTCTCAGGGCAATCTTCCATGGCAAGCCAAGCTGGTTTCTGGGGAGGGAGCTGGGGGGTTGCTAGGGAAACCTCAAAAAAGAAATCACGGTTCCCTATGGACACACCTTCTACTCTGCATTTTGGCCCCCAATTCCTTCATCTTGTGAGCCTTACCAGCCCCCTGAACCACGCCTGACTCTAGGGAAGATCGTTTGTGGCAAGGCAAGATGTGATGGGCCCTGAGGCAGGCCGCACAATGCAGTGGTTAGGGGTTCAGGCTTTGTAGCAAGCCAGATTGGGTTTGCATCACACCTCAGCTTAGGACACAGCACAACAGTGATAATAGCGGTTCTTGTTAATACTTAGGGCCTGACCTGTCTCTTGTTGATCTCTCTTCTCTTCTTATCCTGTATCCAGCACTTTGCTAGGCTTTGAGGAGAATACAGAGTAATGGGAGGATTTCGGGACACAGGCCTTGCCTGAGGGGATTTGCAGGCTCATCTGGAAAACATATTAGATATTAACCAAATGGAGACTCAGACACGACTAACATTGAGCATCTACCTATGCTTAGCCTGCCCTATGTGCACATGTAAACAGAGGGTTTAGCCTGTCCTTTCAAAGTCAGATAAAATTGGCTCTAGCCCCCATGCCACGCCTTGCCAGGGAGGCCCAGTGTCTTCCCCAAGATTTCTGAGAATTCTGAGGGAGCTCAGAATCCCATGACCAAATTTGGTTCTGAATTTGGGCTCCTAATGAACTTCTGATTCACATCCAGTTCATCTTCCATGGCCACTCCCTGCTTTCTATTTTGTGTCACACCAGATTGGGAATGCTGCTTTTCTTCCTGGATTTCTGTAAAAACCACTCACATAAAGGATTTGTGCAAGTAACAGAATTTAGTGACGTTTGGGTGGATGGAGGGGACATATGCTATAGCAACACAAACAATTAAAAACTGATGACTAGACATTCCTGTATTTAAAAGTCCTTGGCTACATTGCTACTTGGAATTTCTCTGCAAACTCCATCCTCCTGCCATGCATCCACTCTTACTCCTTTCTCCCTTCTCTCATTTCCTCTTTTTTCTTCTCTCCCACCCCAAGCTCATGTTTATTTCTTATGAAAAGCAATTTAGCTACATATGTGTTATCTTCCAGTCCTTTCCATCAGAGCTCCTCCTTCCCTGAAACTGGTGTATCTGAATATTTTCCTTAAAAAGGACTGTACCCTTCTTAGGAGAAACCTTGATGTCAACTAACTTATCACCCTACTCCTCTTGCACAAACGTAATCCCTGTTAATCCCACAGCATACGAGGTAGGGTTGTTATACCCATTTTACACATGAGCAAACTGAGGCATCTGAAGCCCACAGCTGGCACTGGAAGAGCTAGGATTCAAACACCGTTCTTCTAAGTCCAAGTCTGGTGTTCTTCCCATTACCCAAGGGTGTTGCTAAATTGTGTACTACAGACAATTAGAGAATATGTCAGGGATGGGGGCTGGAGAAATTACTCTCAGGTGGAGGGTACTCTGACTGAGGGGAAATGCCCACTGCAGCCTATAAGCCTTTCCCTCAGACCAGCTCCAGAGTCAGCAAAGCAGCACTCTCTGTCTACAGTAAAATCACAGGCACGCAGATTCACTAGGCCGCTGGACCCCTGAGTTGTTTAGCCTAGGAACCGCTTCAGACATGACCTAGCTATCACATCTTTGTGGGGTTTTTTTGTTTTGGTTTGGTTTTCTGGCCGCAGCCATGCGGCCTGCAGGACCCCAGCTCCCCAACCAGGGATCGAACCCCGGGCCCAGGCCCCGGCAGTGAAAGCATGGCGTCCCAACCACTGGACCGGCAGGGAATCCCCCACATTTTTGTTTTTTTTCAAACAAATTTTACTACCAGGTCTTACAGCAGCCCAAAGAAGTGGATACTGTTACAATGTCCAATTTACAGACAAGCAAACTGAGTATCAGAGAACTCACATAACTTGCCCAAGGTCACACAGCTAGTAAATGGTGGAAGGCAAAGGTGGAGCCCTCTGGCTTCATGTGTTATCAATGCCCTCCAGCAAAAGGCCACCAGGAATACACCTGGCTTTGTTCGAGTTGGGTTTATTGCCCGTTGCAGCAAAGGGAGACACCCCAACACCCCACTGTCCCCCAAGGTGTGCGTTTACCCTAGAGGCAAAGAGCAATAAGTCCAACTTGTTCAACCCCAGGTGTGCTCCTGGTGGTCTTTGGCTGGAGGACATTGAAAGAAACAGGGGTTCACCAACACTCAGCTGAAGCCCTCACTGCCTTGGACCCAGATGTTCCACTTAGTAATAGTGCCCGCATCTGAGACTCCTTCTGTCTACCTGTTTGAGGTGCCAGCCTGCCCATATCTGGGAGATAAGTTCACGCTGAATTGCAGTCTGATAGTTCATTGAAGCCCTTCAGCTTTGGGTTTATTTTGCTTTTCTAAGAATGAGATCCCTTGGGGTATTTTTGGTTATCTGTTCGGATTTGTATTGTTCCCTGGTAAAATTGTTTTCTAGCCTTCTAACACATGCTCCTATAGTCTCTCTGCTTGTCTAAGTGTCTTTAATGTTGTTTGTTTATAAGAGGAACAATCTGTAGGGAGAGGACAGCATAGATTCAATAAATTTGTCCTTGAGCTGGCCCCAGGGACTGAGGAGTTGAGGTCTCCTCAGACCATTGTCCTTCTGACAAACTTTATCTCAGTCTATCATTTCAAAGCCTTATAGAGATTTCTCAATCTTGTCTTTGTGTCCCTGAGACCTGCTTCCTTTAGTTTCATCTACCCAGAATCAGGGGCTGTCGTCTGGCCCCTCATTGGTGGCAATTGGCCTTTGGCCAAATTCTGGATGCACAAAGTTCACCACCGCCATCTTTACAGATTGAGTTCTCATGGGGTTTTCTCAGTCTAAAAATGCACTGCTTCCAGGCTAAACACCTCTTCCTTCATGTTTTCCCCCCATAATGCTAATTTGTGCACTTAGCCCCCTAACTGGCACAATTTCACCAGGGAGGATTTAAAATTGCAGTGGTCCCTTTGGGGAGCTTTGGACATAAACAGGAGAGGTACTTTAGAGCAAAAAGCAAAAGAAACCCTCTGGAGGAGTATGTCTTCTTTGTCTAAAAGGGAGATCAGTTTGTTTAATGTAGGAAATATCACCTCCTTGGTTTCCATATTTGGAAGATTAAAAAATGCTGGCTTTTTATTTATACAGCTTGATAAACTTATCAAGGGCCCATGTTATGTCAAAACCAGCTATACGTACTTTTTTGTGTGTATACCTCAAAATCTGTATTTCTACTTGTGAACTTTCTTCCTTTTCCTTGCAGAGGAAACATAACTAGCCCTTTACAGTTGATAATTATACATTTGACTGCAGCTGACCCTCTCTTTCATATTTTTTCTGTTCCACTGTCTTTTTCCTGTCTTGTGAAACTTTAAATATTAATTTTATCACAAAACAATTTAGTTGTCTTGCATACACTCTAGGAATATTTAGTCCAAATAAACTCAAATTTGTCTAAAAGAAAAGTTTAATTTATTAAACCATCTTACTTTCTGTGTGCACTGAAAAGCATAATAGCCTTGTTGCTATAGATTTAAGAAAATAAGAAGATGCTCTAGGGACTTCCCTGGTGGCACAGTGGTTAAGAATCTGCCTACCAAGGCAGGGAACATAGGTTCGATCCCTGATCCGGGAAGATTCCATATGCCGCGGAGCAACTAAGCCCATGCACCACAATTACTGAGCCCACGCACCTCAACTACTGAGCCCACGCACCGCAACTACTGAAGTCTGGGCGCCTAAAGCCCGTGCTCTGCAACAAGAGAAGCCACCAAAATTAGAAGCCCGCACACTGCAACAAAGCCCCCGCTTGCTGCAACTAAAGCCCGCGTGCAGCAACGAAGGCCCAATGCAGCCAAAAAATAAATTAATTAATTTTTAAAAAACAGAAAAAAATTTTTTAATTGCTTTAAAAAAAGAAGAGGGTTTAAAGTGAGAGAGTGGCATGGACATATATACACTACCAAATGTAAAACATAGCTAGTGGGAAGCAGCCGCATAGCACAGGGAGATCAGCTCAGTGCTTTGTGACCACCTAGAGGGGTGGGATACGGAGGGTAGGAGGGAGGGAGATGCAAGAGGGAAGAGATATGGGGATATATGTATATGTATAACTGATTCACTTTGTTATAAAGCAGAAACTAGCACAGCACTGTAAAGCAATTATACTCTAATAAAGATGTTAAAAAAAGAAGAGGGTTTAGTTTCAAGATAAAAGAAGAATTTTGGTATGATTTGATATCTTTAGCACACTCTCTTGGTTTATGCAAAACCAGGTTTAAATGTCTCATAATTCAAACTTCTTAAATTTTCTACATTGGTTTTATAAGTTAAACAAGTTAGTATTGTTTCCATAACTTGTTTAAATTAAAATTATATGGGGCTTCCCTGGTGGCGCAGTGGTTGAGAGCCCGCCTGCCGATGCAGGGGACACGGGTCTGTGCCCCAGTCCGGGAAGATCCCACGTGCCGCGGAGCGGCTACGGCTGAGCCTGTGCATCCGGAGCCTGTGCTCCGCGACAGGAGAGGCCACAGCAGTGAGAGGCCCGCGTACCACAAACAAACAAAAAAAATATATGTATAAAATTGTATTCAACTAAACAGAATGAAAAAAATCTTTTCAAAACTTTGTTTATGAAATTCTTAAAATGCTGTATATTGAAAGAATTCAGTGTGTCAGCTAAGTTGTAATTTCCAGATACTTAGCTAATTTTAAAACCTTAGACCCGAGTTCATTGTAAATAATCTTTGGCTGTCTGGACAGTTCCAAAAAGAAAAAAAAAGATACAAATATGGTTATATTCTTTTTTTTTAATGGCAATCAACTAACAAAATATACAAAAGTTTTGGATGATATTTTGTACATTTTTTTGCCTTCTAAAACTGTTAAAATATGAAATAATTGTTCATGGAGATAAACATAGCTAAACAACTTTTTATTTTCTGTTCTCTAGTTTTCTCTCATGTTTCAAGAAAGAGAAGTTCACTACTTTGATTAAAGATAAGAAAATGTAAATGGTTAGTTATACTTGCTACAGTAATTACAGAGAAATAGAAACATGTATAAAAGATAATGGATATTATTTTCATTTTGCTTTTTAAAGAAGCTGTAGATATATGTATATGTATAACTGATTCACTTTGTTATAAAGCAGAAACTAGCACAGCACTGTAAAGCAATTATACTCTAATAAAGATGTTAAAAAAAGAAGAGGGTTTAGTTTCAAGATAAAAGAAGAATTTTGGTATGATTTGATATCTTTAGCACACTCTCTTGGTTTATGCAAAACCAGGTTTAAATGTCTCATAATTCAAACTTCTTAAATTTTCTACATTGGTTTTATAAGTTAAACAAGTTAGTATTGTTTCCATAACTTGTTTAAATTAAAATTATATGGGGCTTCCCTGGTGGCGCAGTGGTTGAGAGCCCGCCTGCCGATGCAGGGGACACGGGTCTGTGCCCCAGTCCGGGAAGATCCCACGTGCCGCGGAGCGGCTACGGCTGAGCCTGTGCATCCGGAGCCTGTGCTCCGCGACAGGAGAGGCCACAGCAGTGAGAGGCCCGCGTACCACACACACACAAAAAAAATATATGTATAAAATTGTATTCAACTAAACAGAATGAAAAAAATCTTTTCAAAACTTTGTTTATGAAATTCTTAAAATGCTGTATATTGAAAGAATTCAGTGTGTCAGCTAAGTTGTAATTTCCAGATACTTAGCTAATTTTAAAACCTTAGACCCGAGTTCATTGTAAATAATCTTTGGCTGTCTGGACAGTTCCAAAAAGAAAAAAAAAGATACAAATATGGTTATATTCTTTTTTTTTAATGGCAATCAACTAACAAAATATACAAAAGTTTTGGATGATATTTTGTACATTTTTTTGCCTTCTAAAACTGTTAAAATATGAAATAATTGTTCATGGAGATAAACATAGCTAAACAACTTTTTATTTTCTGTTCTCTAGTTTTCTCTCATGTTTCAAGAAAGAGAAGTTCACTACTTTGATTAAAGATAAGAAAATGTAAATGGTTAGTTATACTTGCTACAGTAATTACAGAGAAATAGAAACATGTATAAAAGATAATGGATATTATTTTCATTTTGCTTTTTAAAGAAGCTGTAATACATACAGATGGCCAACCAACACATGAAAAGATGCTCAACATCACTAATTATTAGAGAAATGCAAATCAAAACTACAATGAGGTATCACCTCACACTGGTCAGAATGGCCATCATCAAAAAATCTACAAACAATAAATGCTGAATAGGGTGTGGAGAAAATAGAACCCTCATGCATTGTTGGTGGGAATGTAAATTGATACAGCCACTATGGAGAACAGTGTGGAAATTCCTTTAAAAACTAAAAATAGAACTACCATATGACACAGTAATCTCACTACTGGGCATATACCCAGAGAAAATCATAATTCAAAAAGACACATGAGGGCCTTCCCTGGTGGCACAGTGGTTAAGAATCCACCTGCCAATGCAGGGGACACGGGTTTGAGCCCTGGTCCAGGAAGACCCCACATGCCGCAGAGCAGCTAAGTCTGTGCGCCACAACTACTGAGCCGCGCTCTAGATCCCACATGCCACAACACGCCTACAGGGCCCGCATGCTGCAACTACTGCCACACGCCTAGAGCCCGTGCTCTGCAACAAGAGAAGCCACGGCAATAAGAAGCCCGCGCACTGCAACGAAGAGTAGCCCCTGCTCACTACAACCAGAGAAAGCCTGCGGGCAGCAGTGAAGACCCAACGCACCAAAAATTAATTAATTAATTAAAGTTTTTTAAAAAGACACATGCATCCCAATGTTCACTGCAGCATTATTTACAATAGCCAGGACATGGAAGCAACTTAAATGTCCACTGACAGAGGAATGGATAAAGAAGATGTGGTACATATATACAATGGAATATTACTCAGCCATACGAAGGAACAAAACTGGGTCATTTGTAGAGATGTGGATGGACCTAGAGGCTGTCATACAGAGTGAAGTAAGTCAGAAAGAGAAAAACAAATATCGTATATTAAAAGCATACATGTGGAATCTGAAAAATTAACCTAGAGACTGTCATACAGAGTGAAGTAAGTCAGAAAGAGAAAAACAAATATCGTATATTAAAAGCATACATGTGGAATCTGAAAAATTAGTATAGACCATCTTATTTACAAAGCAGAAATAGAGACAGAGACATAGAGAACAAACGTTTGGATACCAAGGATGAAGGGGGTGGGGTGGGATGAATTAGGAGATTGGGATTGACATATATACACTATTGATACTATGTATAAAATAGATAACTAATGAGAACCTACTGTATAGCACAGGGAACTCTACTCAGTGCTCTGTGATCACCTAAATGAGAAGGAAATCCAAAATAGAGAGGATATATGTGTACATATAGCTGATTCACTTTGCTGTACAGTATAAACTAACACAGTATTGTAAAGCAACTATACTTCAGTAAGAATTTAAAAAATAAAGAAGCATTCAGTTATTTTAAATGATATGTTTTATTTAACATACTAAGTTAATTGTATTTAAAGCAATAGTTAAAAGCTTGAGATTATTACATATTTTCATATTTATATATCTGTATATGCATAAGTTCAAATATATAAAGGTGTATTAATAAATTCTTTATTACAAATTGTTGCATGAATAATGTACCAAAAGAGTAAAATTAGAATTTGGGTCTTTTTTTTTTTGTAGAATGACTAAGTTTTTCTGTGCCCAAATTAGTAGAGGTTCCTTTTTGTCCCCAAATTACTGTTAACTCTCTGAGTTTTGTGACATACATAGTCTGAGATCATTTGTTAAAGATTCCTTATTTTTTTAAAAAAGTTAATTGTCTAATAGATGTTGTTGTTTATCACTGGGTAATTTTACCATGCTAACTATAAATATTTTTGGCTTTAGATATTTATGACTTATACCTAGTCCCTTCTAACAACTATTCTTAATTTTGCCTTTCCCAAATGCAGAATGATAAAACTATTAAAATGTCTTTTACATCTAAACAACCTTTGGGTTTCCTAAAATGAGCATTAAGTAACAAAAAGATTTGCCCATTCATCCTATAAAAGAAAGGATAATAAGAATAATTAGGTTTGTCTAATTTTCTCCAACTTTTGTCAAACTATTATGAGAACTTTGTCTCCCAAACTTTGTATTATAAATAACCTGAAAAATTAAAAATAGAGTTTATCTTCCAGATATGTAAAATATGCAAATGTAGATATCTTTCCATGTTGAATAACTTCCAAGTTAAAATAAACATACTAATATTTAAGCACAAAGACTGATACAATACCTGTCTGTCAAAAGATTTTTCCGGGATTCTAGATTGACAAACCCTTTTTCCCTTTTTGTTCATAAAGTTTCTGGATAGGCACTAGGGGTATGTAATAGCTTAATTCCACGGGAATGATCAGAGGTATACTACTTATTTTGGTCTTTCATTAGATCCAGTAGCTGAGGCATAGCACCTTGTCTAAGAGCTATGACAGCAATAGCAAAACATGTCAAAACTTCAATTAGCTTAGTTTTAGCCCTCCACTAAACTCAGTGGTTCCCCATGCTGTGCAAATTCTCTCGTTGAGAAAAAAGGCACAACCTCCTAGGAAATACTGCTTTCCCTGTTACACTCTCTGTGGCTGTGACACCTGAAACCCAGTCAGCCTCCTGCATTTACTTGAAGAAGGAAAAACCTACAATTGCTTCCTTCTGTCAGCAAATTCTCTATATATTCTATACACACCTTCAGAGATGCTTCAGCCTGCTTTGCAAGAACTGCTCAATCCGACTCAAAAAAAACTATATTAACTTAGAAGGATACAAAATGGGCCCACTGCTATTGTCACAAATGTCACTTTTGCTCCCAATACAGTCTGTGCCCCATTAGGGTGCTACTTCATATGTGGACATCAGAAATCACACTAACTCATCTTGTATATTCAGGATAATTTTTAGAGATTTAAAATTACCACTCCTCCAGAGGATCATGTTTCTCTAGAAATAATTTTTAAATTACCCCCAGATTACCCAGTCACCTCCAAAATGAGGCATATGCAAGCTACTTTGGAGAACTCCCAGAAGAGATAACTGATTGCCTCTTCAAGTATACTATTAGAGCTGTGATTCCCACCTTAGAAATAATAGAACTGGCAAAGATGATCCAAAACTTGTCTCTGACCCTAGAAAAAATCTTAAATAATATAAGCTTAACTCTGAAAGCCCAACAACCTAGTCAAAATTCAGTAGCCAGGGCTGTTATAAACAATCACATTACCCTTGATTTTTCTCTTGACTAGTCAAGGGGAATTTTACACTATAGAAAATACTTCTTGCTATGCCAATACACTACGAGATAAGTAAAACAGCTGGGAGAATAAAAGCCACTTGTTTCCTAAACTAATCATCATTGTGTTTCTGATCATTGTTAGTAGTACAGTTGGCTGATGTAGCCTGGATAGAGTTAGAAATGCTACTGTACAACCATTGTCACATTGGAGGACTCAACAACTCATCCTGCAGCAGAGTAGACTGACACTAGTCCTGCTACAGACTACATTCTCCAGACAACCTCCTGATCAGCAAAATCTTGGCAAAAGTGAAAACCTTGCTATCATTGATTAATGTTCGGCAACCCAACTTCATCTGCCCTTGGCTATAAGGGAGGCACTAAGCAAAAAACAAACAGCCCCTCACAGCTAGGACCCAGCCTGGTACTATCAGCTGGGCCCTGCTGTTCTCCTGCTAAACAATCTCACAGAACATCAAAATCAGACAAGGCCACTCTGTGACCATGATGGATCAAAACCAAGAAAGACCACTGTGGGGGCCGAAATAGCTCAGCAGGAGAGCATGAGATTGAAAAGGCCACTGTGTAATCAGATCTGAACAGAGTCAAAATATGAACATTATGTAAATCATAGCAATGACCAAACTCTACCTCCCCGCCAATTCTGGCTAATACGAGTGACTGCTGCTTCTTTAATTACATCTTTATCTTTGCTCTAATCTTCCCTCTTTTTAGATAAGATTTATTGAGATATTCAATTATAGAATTACTCCTGATTCCTGACAGCATCCAATCCAGAGCAAATCCCCACTTCTTTAAACCCTCTCCAAAATCACTGAAGTCCAAATCCTGAAGCACCCCATGATTCCTCATGGTGCTGCAATAACACGTACATTATCGCACTTTTATCCCACAGGAAGAAATCACTATCATTACCGTTTTTCAGATAATGAAACTAAGACTCTGAGAATTTAAATAACTTTCCCAGGACTACCCAGCTAGTAAGCAGGGAAACCCACACAAGAACCCACAACTTGTTCTTTGCAGTATGTCATGCTGCTTTTAAAAGATATATGTATATTTATAGCTGATTCACTTTGTTATAAAGCAGAAACTAACACACCATTGTAAAGCAATTATACTCCAATAAAGATGTTAAAAAAATTAAAAAAATAAAAGATTGCTTGAACGGAGATTCTATTAGGTTCCTGGCAATTCCTCTAAAGAAAATTCCATTTTCCAACAGGCTACATCTTACTCTTAGTTGACATATTGGTATATCAACCCCTCCCTGGCTATTCTCAGCCACTTTGAATGCTCTCATTAACTTGCACACAGTAGTTGCTCACTAAATTGTGTGTGTGTGTGTATTGTGGTTGGATGGGTTGTGATGTATTTTAATGTGTCCTGTGATTTGTCCTGGGGCCTGCGCCTGGTTACTTGAATCACCCACCCATTTCTACACAGAGCAAAACCAGACAAACTTTTTTCTTCAGGTCCCTTCCAGGCTCGGGGGCTGAGGAGCTAGCAGGCTGACCCAGTCAGCCTGGTGAGGCTTCTAACTCAGCGCGGGGGTTGTGAGGGCATGTGAAGGGAGGAGCCAGAGCTGCCACTGTGGGGCTTCTGACAATTTAGTGCTGACGGTGGCAATGGCAGGGGCATCAGTCTCCCAGCAGGGATGAAGTGAATTCTTCCTGCTTTCAGCCTCCTGCCCACCTCGTGCCAGGTGCAGGGGGTGGAAGAGAGGTTTCAGAAGGGATGTAAGATATGGCTTCTGCTCTGGGGAGCTTACCTTAGCCTCCCCCTGTGAGAATACCTCCTGCTTCCTCTACTCTCCCTCCCATCCAGTGCCATGTGTTGAGATGCTAAAGGAAGCTCTCTTGCAGGGAGCTGCAGATGTGCTGGCTGTTGTGGGCATGAGGCACAGCCCTGAGAGCCCTCAGATGGAGAAGCGTGCATGTTCATTGACCTAGGCATGTCTGCTTTCCGATAGTTACCAGTCAAGAAAATCCCAAGGGATGGTGAGGAGGGAAGAGAGGAAGGAGGCAAGGAACAAAGTTCTAGCCATTTTTATGCATCAGGGGTTTAGGGACAGTGATCTGAAATGTGTGTTACGGGAGCAGGGGAGTTTGCCTGGAGGCTGCATCTGCTTAAAGGTACTTTATTTGGATTATACTTTCATTGGGGGTGGCATGGTGAGCAGGTGGCAGCTTACAGCAGCATCAGTAGAGCTGAAGCTGCTCCAAGTCATCCCCGCTTTCAGGTGTGATGAAAGGAGCTCCTTCCCTGGGCCAGCAGGCAAGAGAAGAAGCCAGAGAGACGGGATCAAGGAGGAGGGTCTGGAGTCTTGAGAAAAGGTGAGCAGGGGGCAAAGTGTTTCAGAGGCAGTGGCTCCTTCCTGAGAATCAGGACAGTGGCTGTTTATGAGCTGCCCAAGACCATTGTTCATGGCTGGTCTTTATTAGATAATCAGAGAATTTTTTCCCATATCCACTCACAGATTTAAGGGGGGAATAGAATCATTGGAGTGATCCATGGCATTCTTGAGATTGGATCCTCTGAACTTTGACCTGGAAGGTAAGAGTGGGGGGCTGACTTGGTCCATCTGGACATCCATCGTCTTGTTTATCCTACAGCCACCAGAGCCACCAGCCCAGTTTCTGCTCCCACAAAAACACAATGGCTCTTTCCCAGTCCCCAGCAGCCCAGCTGACACAGGCTAGCATTTTAAAAAAAGAACCTCCCTTCACCCCTGCTCCAAATAGGAGATAATGAATAGGAAAGAAAGTATCAATAACAACAAATGGAAATATCCTCAAAGCACTGACACTGTTCATTGGAGTCGCTCACTGGAAGGAGAGTGGAGTTTCCCAAAGCATGTTTCAGAGAATGCCAATTCCACTCAATGCTGAAAGGTGGCTCTGAGGAGGAATCTGCTTGTGAAAGGCTGGGTTACCCAAACTTAAAAATAAAAAATGTTTCTACTTTGAGACTTCTCAGAACCTCCAATATACTAATGTGCATTATGGCCTCTAAAAGATGGAGGGAATAGAGTTTGCCACTGGATGCCATTTATCAAATGTTTACTGTGTGCTAGGCTCTGAGCTAAGTGCTTCACATGTATTAATCCTCACGTAACCCTCATCACATAAGATAGATGCTATTGTTCTTGTCATTCTAGAGGTAAAGTAACTGAGCCACAGAGAGTGATTCAAATCTCAGTTCTGTACAAGCTATGCCACTCTTGGCAAGTCACGTAACTCTTCTGAGCTTCTGTTGCCTAATTTTAAAGTGGACATAATAATGCCAAACTCAAGGAGTCATTGTGCAGATTAAGTGAGATCATGAACAGAAAAGTGTCTGACACACAGTAGGTGCTTGTTAAAAGGTAGCTATTATCATTTCAGGAAAGTCCTGGCACTCTGCCTGACACATAATAATAAGGACCTAAGAGGGAGAGGACTGGGGTTGGCTGCATGAACACAGCCTGAAGGGGGCTAGTGTGCCACAGCTAGCCGGTAAGGAGTCCAGGAAAAAGTCTGGAGCTGCCGAAGAGGCAAGAGACCATTGTTTCAGGGTGTGCAAGGAGAGGGGATTCAGAGCACCACCTAAACGAGCTCCAGAGATGGCGCGAGCCACGGCTATCAGCGCGGACACCAGAGACAGGGATGAGATGCTAAGGCTGCTGCTGCAGCCACCAAGAAGCCTGTGTGCAAGCACATGTCACTATCCACACCTCCCCTCCTGGGAGCCTGTGCAGCCCGCCACTGCCAGGGTCCTGTGATCCAGGGACAACTTCCCTGGGAGAACACATGTTGTGCCTCAGGCTGTTGCGACATCACGCCGGCCTCTGCCGCCACAGGCTCTCCCCACATTCTGTACCCCTCTCTCCCCCTGGCCAGAGTGAGCCAGAGCCCCCTAATCAGCTGCTACTTTAACCCCGTCCTGTCTGGACAGGGAACAGACGCCCTCAGGCAACCTAAAAGCAGAGGCGGGGCCAACTCCAAAGCTGAACCCCAGGAGCTGTGCGAACAAAGAAGAAAAAGGGAAATCTCTCCATGCAGCCACAGGAGCAGCGGATTAAATGTCCACAATAAAATTGATGTACCTTGCATCTGTGGAATACATGGATAGACAACAAATCATCCCAAAACTGAGGTGGTGGACTTTGGGAGCAATTGTAGACTTGGGGTTTGCTTTCTCTAATTTGTTTCTGGTTTTATGTTTATCTTAGTTTAGTACTTAGAGTTTATTATCACTGGTAGATTTGTTTATTGATTTGGTTGCTCTCTTCCTTTTTTTAAAATATACATAAATTCTTTTCCCTTTTCTCCTTTTGTGAGTGTGTATGTGTATGCTTCTTTGTCTAATTTTGTCTGTATACCTTTGTTTTTACCATTTGTCCTAGGGTTCTGTCTGTCCACTTATTTTTGTTTTTTTGTTTTAGTATAGTTTTTAGTGCTTGTTATCATTGGTGGATTTGTTTTCTGGTTTGGTTGCTCTCTTCTTTCCTTCTTTCCTTTATTTTATTACCCTTTTATTTTTAATAATATTTGTTGTATTTTTTATTTTAATAACTTTATTTTTCTTTATTTCTTTCTTACTTTTTCTCCCTTTTCTTCTCAGCCGTGTGGTTGACAGCATCTTGGTGCTCTGTCCCAGTGTCAGGCCTGAGCCTCTGAGGTGGGAGAGCCGAGTTCAGGACATTGGTCATAAATTCTTTTCCCTTTTCTCCTTTTGTGAGTGTGTATGTGTATGCTTCTTTGTCTAATTTTGTCTGTATACCTTTGTTTTTACCATTTGTCCTAGGGTTCTGTCTGTCCACTTATTTTTGTTTTTTTGTTTTAGTATAGTTTTTAGTGCTTGTTATCATTGGTGGATTTGTTTTCTGGTTTGGTTGCTCTCTTCTTTCCTTCTTTCCTTTATTTTATTACCCTTTTATTTTTAATAATATTTGTTGTATTTTTTATTTTAATAACTTTATTTTTCTTTATTTCTTTCTTACTTTTTCTCCCTTTTCTTCTCAGCCGTGTGGTTGACAGCATCTTGGTGCTCTGTCCCAGTGTCAGGCCTGAGCCTCTGAGGTGGGAGAGCCGAGTTCAGGACATTGGTCCACCAGAGACCAACCAGCCCCACATAATATCAAATGGCAAAGGCTTTCTCAGAGATCTCCATCTCAATGCTAAGACCCAGTTCCACTCAACGACCAGCAAGCTACAGTGCTGGACAAACTATTCCAAACAACTAGCAAGACAGGAACACAACCCCACCCATTAGCAGAGAGGCTGCCTAAATCATAATAAGTTCACAGACACCCCGAAACACACCATCGGACACGGTCCTGCCCACCAGAAAGACAAGGTACAGCCTCATCCACCAGAACACAGACACAAGTCCCCTCCACCAGGAAGCCTACAAAACCCACTGAACCAAACTTAAGCACTGGGGAGAGACACCAAAAACAAGGGGAACTATGAACCTGAAGGCTGCAAAAAGGAGACTCCAACCACAGTAACTTAAGCAAAATGAAAAGACAGAGAAATACACAGAAGGTGAAGGAGCAAGGTAAAAACCCACCAAACCAAACAAATGAAGAGGAAATGGACAGTCTACCTGAAACAGAAGTCAGAGTAATGATAGTAAGGATGATCCAAAATCTTGGAAATAGATTGGAGAAAATGCAAGAAATGTTTCACAAGGACCTAGAAGAACTAAAGAGCAAATAAACAATGATGAACAGCACAATAAATGAAATTAAAAATTCTCTAGAAGGAATCAATAGCAGAATAACTGAGGCAGAAGAATGGATAAGTGACCTGGAAGATAAAATAGTGGAAATAACTACCACAGAGTAGAATAAAGAAAAAAGAATGAAAAAAAATTGAGGACAGTCCCAGAGACCTCTGGGACAATGTTAAACTCACCAACATTCAAATTATAGGGGTCCCAGAAGAAGAAGAGAAAAAAAAAAGGGACTGAGAAAATATTTGAAGAGATTAGAGTTGAAAACTTCTGTAATATGGGAAAGGAAATAGTCAATCAAGTCCAGGAAGCACAGAGAGTCCCCTACAGGAAAAATCCAAGGAGAAACACGCAAACACACATAATAATCAACTATCAAAAATAAAATACAAAGAAAAAATATTAAAAAGCAGCAAGGGAAAAGCAACAAATAACATAAAAGGGAATCCGCATAAGGTTAACGGCTGATCTTTCAGCAGAAACTCTGCAAGCCAGAAGGGAGTGGCAAGACATATTTAAAATGATGAAAGAGAAAAACCTACAACCAAGATTACTCCACCCAGCAAGGATCTCATTCAGATTCAACTGAGAAATTAAAACCTTTACAGGAAAGCAAAAGCTAAGAAAATTCACCTTAAATGTAAATGGATTAAATGTTCCAACCAAAAGACATAGACTGGATGAATGGATAAGAAAACAAGACCTGTATATATACTGTCTAGAAGAGACCCACTTCAGACCTAGAGACACATACAGACTGAAAGTGAGGGGATGGAAAAAGATATTCCATGCAAATGGAAATCAAAAGAAAGCTGGAGTAGCAATTCTCATATCAGACAAAATAGATTTTAAAGCAAAGACTATTACAAGAGACAAAGAAGGACACTACATAATGATCAAGGGATTGATCCAAGAAGAAGATATAACAATTGTAAATATTTATGCACCCAACATAGGAGCACCTCAATACATAAGGCAACTGCTAACAGCTCTAAATGAGGAAATCGACAGTAACACAATAATAGTGGTGGACATTAACACCTCACTTACACCAATGGACAGATCATC